>NW_011495026.1:5977160-6020170 GCF_000754665.1 Bison bison bison | reverse complement strand
CATGGGAAATAGATGGGGAAACAGTGGAAACAGTGTCAGACTTTATTTTTCTGGGCTCCAAAATCACTGCAGATGGTGACTGCAGCCATGGAATTAAAAGACGCTTACTCCTTAGAAGGAAAATTATGACCAACCTAGATAGCATATTCCAAAGCAGAGACATTACTTTGCCAACAAAGGTCCGTCTAGTCAAGGCTATGGTTTTTCCTGTGGTCATGTATGGATGTGAGAGTTGGACTGTGAAGAAAGCTGAGCACCGAAGAATTGATGCTTTTGAACTGTGGTGTTGGAGAAGACTCTTGAGAGTCCCTTGGACTGCAAGGAGATCCAACCAGTCCATTCTGAAGGAGATCAGCCCTGGGATTTCTTGGGAAGGAATGATGCTAAAGCTGAAACTCCAGTACTTTGGCCACCTCATGGAAGAGTTGACCCATTGGAAAAGACTCTGATGCTGGGAGGGATTGGGGGCAGGAGGAGAAGGGGACGCCAGAGGATGCGATGGCTGGATGGTATCACTGACTCGATGGACGTGAGTCTGAGTGAACTCTGGGAGATGGTGATGGACAGGGAGGCCTGGCGTGCTGCAGTTCATGGGGTTGCAAAGAGTCAGACACGACTGAGCGACTGAATTGAACTGAACTGAAAAGGAGGGAGATAGGGGATTTCTGATGCAGTTTTTAATATAGGGTGTTCTTGGACAACTTAATCTGCCCGTTAAGCATCTCAAAATCAGTATTTTTGGAAATTTCTTTGCTTTGAGGCTTTGCCTCAGGAGATCTAATAATTTTCTTGTTTTTA
Source organism: Bison bison bison (assembly GCF_000754665.1). Taxonomy (NCBI): domain Eukaryota; kingdom Metazoa; phylum Chordata; class Mammalia; order Artiodactyla; family Bovidae; genus Bison; species Bison bison. Next base: position 6,019,372 of record NW_011495026.1, on the reverse strand, counting down.
TAAGAGAGGGAGACAGAGGCATAGAGTCACTGTTATTAAACCAGTTTCCATTTTCTCTGATCCATTGTTGCATAATTGACATAAGGGAAAAGAAGGTCTGCTCAGCCAACTGGGAGCAGGCACAATGTGACTTCTAAGTTTAAAGTGTAGATGATGTCATTCTGACTATGTGAAGTAACAGAATTTTATGCTACATGATAGAAATGAAAATTCATCATTCAGATATTACTTAAGATTATGTCAGATTATACAATATGATAGCAAACTCTACCATCTATACCATGATTTGAAAAGAATGCATATTTTTTAAAAATAAGAAAGCACAATCCACCCAGTAAGACCTTACAAATGCACAGATTTCTCTTCAGTTGTGTTATCTCATTATCCACACTAATGTTGAAATGCAGACCTAATGAGAGATGGTGACTGATGCCCATGCAGCGGGCTTCCCGTGTGGTTCTAGTGGTAAAGAACATACTTGCTGATGCAGGAGATGTAAGAGACTCAGTTTCCATCCCTGGGTCGGGAAGATCCCCTGGAGGAGAGCATGGCAACTTACTTCAGTATTCTTGCCTAGAGAATCCCATGGACAGAGGAGCCTGGAGGGTTGCAGTCCACGGGGTTGCAGAGTCGGACATGACTGAACTGACTGAACACCCATACATGCCCTATGAAGTGAGGCTAAACTCTTCAAGCAAAATTGTACTAAGTTATTTCTTTTGTGTAGTCTTGGACTCATATTTTTAAAAAGATAACTGAATTTGAAATTCTAATAAGGATGATTTTTAGTAAAGAGCAAAAATGTCCAGTTGTTGTGCCTAGGCTTAAATTAACATCAACCTCATAAGCTATGGAATCACTTTCATAAACAATATTTAAATTCGTTTTATTTTAATGTTTCTCATTATAGTGGGATACACTATTTAGTTTAGTTTAGTTTTGTTTTTCCAGAAATGTAACCTCCATATATTACATTGTTCCTGTGAGGAATTAGGCTTTGAAGAATGGTTTTGTCCTTCTCTTGCAACCCCATGGACTGTAGCTAACCAGGCTCCTCTGTATCTGGGATTCTTCAGGCAAAATTACTGGAGTGGGTTGCCATTTCCTTCTCCAGGGGATCTTCCCAACCCGGGAACTGAACTCAGGTCTCCTGCATTGCAGGCAGATTCTTTACCAAATGAGCTACAAGAGAAGCCCCATTTAATAGTGGGATAAGCTAGGTTTTTTTTTTTTCCCCCAGAAATGTAACCTCCATATATTACATTGTTCCTGTGAGGAATTAGGCTTTGAATAATGGTTTTGAATAACCTCATATTACCAGCTATGTAGTTCAAGAGTTGTTTTTTTTTTTTTTTTAATGATTATTATGTTCAGAAGACTGAGTGCTCAATCGCTCAGTGAGGTCCAACTCTTTGCAACTACATGAACTGTAGCCCACCAGGCTCCTCTGTCCATGGGACTTCCCAGGCAAGAATATTGGAATGGATTGACATTTCTTCTTCCAGAGGATCTTCCCCACTCAGGGATTTAACCTGCAGGTGGAAGTCTATTATGTTGAGATACTGAATTTCTAAACAAAACTTGAACTAAAAAATTGAAAAAAAAATCATGAAATAATGGATAAGCTAAGAGGATTTTAAAATATTTTGAGACTCAATTTTTTTAAATTGCATTTTCATAAATAATTATTAAGACCAGTATTTCTCATTCAGCCAAAGCATCATTTCCTCACATAGGAAAACCAAAGTAGATTTTCATCCCTTTCATAAACTATTTTGGCAAACTTAATTACAATGTTTATCAATGAAATCATTTTCAATTGCTTACTATAATCAGAATTACTCTTATCTCATAATACACTAGTACACAAATTCAAGAATACAAGGATTGAACTTTGCTCATTACTGTACATCCAGGACATAGAAAAGAGACCTAGTCCACAGTAAGTCCTTTTTGTTGACTGAATGAATTAACGAATGTTTTAAATTTGATAATGTATGGTTTTTCCAGTAATCATGTATGGATGAGAGAGTGAAGTGAAAAGTGAAGTCGCTAATTCGTGGCCAATTCTTTGCAACCCCATGGACTGTAGACTACCAGGTTCCTCTGTCCATGGGATTTTCCAGGCAAGAATACTGGAGTGGGTTGCCATTTCTTTCTCCAGGAGATCTTCCTGACCCAGCGATTGAACCCGGGTCTCCCACATTGTGCTGCTGCTGCTGCTAAGTCGCTTCAGTCATGTCTGATTCTGTGTGACCCCATGGACTATAGTCTACCAGGTTCCTCTGTCCATGGGATTTTCCAGGCAAGAGTACTGGAGTGGGTTGCCATTTCCTTCCCCAGGAGATCTTCCTGACCCAGGGATTGAACCCAGGTATCCTGCATTGTAGGTAGATGCTTTACCATCTGAGCCACCAGGGAAGTACCTGGATGAGAGAGTTGAGCCATAAAGAATGCTGAGCACCAAAGAATTAATGCTTTCAAACTGTGGTGCTGGAGAAGACTCTTGAGAGTCTCTTGGACAACAAGAAGATCAAACCAGACAATCTTAAGAAAATCAACCCTGAATATTCACTGGAAAGACTGATGCTGAAGCTGAAGTTCCAGTACCTTGGCCACCTGTTGCAAAGGGCAGATTCATTGTAAAAGACTCTCATGTTGGGAAAAATTGAGGGCAGGAGGTGAAGGGGGCAACAGAGGGTGAGATGGTTGAATGACATCATCAACTCAACGGACATGCATTTGAGCAAACTCTGGGAGATAGTGAAGGACAGGGAAGCTTGCCATCCTGCAGTTCATAGGGTTGCAAAGAGTCGGACACAACTTAGTGACTGAACAAAAAAAATACTTAATATTTATCATGATATTATTTAAAAGACTACATAGTGAACCACTGCACAAGCAGAATAATTCAATCTTGTAATCTTGAATAGATTTTCTGTTATTCATCATTATAAATAATTGTGCTCCTTTGCGTTCATCCCTAATTGTTTTGGGGTTATATTTTTGGAATTAAAGTTCTTTTGGATACATACTAACTGACCTTTCCAGTGTCTGTACTAATATAATAAACTGTTTCAATATAACTTTTTCCTTGACAATATTAAATCTGCCTCACTTAAGAATTATTTTTTTTTCAACTTTTGTACGGGCAGATAGCCTATTAACAATGTTGTGATGGTTTCAAGGGAACAGCAAAAGGACTCAGCCATACATATACATGTATTCATTCTCCCCTAAACTCCCCTCCCATCCAGGCTGCCCCATAGTATTGAGCTGCTGGAAGTCCTGACATATTTATTTTATGCTCTTTCATGAGGGTTACAAAGTATGTGCTTCATGATCTAGAAAAAAATATGCTAGCAACAAAAAGCTTAACTGTTAGAAGCTGCATTTTTTTCCTTTAAAATCCCTTGAAAATCTCATATTTGATTTTCTTAGTACTTTCCCTAATAATATAGAAAGCAAGATAATTCAGCTGTGAAAACAAGCAAAATTTCTTCTAATATAGAACAGCTGAGTTCTTCACTTTTACAAAGAAATTACTCCTGTAGCCACAGGTATTTTTTTTTAATCAATTTTCTATTATAGACACAGTGTGGTTAATTAAGGGTTCTCCATCTTATTGTAGAAAACTTAGAAGAATAAAAAGACAGAGGGAGCCTGATTTTTTTTTTTTTTTCCAGTTTGTGTTACATTGGCCTTGAAAAGAAAGAGAAGAGAATAATTTAGCCAAAAACAACAAACATCCAGTTACCACAAATTTCAAACTCTCAGGTTTAGAGTGAAAGAGACCCATTAATTCAGGGATGTCAAGGCTGCTGGTGAAACTGAAAACCAAAAAATACCGTCCTGTGAGTTGCTCTAGCTAGCTGCCTTTAGGAGATACCTTTTTGGGGAAATATGCTATTTAAGTCCTTTGTTAAACAATGGAAAAGGGTGGAGGAAATAGAATCATGTTGTCTAAAGTATACATCCACTCATTCAGCATCCCAATGAAGTGCATAAACTCTGGCTGCTAAGAGGAAAATAGGAGTAACAGTTTCCTGAGAATTGTTAAGCCAACATGCTATTAAATATACCACCTAACATTGTTCTTTTCCTCTCCTTTTTCACTCTTGCAGCTACCACATGTGATGGAAAGAATCCAAGTTAAACACTCTCACCAGAGCATGTTCCAAGACAGATGACTGGGCCTCAGGCTTGGCCAATACAATGCACTTCTATTCTCTATTTATTTTTGTAGTTCAAAGACCTGGCAGTTACCAAGTTGATGCCTGCCATAAGGACCAGTGCACTCCTGATTACTGCCCAGTGATTTTTATATCTGTGTGCCAGCTACTCAGATAGACCACGTATAAAGAGTTGGGGGATTTTTTGAAAGGGAAAGAAACCCCAGCTTCCACTTCCACTTTGAAATTTCAGATGATATACTGCCAGCTTACAGACCTTGCTTTAATCAGAGCAGCCACATGAAAAGGCTGTTTCTATTTACCCTAGGTCATTTAGGAAACCAGCGATAAGTAAGCCGTGCACAATTTCAACTTGTCTTAAAGTTGGCATGTTCTCCTCAACTAGAGTTGAGTCTTGATTTCGTTTTCTGAGTAGAAATATTTACAAACCTGTCATACTTGAGTTTTAGTCTTCCTTCTGCCCACCAACAAGTAACCTTTTTAAAGAATGCTTAGGGCAAATTGGAAGTTGTTTTCTAATGATGGGTCCATATAAATTTAAATAATTTCTAAACTCCTGTAATTGTCTGTATGGTCAGGCCACTCAGGGTAGCTCTTCTCTTGCTCTCTGCACATCCTGTGCTTGACCAGTGCCTGCTTCACTCACACTCAGCTCACAACGGCTGACCTTTCTGTGTACTTGTTGCTGCCACATGCATGCCTGCTAAGTCGCTTCAGTCCTGCCAACTCTTTGCAACCCTATGGACTGTAGCCCACCAGGCTCCTCTGTCCATGGGATTCTCCAGGCAAGAATACTGGAGTGGGTTGCCGTGCCCTTTTCCAGGGGCTCCTCCTGACCCAGGGTTCAAACCAGGCATCTCTTATGTCTTCTATTTGGCAGGTGGGTTCTTTACCACTAGAGCCACCTGGGAAGCCGCTGCCCCAGCTGATGACTGATCTAATCTTTAGATCAGAGCATCTCCACCTGATAGTTTATCAAAGGGGCCATGAGGGACCCATGCCTCTGCTGGTTTCCCTAGTAACCCACGAGGTCAATTCTGGCTGGCATATATTTAGGTAATTGACACCTTCCCCCTTCCCACAAGAGAGAAGACTGTCCAGGCTCAGCGTCTGGCTGCACACAGTGGGGAGACGCTCCAGGACCTGGAGTCAGACAGGTAAGCTCCTCCATCCATTACACTACTGATGTCTGTGTCACTGACTCCGGGCTCTTTCTTCGGTCTCAGGAAGGTGCAAGTAAAGGCCTTGGAGGCCTGCAGGGTGCACCCAACAATTGGCTGAGCAGACAGGAGGCTGAGGAAACTCCCATGAATGCTGGGAGATAAGGACGGGGGATGGAGGGTTGCTGGGGACTGTCTTCTAACATGGGGGCCGGGAAGGTGAAGGGGAATCCCTGGAATGGACTTTCATAGCATGTGGGGTCCTGTGGTGGTGGTTCTTGATGTATGCAGCTGCCATGAGAGTGAGGAGAACTCACAGACACTGTTGCTGAGTTACTGGCTGCTATTACAGTACGGGAAAAGTTAGCTAATGTGGGGACCATGGGTGTGAGATGGCCATTGTTTTTTATGTTAAGAAAGGCAACAGAGGCTGAGCTAATAGCTGAGGTGAAGGTTAACTTAATGTTAATTTCCATTTTTCTGAAAGTGAGTCATGTGACTGTGAGTGATACATAATATCTTCTATTACTATTTGTTTCAACTGAATTGCTGTTTAGAAACTTGATATTTAGAAAGAAAGAAAAAAAAAAAATCCCCCAAAATGGCCAAGATAGAAATCTTTTAACATTCTAAAACTGGTTGTCATTTATGCTCCTAGAGAATGTTAGCTTTTTAGAAGGAATTGGTATTTCTCTTTCCGTACTTTTAAGATATAATCTATCTGAGAGTGAAGGGGGAAAAAAGGGCCTTAAAAACTCTAGCAGGAAAGCTGAGATCTCTGTGCATATGCACAGACATGTGTATGTTTATGTGTACTTTGGAAGTAGAGTATCTCTCCCTTCAAACAGTGTGGCCAAGATTAGTTTGTGAGTGACCTCTGCTTAATTGGCTTAAAAGAAATTAATTGCTTTATATAAATTCTTGGAAATGTGAAAGAAACAGCCTAGGATAAAATTCCAGTTCAGGTGAAGACTGGGAAGTCTTCAGTACTGAATGGTTATCTGGTATTGAAGCCACTTAGGCTTGTTGATCTGATTAATATAGACATGGTTTTAAATTCGTTGGTGTTTGAGAATTATGCTTCTGTTGTACCTAGGTTTGTGTGTGTGTGCATGCTAAGCTGCTTCAGGCATGTGCTAGGTTTACTAGTGGTCAAATAAGACTTTATTATATCTGTCGCAAATTGGTCAGCAAGGAAAATAATGAAACTTTAAATGTAAATAAGCTTTTAGTTAAATTGTATAGGAATAATTGGCTTCCCAGGTGGCGCTAGTGGTAAAGAACCTGCCTGCCAATGCAGGCTTAAGAGCCCCTGGGGAGGGCATGGCAACCCACTCCAGTATTCTTGCCTGGAGAATCCCATGGACAGTGGAGCCTGATGGCACTATGATCCATAGGGTTGCAAAGAGTCAGACACGACTGAAGTGACTTAGCATGCATGCCCATAGGAATAATTATGTTTGGGGAATATCAATCTAAATGATCTCTCCAGATTTTGGTAACTTGAAGTAAACTAACTTAAATGAAGAGAATTCATTGACTATCTGGGCCATTTCAAATAGGATAAAATATTGGAGCGTTAATTCCTAGGCAGGTCTCTGTTTACCTACCCTTGATTTCTTAAGAGAGGAAGACTAAAGCATAAATTTTCCAATCAGGAAATGCTGGTATGACAAATAATTCACAATTACTTTCTTCTTGGTTTTTGCTAGAGGTTAAGGTTTTTATTTACGGTTGAGATTATAATCAGTCATAATTCCAGTTATAATTGAGAAAGTAACCGGCAGGAAGGCCAGGGGTCTCCAAATGGAGGAAATAAGCTGCAAGTGTCATTTTTTATCTCTCTTAAGTGGCAGGAGGAAACAAACTACTAGTGTTAGATTTTTTCCCCTTCTCTGTACAAATTTAAAAAGAAGTTTCTCTTAAAATTATGTGTTGCCATGACGACACCTGGTTCACCAGAACTTAACTTTTCTCAAACCTTGAACTAACCAATGCAGTTTTACTTACGGAAATGTTTGTCTTAAGCTATGTTAATGAACCATGTATTTACCCTAGACTCTGTCTTCAAGTTGGTTCCACCTAAGACTTAGAACTGACTTGACAAGCCAGTATGTTTTACTCATGCAAATGTTCTCTTAAGCTATGTTAATGAGACTGTATTTGCTTGGAAACCTGCCCTTCTTCAATTCATGTCAATCAGTTTATGGCCCAGGACAACTCACCTTGTGCCAATGTTATTTCAAAATGCATGTTGTGGGTGAGGGGCCTGGTGCCAGTCTCTGAGTTTTGAAACATTTCTTTTCTCTAGCAGACTGCTAGTAGCTATATAACATCCGGCTAAATACTAGCAGTGGGGGGCACTCTTTCTTCCCACTTCTGATGTCTATGTCAGAAGCTTTCTCCATCTCTTTTATACTTTAATAAAACTTTATTACACAAAAGCTCTGAGTGAAGCAGCCTGGTCACTCGCCCCGGGTTGAATTCTTCTCCAGGGGCCAAGAATCCCAGTGTCTTGAGTGGTTTAGCAACAACCTCTCATTATTACCAAGTTTTTTTTTACTGTCACGTTGTTATCAGGTGTTTAACCTCGCTGTAAGTCTTTTGTCATTTATAGAGTTACTGTTGTGCTTATGTTTTTGCAAAACTACTTCATAGGAAGCCCCTTTTGACAAGTATAGGTCTCTGATAAATTTCAGATCCTACTGCTGAGCTGGGGCAGAAATTAAAGAATCCTAAGGGAAAATCTGATATATTCATAAAGATTTAACAGAGGGATTGGATATGGAGTGAACTGGTGAATATAGTTATAATGTTTACGGTTTTTGTCTGAACTATTAGTGATTTAGAACTATTTTTTTCCAAATATAGGGAAATCCTTTACCCCTAGTTAGTTACAATCTACAGCAATTTGGTAAACTACACCTGTGGGTAGAACTGAAACATTCTTGTCCCTCCAAAAAATGGAGACCCTTGGGTTCTGAGCAGCCTTATCCGGTGAGTGGGAAAGACTGTCTCCTGACATATGCAGGGATCTCAATATTTTGGGGCCTCCGGAAGAGAGAAATCTCCCTGAGATGGAGTCTGATGGCAGGCCTTTGGCAAGGCTTTCTTTAATGGTAAATGACTTATGACATGAGGTCATATCAATAAATGAGCATGAGGATATAACTCCAGACCATAAATTCACATAACTTACAGATGTGCTGCTGCAGAAGCTTACAAGTAAATCTGTGATACCCTGATTGATGGAACTTGGAATGAAGTTTCTCTTAGAAATTGTATTGTAAGAGTGGTTGAATTTCTTGCTCACCAAGGCCTATTACATCTATAATTTAAACAAAGTGAAAAAATACTTAAGAAATATTACTTTATTCTGGTGCTTGATTCATGGTTAGTACACAAGAAATATATATTGAATGACTAAATAAATAAATTTATATATAATATATATTATAAATATAATACACACACACACATATATACAGTGTTTCTATGGAAACTTAAAGTTTTGATTCAGGTTGTTGCTACCTTTCAACACTAGTATCCTTTACCCATCCTTTCTACTTCAACCCCAATCCCAGCAGCTGGATCAATATTATAACCTCTTCTAAACATCAGTAGAAGAGAAGTAAGGCACAGGGATTTATAGAGCCTCTGTTCCTACAGAGACTTACAGATACTCACATGGGGGAGCAACCTGATGGAGGGAAGAGCAATCTGAAGGAGAGTTATCTGTGATGATGGCATCTTCGGAGGAAGGAGTGGGTTGGGTAGAGTTCTGGAGGAGGGGGGCAGTGGTCTACACAGTGACAGCATACATAGGGTTTCCTCCAGTAGCAACATTTCCAGTTCACAGTCACCGGGATCCCGGTGGGACATGGATGGTCTTATCGGGCAGTGGGAAAAAAATGGTCATTTTACCGACCACAGTTGTGCATACTCTTTAAGTAGCCTAAAATCACCGTCTTAAAAGGAGATGACATTTTCAAATTAGATCCAGATGGATATTCAAATAGAACAAGTCTTTGGGGATAGATAAAACTGCAGGTAGAAATCATATCTGGCAGGCATAACACAATATTTAAAACAAATAGCAACAGAACATGGCTATAGAGGAGTCCTAACAAGGGATTTCCACAGCATAACTGGAAGTTCAGAACTAGGTGATAATAGAACTACATAGACAGGCAAAGAAGGAGACATGACAGGCCTCTTACATGAGGGGCTGCTGAATAGAAGGCAAAAACCAGGTCCTTGAGCTATAAAAGTGACTAAATATTATAGAGGAATAGAAAGTACCTTCCTCATACTGGGGGAAAATATAAGGACTAGGTTTGAGGAATATGGCACAAGTCCCTTAAGCAGAACAGGGACTTTAAAAAGTCAGACAAGTTTTGTTCTAGAGAATTTGATAGAGTTCCTACATTTACTTGCATTCCCCTGTTGACTCAGTAGTAAAGAATCCACCTGCAACCCAGGAGATGCAGGTTCAATTCCTGGGTCAGGAAGATCCCCTGGAGGAGGGGATGGCAGCCCACTCCAGTATTCTTCTCTGGAAAATTGCTTGGACAGGGGAGCCTGGCCGGCTGATTCGTGGGGGAACAAAGAGTTGGAAATGACAAGCGACTGAGCACGTGCACATGCCTATGTTTACTTAATATATAAGGTCTTGGTGCACTTCAGAAACTGGGGGACTACACCTGTTCTTAGAAACAAATTGTTTTAACTTTGGGAAAACAGAAGGCTGTAGATCCTCAAGTTAGCAATCTCAGCAGTCTAGGCCTGTGTCAGTCTTTACAGCAGGTCTTTACATTTTCATTTTCTTCCTATTTTATCCCACTTCCTTCATTCACGTGTCCCTATGCTTCAGACTCTTCTTAAATTTAGACTCTGTTCAAATGTAAATTGAAAGATAATAACTTCCCTGTATAATAATTTCCCTGTCTCTGCATCTTTTATAGTTATCTTTTTATCCCCTTATATGTTTCTCTCTGATTTTTAGGCCTTCAAATTGCATTTCTTTCTATTTTTGCCCACACCTGATGCAGCACTTTGTGCCACCAGGCAAAAGGTTTTCTGAATAGATTTCATATTTGTAATCTCTCAAGAGTTATTAGGTTAATTCCAAGTGACATCCTGAATAAACCATGCAAATCACCAAGGTCCATTTAGAACTGGCAGTAAATAGCACTAATTCAGACTGCATACAGAATTATTTAATAAAGTTTGGTGACCACACACATGGCACTGAATTCATCAGAGTAGAATTATCCATGAAGGTACATAAATGACTTTTCATTGAGTGTTTCCACAATTAAGTGAATGTTTCATGATTAATAATCTGAAAGAATAAGAAATCTATGCTCAGGAATGGACATGAACTATGTCGTGGACAATTTGAAAACTCAAATAATTGAATCTCAGGTTTATGTTTGCTTTGAATAGGAGGTGTAAAGAAAAGTAAATGACCAACTGTAGTCAGTTTATCCCCTGGATTCCATATGCTTAACAGGCATCTTGTAGAATCTTTGGGCATTAAATTATGGATCAAAAGGATTTTTGAATATAAGTCCAATTTGATGATAGCTAATGATAATAGAACATCAATTTTAAAAAAGAAAATGGACCAAGGATTTATGTCTTCCTGATCATTTATATTTGACAATTTTCTAGCCAATTAACATATCTACTGTATTTAAGTCAGTATTAAATAAAATCCTGAAAGATGACGCTGTGAAAGTGCTGCACTCAATATGCCAACAAATTTGGGAACTCAGCAGTGGCCACAGGACTGGAAAAGGTCAGTTTTCATTCCAGTGCCAAAGAATGCTCAAACTACCACACAATTGTACTCATTTCACACGCTAGTAAAGTAATGCTTAAAATTCTCCAAGCCAGGCTTCAGCAATACGTGAACTATGAACTTCCAGATGTTCAAGCTGGTTTTAGAAAAGGCAGAGGAACCAGAGATCAAATTGCCAACATCTGCTGGATCATGGAAAAAGCAAGAGAGTTCCAGAAGAACATCTATTTCTGCTTTATTGAGTATACCAAAGCCTTTGACTGTGTGGATCACAAAAAACTGTGGAAAATTCTGAAAGAGATGGGAATATCAGGCCACCTGACCTGCCTCTTGAGAAACCTGTATGCAGGTCAGGAAGCAACAGTTCAAACTGGACATGGAACAACAGACTGGTTAGGAAAAGGAGTACGTTAAGGCTGTAAATTGTCACCCTGCTTATTTAACTTCTATTCAGAGTACATCATGAGAAATTCTGGGCTGGAAGAAGCACAAGCTGGAATCAAGATTGCTGGGAGAAATATCAATAACCTCAGATATGCAGATGACACCACCTTTATGGCAGAAAGTGAGGAAGAACAAAAGAGCGTCTTGATGAAAGTAAGAGAGGAGAGTGAAAAAGTTGGCTTAAAGCTCAACATTCAGAAAATGAAGATCATAACATCTGGTCCCATCACTTAATGGCAAATAGATGGGGAAACAGTGTCAGACTTTATTTTTCTGGGCTCCAAAATCACTGCAGATGGTGATTTCAGCCATGAAATTAAAAGACGCTTGCTCCTTGGAAGGAAAGTAATTACCAACCTAGATAGCATATTAAAAAGCAGAGACATTATTTTGCCAACAAAAGTCCATCTAGTCAAGGCTGTGGTTTTTCCAGTGGTCATGTATGGATGTGAGAGTTGGACTGTGAAGAAAGCTGAGCGCCGAAGAATTGATGCTTCTGAACTGTGGTGTCGGAGAAGACTCTTGAGAGTCCCTTGGACTGCAAGGAGATCCAACCAGTCCATCCTAAAGGAGACCAGTCCTGGATGTTCATTGGAAGGACTGATGTTGAAGCTGAAACTCTAATAATTTGGCCACCTGACACAAAGAGCTGACTAATTTGAGAAGACCCTGATGCTGGGAAAGATTGAGGGCAGGAGGAGAAGCGGACAACAGAAGATGAGATGGTTGGATGGCATCACCAAATCGATGGACATGGGTTTGGATGGCCTCCAGGAGTTGGTGATGGACAAGGAGGCCTGGCGTACTATGGTTCATGGGGTCTCAAAGAATAGGACGCAACTGAACTAAATAAAATAGAAGACTTGTATTTTGAATAAGGCACCAATAAATGAATTCAGTTTAATCTCAGAATAATCTAAGAGGCAATCATAGGATGCTTCATTTTACTGTACTTTCTGTAATATACTATATTATGTATCTTAGGACCAAACTACAAAACCAACTATAAAGTATTATTACCACATTTTAAACCAGAATCTGATCAAGCCTCTAAATCTAACTGCCAATTTATAGGGAATACAAGAAACAGAATACAAGTTAAAAAATACCAATGGGAGGCAATTAGCAAACTTTATACTCCAGAAAATTACATAGAACAAATGACCTGATCTCTTTAGCAAATAAACTTCAAGGAAAAAAGATAGAAATTTAGAAAAAAGGGGGCTGGAAATAAAATATTTTATTTAATCCAACTGTAGTGTATGGATTTTATTTATACCTAGATTCTAATAAACATTCTATAAAAGAAACTTTGAAACCATTAGGGAATTTGAAATAATTCATAATACTAAGAATTATCCTTAGTAGTTTGGTAATAGAAATATCATGCTTCGAGATGGGTTCATATTTATAGATAGATACTAAACATTAAGGATGAAATAGTATGATACTTGATTATATTAAAAAACCAGAAGTAACAGGAATAAACAAGAGTTGTAGACAAATTAAGATTGGTCATGAATTGATAAGAATAGATAGTAAATTTTTTATTATAATAGTCTCTACATATTTATGAAATTAAAATTTTCCATGATGAGAAACTTAAAAAAGTATCAAGCATTACATTACTACTAAACATTTATTGTTCAATATACCATATAGTTAATCATTTTCCACATTGAGATATATATAAAATATATGTAACTACCTTGCTCAATTCACCTATTAAATCTAATAACTTACATATACATTTTGGATTTCCTCTAAATGACATGTGTTAACATGTCATCATCTCTCATTTCTTAACTTTTCTCTAACATAGTGATGCTAATGATTAAAACGAATATAACTTCTTAGGACTTTAACAACCGGGGGAAGTTACATATAGTAGGGTTCCTATTGCTAGATTTGCTATACTTAGGACAACTTAATACATTAAACTGGGTTATACTTATTCATGAATGTGCTGAGGAGTTTTCCTTTTAATATAATTGTATATTGTTTAATAGGAATAAAATAGTTATATTTACCTATTCCTGGGCATGTGTGTGTGTGAGCACTCAGTCATGTCTGACTCTTTGTGACCCTGTGGAGCTGGCCAGCCTCATCTGTCCATGGGATTCTTCAGGCAAGAATACTGGAGTGGTTTGCCATTTTCTTCTCCAGAGGATTTTTCCTGACCCAGGGATTGAACCTATGTCTCCTGCATTGGCAGGTGAGTTCTAGCCACCAGGGAAGTCCATCCCTGGGAGAGGCCTTGTCAATCACACCTATATAAATCTTGGCTTGGACTATAAGTAAATAATTAACAGTGAAATAGTTTACATGTATATATGAAACAAAATAAAAATGATACAATGTTCAACATCATTAGTCAGTGCACATCAAAACTACAATGAGAAATCATTTCACACCTGTTAGAACTGCTATTGTCAAAAAGACAACAGGTAAAAAAAGTTGATGAGAATGTGGAGGAAAGGGAACCTAGTCACTGGATGGTGAGAACGTAAACTGGTGCAGTCAGTATGGAAAACAGTATGAAGGTATCTCAAAAAAAGTAGAAATAGAACTGTAATATGATCCAGCAGCTTTACTCCTGGTTATGTATCTGGAAAAACCAAAAACACTAAGTAAAAAAGATATATACACACTTACATTCAGTACAGCATTGTTTACAATAGCCAAGATGAGGAAGCAACTTAAATGTCCATCAATAGATGAGTAGATAAATATGTAATACAATGAAATTATTCACACATTAAAAATAGTGAAAATTTGTCATTTGCAGCAATATAGATGGGCCTAGAAGGTATTATCGGAGAAGGCGATGGCACCCCACTCCAGTACTCTTGCCTGGAAAATCCCATGGACGGAGGAGCCTGGCGGGCTGCAGTCCATGGGGTCACTAAGAGTCAGACACGACTGAGCGACTTCACTTTCACTTTCCTGCATTGGAGAAGGAAATGGCAACCCACTCCAGTGTTCTCGCCTGGAGGATCCCAGGGACAGGGGAACCTGGTGGGCTGCCGTCTGTGGGGTCGCACAGAGTCGGACACGACTGAAGGGACTTAGCAGCAGCAGCAGCAGCACAAGGTATTATGCTTAGTGAAGTAAATCAGAGAAAGACTAATACCATATGTTTTCACTTGTATGTGGAATCTAAAAAATTAAACAATGGAATATATATAACAGAAACAGACTCATAGATACAGAGAACAAACTGGTGGTTACTGTGGGGAGAGGAGTGGGGCGAGGGGCAAGATAGAAGAATGGGGATTGAAAGGTACAAACTAATAAATCTAAAATAAGCTACAATGATATATCAAACAGCACAGGGAATATAACTGATATTTTTATAATAACTTTAAATGGAGTATAACCTATAAAAAGATCAAATCGCTAGGCTATATATCTTTAACTAATTTAACACTGTAAA
Source organism: Bison bison bison (assembly GCF_000754665.1). Taxonomy (NCBI): domain Eukaryota; kingdom Metazoa; phylum Chordata; class Mammalia; order Artiodactyla; family Bovidae; genus Bison; species Bison bison. The sequence continues at coordinate 6,004,333 of NW_011495026.1, read as the reverse complement.
TCAACTATACTTCAATTAAAAAACAATAAAATATTTAAAATTAACAAGACAACCAACACTGTAGAAGTGCCTTGATCAGATACATACATATCAGAGAATCATAAAGTCCAATTATTTGGGTGAAAAAATTGAAACAACAGAAATAGATTCATATCATGTAAGATTCATGGAACGACCTCTGAGATTGTTAGTCATTTAGCACTTATCTCTGTCAAAAACTTTTTTCCTCATATGTCTTGGAACAAAATAAAAGGAAATAGTCTTGTGCCATGAGAAAGACTGTCCAGTGAACTAGTGTGAAAGGGAGAGATTCTGGAGGCAGATTCTTGGGTCTGTTATTGGTGAATGAGGACAAGCTGCTTACTGCTCCAATGTCTCAGTCCCTCAAGTGTAAAACTAACATCACACTAGTTCATCAACTTAAAGGACTGAATTAATGAGTTATTCCTTAGAACAGTGTAGTATACAATATTATCAACATCATTATTTTGATTATGACAGTTATTATTAAATATTTTATTGGAGACATAAAAATAAAATTAACACATGGGGCTTTTAGGTTTACCTCTATCTGCTGACTTTTCAAAAAAGAGAAGAATGCTCAACATAGATCATTTCCATTTATATATCAATTTAAAAATAATCATTAAGTGCTTACTACATGGCAAGCATGGCATTGGATGTGTAAATGTGAGTAGAATGTGTCTTCTATCCACAAGGTGCTTTTACAGATATAAATTATCAAAGACACGTAAGTGTTACAGGAGATACCAAAGAAGTTCACAGAAGTTGCCGTAGGTGGGCAGAGGAAAGAATGGGGAGTTTGACCTGAGGAGAGTTCCAAAAAAAATTCTTAGAAGGAAGCCAGTATTCTAACTCTCTAGAAAGGTTTAGGATGATTTATTCAGCAGTTAGTTGGGACCTGGAAGACCATGTACTTTCCAGGCAGAAGGAGAAGCTGGTGAAAAGACAAATATCTGCAACAGGTTACTAGGCATAATGTACTCCTTTATTTATTCAGTTATTCAAATAATTTTTGAATGCCAGATCTTGCAGACACTATACTGAGCAAAACATATAAAAATTTAAGGTTTCATAAAAAATTACAAAAGACAATTGCAAAATAAGCTAGTATGCAATATCTCAGGTAGTAGATTAATTCTGTACAGAAAATCAAAGCAGAGTAAGGGCCTAGAGAGGGACCGGGGAAGTGGTACCACTCTACAAGGTTTTGAGAAGATGGCATCTGAATTAAGACTTGCAGAAATTGAGAGAGCATGCAGGGTAAAATAACTTTTCAAGTAGAAGAAACAGAAAGGGCAAAGACTTTGAGGCAGGGGATTGGTTAACATGTTTGAGAAGTAGGAAGGAGGCCAGTGTGTCTGACATGGAATGAGTGGAGGGGAGGTAGAAGTTGAATGAAACATGAGAAAAGGGAAATGGGAAAAACGGGAATGGGCTTTCAGGGCATGGGAAGAATTCTGGATTTTATACTAACTGAAGGATTTTGAACAAGATGTGCTTTAATCTGATTTAAAATTTCAAGAACCCTGCCTAATGTATGGTAAGATTACAAGGCTGGTTGGGGATGGGGGGGTGTGGGTGGGAGCTTTGAAGAAAAAAATGAAGATTTCCCAATAATCTACATTAATAATATCAGTGCTAGGACCACGATAGTAGCATTTATATAATGAGAAACAGATTCAGAATGCATTTTGAAGGTACTGTTAACAGGATTGGCTGATGGACATGGAAAATTAGAGAAAAGCGGACCTCCAAGGTGCTCCTAGTTTTAAAGACTGAGCAGCTGAAACATAGTGTTTCCATTTACTGTGATGATTAGTACTGAGAAATAGTATCCTCTGGGCATCTTAAATTCAAGATGTCTATCACAGGGACAGGCATATTCTAGTGCCAGCAGACTGTCTGGTATGACTGGAGCATCAGATTCAAAGGAGGTGTACTGATGGCAAATAAGGCTGGAGGTGAGTAGACTCTGTCACACAGAAGGCTTTGTGTGCATAACAAGGACAGTGTACTTGACATTCCCAACCTACAGTTGGCCTGTATTGTGTGAAAAAGCATCTCCTCTTTTGATTAGCATTCGATTAGTTCAAAATACCATCTATTTCTGCCCCCCACACTTGTAGCCAAATGTATAATGAGTAGCCAATGGCTTTGTATTGTACTTCCTTGCTCATCTCTAACAGGGACTTTGCTTTGGGAGATTTTGTTCTTAATTTAATAAGAGGAATTAAATTGAAGATCTGTTGGAAATAAGAGCCAACTTGAGGCCAGATAATTGAAGGTCTTGAAAATCAGCATAGTTTTGACTTTATGGCTAGTTAAATGTGCGTGTTAGTTGAACTAAATAGCATTAAGACCGTAGTTGATACTTCCTGGTGGCTCAGTGGATGGGAATTCACTTGCCAATGTGGAGGACATAGTTGGATCCCACGTTTCATGGAACAACTAAGCCCGAGCACCACAATTACTGAGCCTGTGCTCTAGGGCCTGCGAGCCACAGCTCCTGAACCCCGCTAGCATAAGGCCTGTGTTCCACAGAAGGAACCACTGCAGTGAGAAGCCTGTGCACCCCAAGGAAGAGTAGCCCCTGCTCCCTGTGACTAGAGAAAGCCCATGCAAAGCAATGAAGACCCAGCAGCACAGCCATAAATAAATAAATACATATATTTTAAACTGAGGTTAAAGAAGCTTAATCTAACAACAACATCAAAGAAAGATTGAACCTGAAGAAGACTACCACTAGCAATGGAGTTAATCAGATTAGTGATATGAGACAGACTGGCAAAGGCCACAGGAGACATCCTATTGGGAAATCCTTCTCCCATTTTTAAATCATTATTTTTAATGGCATGTCATCAAATTATGATGTTTAACAGTCTGTCTTCAGTTGCAAAAAGGAGGAAAGTTTAGAATCACATTCACATTTTGTTTCCCCTAATTCTATAATAAATTGGTTACCAAATACTATATATCCTAGGTATTGAGTGTTTTTATTTACCTTTCTCTTCCTTCTGCTACTTCTGCCCACGTTCAAGAAATAGCCATGTTTTGCCACAAGTTTGATGAAATCATTGCTACCCACTGCTACAGTCACAGTACCCTCCAAAGTTGAGAGACCTTCTTGATGAAGTATCTTGTTTAACTTAGTACTTAGTGCTGTTAGTTTTTTAAGCTTCCAATAATCAGATCATCTACATTTTATTTTCATTTTGCTGTTTCCAAGAAGAAATTTACAAAATGACTTCCTTGGAGGTTCAGGTAAGTAAAGAATCTGCCTGTGATGCAGGAGACCCAGATTCAATTCCTGGATCAGGAAAATTCCATGTAGAAGGGAATGGCTACCCACTCCAGTATTCTTGCCTGGAGAGTTCCATGGACAGAGGAGCCTGGTGGGCTACAGTCCATGGGGTTGCAAAGTTGGACATGATTGAGTGATTAACACTTTTAACAATTTTACATATTTTCAAATGTTTTCCTCATAAAATAACAATTCATAAGTACAGTTATTTAGTCATGGCAGGTTTAATGATTTTGCATAATACACACATGAAACAGGTTTCATTTTAAAAGAATCTAGTTTTTTAAATCTCAGTATTCTTTTTTTGTAATTACATGTAAATATGAAACATATCTATTTCAGAATTTCAAAACTATAGTTTTACTGTGAAAAATTTTTTACATGAAGTGTTCTGCTTTTTTATTCATCAAAATTATAAAAAAGTATACATTTTACAACTGTCAAACACAGTTTGAGTAAATGTGCATAAATTTTATTAACAATTTTATGTAGCTGTATATTCTTTTCTGAATCTATTATAGATTAAAAAATATGTGAACAAAAATGGAAAATGAGTGATTGTAACAATAAATCTATACCATAAAATGTTCAAAACACATTTGAACTGCGATGACTTTTAGAGAAATTATGTCATAAATTGGAATATAGTTATGAATAAAAATTGAAAAGATAATACTCTTTATAAAAGATTAGGCTTTTAATGTTTTTCTATTAATGTACATTATCCTATTTTGTTGAGGATCTTGCCAGTAACAATATATTTTTCACTATTTTTTGTGTATAAATTTTAATCAAGCATGATTATTAATCATATTAATAAAACCATATTTAAATACTATATACTTCCAAATGAAGTTTGGTGATGTGACTTACAACTTCTCTAGTAGATCTGTGTTAAAAAAAAAAAAATTAACTTCAAAAAAGTGAGTCTTCTTTCCAGACTGCCTACAAATCAATGCTGGTTTATTGTAAAATAGATTAAAATTTATGTCACAATATCATTCACCCTTGAGAATACAAGATTCCTTGTATTTTAAGAATTTACAACATAATAGAAAAGAAATAGTAGAAAGAAAACAGTTCCTTTTTCTCACCATTGAAAAATTTTAGAGGAAAATATATTTTATTATATTCATGCCTATTAAATGGTATCACACTGAGTAATGCAGTGTTATAAACAAGTAGTCAGTTTAATCAACTCAGAAGAAAAATATTGGTTATTCTTAGTGGGTGAAGACTTTAACTGTTGCTTAGTACCCATTCTCTCCATTTCCTCTTTGTAATGAAACTCCTTGAAATTTTGCTGTGTGTACATTAAACTTATAGGATGACTACATTTCCTAACCTGACTTGTAGGCAGGCATAGCTTTTGTGTATGTTTGGGAGAGTAGTATATCAGGAAAAATTGTTGTGAGCAACACTTGATGTCATTACTTTAAAGGACAAAGAACACTTTATAGATGTTCAGGGTAAATGGTATAATACAAGTATCTTGAGAGTTACTGGATTTCATGAATGTTTATATAATACTAAAGTTTTGTCTACATTGCAAATGTTCCCTTATAATTGGAACAAGGCTAGGAATAAAAAAGGCAAGGGTGGAAAAAAAGGATAAAAGAATCAGAAGAAAAGAAAGCTGGAGGATATAAAAATTTGAAATTTCAATATATAAAGAAGGTCAATCTAAACTATTGCTATGTGACAGGAAACAGTTCAAATTAAAATAATTTTAATAAAAGATCCTTTATATATGTCTAAGCTCTTCCATCATCTTTTTGTTAAGGTAAGCCAACCTTTGTTGGCAAAGTAATGTCTCTGCTTTTTAATATGCTGTCTAGGTTGGTCATAGCTTTTCTTCCAAGGAGCAAATATCTTTTAATTTCATGGCTGCATTCACTGCAGTGATTTTGGAGTTCAAGAAAATAAAGTCTGTTACTGTTTCCTTTGTTTACCCTTCTATTTGCCATGAAGTGATGGGACCAGGTGTTATGATCTTAGTTTTTTGAATGTTGAGTTTTAAGTCAGCTTTTTCACTCTTCTCTTTCACTTTCATCAAGAGGGGCTCTTTAGTTCTTCTTCGCTTTCTGCCAGAAGGGTGGTGTCATCTGCGTATCTGAGGTTAGCAATATTTCTCCTGGCATTCTTGATGATAGCCTGTGCTTCATCAAGCCTGGCATTTCTCGTGATGTACTCTGCATATAAGTTAAATAAGCAGGGTGACAATATACAGCCTTGTCATACTCCTTTCCCAATTTGGAACCAGTCCATTGTTCCATGTCTGGTTCTAACTAACGTTTCTTGACCTACATACAGATTTCTCTGGAGGCAGATCAGATGTTCTGGTATTCCCATCTCTTTAAGAATTTTCCACAGTTTATTGTGATCCACACAGTCAAAGGCTTTGGTGTAGTCAATGAAACAGAAATAGATGTTTTTCTGGAATTCTCTTACTTTTTCGATAATCCAATGGATGTTAGCAATTTGATCTCTGGTTCCTCTGCCTTTTCTAAATCCAGCCTGAACATCTGGAAGTTCATGGTTCAGGTACTGTTGAAGCCTGGCTTGGAGAATCTTGAGCATTACTTTACTAGCGTGTGAGATGAGTGCAAGTGTGCGGTTGTTTGAGCATTCTTTGGCAGTGCCTTTCTTTGGGATTGGAATGAAAACTGACCTTTTCCAGTCCTGTGGCCACTGCTGAGTTTTCCAAATTTGCTGGCATATTTAGTGAAGTACTTTCACAGCATCATCTTTTAGGATTTGAAATAGCTCAACTGGAATTCCATCACCTCCCCTAGCTTTGTTAGTAGTTACTTCCTAAGGCCCACTTGACTTTGCAGTCTAGGATGTCTGGCTCTAAGTGAGTGATCACATTATTGTGGTTATCTGGGTCATTAAGATCTTTTTTGTATAGTTCTATATATAGAAGTATTCTATATATATACACACACACACACACACAGAGTATATATAGTGTATTCTTGCCATCTCTTCTTAATATCTTCTGCTTCCATACCATTTCTGTACTTTATTGTGCCCATCTTTGCATTAAATAGCTGGGAAAATAAGAGAAGCAGTAGCCTTACAAATAGCTGAAAAGAGAAACAAAAGGCAAAGGAGAAAAGGAAAGATGTATACATTTGAATGCAGAGTTTCAAAGATTAGCAAGGAGAGATAAGAAACCCTTCCTAAGTGATCAATGGAAAGAAATAGAGGTAAACAATAGCATGGGAAAGACTAGAGGTCTCTTCAAGAAGATTAGAGATACCAAGGGAACATTTCATGCAAAGATGAGTATCTCCTTAGATAATTAAATTAATAGCTACTAAAGATATACATGGTGAGGGTAAATAGGGGATTTAGCAACTGGCTTTCAAGATTAATGTGGATTTGTTTTGTGAAAATGCATTTTAATTTAATATCAAAATAATATTTTGTTTTAATGGCATGTTTGAAATACTGAAATGTTTAACTAAAAGGATATGCCTCTATGCTTGTTTTGTCACTGGTCAAATTTTAAATGAACCTGAAATTTCTAATTTTATTTGTAAGAAAAGAGTTCAAATAAGAAACTGACAGGTATATTAAGCAACATGATTACTATTAGCCAGCACTGGTATCTGTCACCAATTAAAATGTTACAGAAAGATGGGATCTTTAGATTCTAACATTGTCTCCTCTGAGCACGTATCTAATAATAAAGCTGAACTTTAAAAAAAAAAAAAAAAAAAAAAACCTGCTCCCTTTCTTTGAGTTTCAGTTTTCCATCAGATAATTTTTCATGAATAATGGCAAATTTCACAGCTCTGATTTTCCTTTTTATTTTTCTTGCAGAAAATTCATAAAATAAAACCACATTGCTTTAAAGCAGAACACATGGTTAGTTTTTAGCAGAGAAGTGAAAAATCTCTAGTTTGTCTACCAATATAATTACTGGCAGCCGTTAAATTCTATATACAGCATAAGGCATAAATTAGCTGATCACCAACATGTGTGTAGCCACAAGGTAACAAATATTAAATGAGGGAAAAAGGGAGAAAAATGAAATAAGTTAATAAATGATGACAATGAGATAAAATGTATAGTTATGTTGATTAGATTTTGCCACATGTCATTTGTTTTAGTCTTCAATGCCAGATCAACATTTTTATAAAAAGAGGTATTTTATGATATCAGTTTTCATTTTTAGTGATCTTATTGCAAGGTATTTTGTGTTTAGGCAAGAAAAATGAAAACAGGAACAAATGCAAATAGGGCCACATATTTCTAAGAGCCTAAAACTAATGTTAAGTTCCCCTGTCAACACAGATTTAAAACCAAAAGGGAAAAAGAGGAAAGTGCCATAAGTAATTTGTTCCACTGTCCAATTTTACTGAAGACTCTAGTTCTGCAATTAGAAGCTGATGACAGCTCACCATACTTAACTTGAACGTGTAGGTTCTTTTTAACAAATTTGTGGAAAGAAAACACTGAAGATCTCACATTTTACAAACAATTCCCAAAGTTTCAGAATTATTAAAGAATAACTTAGATGAAAATATAAAATGAATAATATTCTATCCTTCATACATAAATATGTTAATCCCCAGTCAATATACAGCATACGCTATTGAAATTTTTTTCTATCTGTGATGATGGATTTACTGTATAAACTCACAACTTCCCTTATTCCCCCTGTGATTGGAGGTATTTGATTGGGAACTAGTCATAGGACAGAGGGAAGCTGATTGGAATTCACAAAACCTAACCGCATTGCTTACACTCATTAGTATAGCAAAGCTGCCAACTAGAGACCAAAAAAGGAAAACAGAAAAGAAGGAAAAGAATTAATGACAAACATTACAAAAGTTGAATTTTAACTTGGAAAAGCTGACATTTGTTTCATATTTGTACTTTGCAAGTGATTTTTATATCCATTTTCTTATTTAAAAAGTGTTATTCCCAGTAAGCAGGACTTATGTAATCACACCCACATTATAAATTTGAAATTGTGACACAGAGGAGTTATGTAGTTAAAAGCCAGATTCAGGAGAGACAGAATCATATGATGGCTAAAACCTGGCCTCTGATCTGAATTCAAGTCCCGTCTACCTCATAAGAAGCCTTCGTCTTTCTGTAAAGTCAATTAACAGTTTTAGCCTTAAATACCTCTATCTATAAAATGGATAAAAAATTCTCAGCATCTTCTTCCTACCTTATGAAGATGCTGAGAAAATTACATAGGATAATGACCTAAAGTGCTTAGAATTTTACTTAGTATGAGCAAATGTTGATCTTCAGTTCAGTCGCTTAGTCGTGTCCGACTCTTCGCGACCCCATGAATCGCAGCACGCCAGGCCTCCCTGTCCATCACCAACTCCCAGAGTTCACTCAGACTCACTCAGACTCAGACCATTGAGTCAGTGATTCTATCCAGCCATCTCATCCTCTGTCGTCCCCTTCTCCTCCTGCCCCCAATCCCTCCCGGCATCAGAGTCTTTTCCAATGAGTCAGTTCTTCACATGAGGTGGCCAAAGTACTGGACTTTCAGCTTTAGCATCATTCCTTCCAAAGAAATCCCAGGGCTGATCTCCTTCAGAATGGACTGGTTGGATCTCCTTGCAGTCCAAGGGATTCTCAAGAGTCTTCTCCAACACCACAGTTCAGAAGCATCAATTCTTCGGCCCTCAGCTTTCTTCACAGTCCAACTCTCAGATCCCTACATGACCACAGGAAAAACCATAGCCTTGACTAGATGGACCTTTGTTGGCAAAGTAATGTCTCTGCTTTTGAATATGCTATCTAGGTTAGTCATAACTTTCCTTCCAAGGAGTGTCTTTTAATTTCATGGCTGCAGTCACCATACTACTATTGTATTACTTTTATTATTACTCAAATATTCATGATCACCTCAGTACATCCTGCTTGAAATTGTGATAACATCCTTTTTTTATCCCCCACAATGAGTATTTTATATAATATAAAATGCTTGGGGTATGAGATAATGAACTGTGACTATTCTTATCCTTGTAAATCAAACGGGTGAATTCTAACCCTGACTTTGTCACTTTTTATTGATGTGAGTCCCATCAGTAAACTTTGAGTCTCCATTTCTATTTTTGTTACATAAGAACATTGAAAACTGGAAAGTACTGCACATGTGTAAAGTATTATTAGTACTTGGGAAATAATTGTTGGTGAAGTTGAATCTTAGCAAAGAACTTCTCTAGCTTCTCACCATCTGGTATTGCCTAACCAATCTTCAATTGAATTGTACCTTACCGTTTTCAAATGAAGGAAAAATAAAATGTCTTTCAGTCTTAGGAATTTGTGTTTGCAAATATTTTCTTAAAGTAATTTTAAGAAAATTAGAAACATTATTGGATAACCATCAAGCAAGATACTGAAGTATGTGATTCATTCATTTCATGTTCAACGTGATCAGAGGAGTTAAAGTGAAGAGACAAAATGGAACCTTTTAGCTAGCACATGTGTTTCGTTGTATGTTGAGTTGTAAAATCCCAATCTCTGGTTTTTAAAGTAAGTTCTCTTTTGACTCTTTTCAACAAAAGTAGTTTTGAACATGTGTGAAAGTGTAAAACAATACAGCTTTAGAGGGGTTGTGATTAATTCCAGTCTACCTTGTGATCTGTTAACAAATGTATCAGCTCCATTTTGATTTGGATCTTTTCATTTGAAAAGAGCTAAAGAGAAATGGCTTCAATTTTTAGTCTCTACATGAAAAAATTAGAGGTTCAATGAGAAAAAAAAATTGACCTTGCTAATAAATCATGTTTATTTGGAAGTGGTATCAAGAATATAGAGTTTACAGAGAGAAGCAACCTATGCATATAACAACATTTAATAAATATTTATGTAACAACTCATCTGTACCACATACTCTTCTAGGCAGTGTAAATATAGCAAAAATACAACAAAAATCTTTGTCCCTATATCCTTTACATTCCCAATGTATTGTGCAAGGTAACAGAGAAGACAGAAAGACATGTTTTCATGGTTATATTTTAATGTAGCTGAATACTTTAAATCTACTCCCCATGTTTGTATGTGCTCAGACATGTTTAATACTGTTAGTGAAAAGTGAATGAATACCTTTGGGTTTATTCAAAAATGGTTGATAAAAATGTTTCTATAGATCTCAGAGCAGACACAATTAATACGCTTTCAATAAATTTGGAAGCTGAGAGTATGCCACACAGATGACCCCACATTCTCCAATATTCTGTGTATAACCATTACCTTAATATCAGAACTAATTAGCTTGAACCTCCACCAAGTTCTGTGGTGTGCTCAGAGTTCCCATCCTCTCTGCAAATCCCACTGGCATTCTCATGTAGGGGGTTGCAATTGATTCAGGTCTCTGAAATTGCTAAATTCTTGATCTTCATATCATTTCTTTTCCTATGACCTCTACTTCCTATCAATTTGATCTATTCTGGACCTCACTCAGATTCTCTTATTCATGTGTAACTGACCCATGCAACTTTTCTGTGTTTCTGAACCCCTTGTCCCTTTCCCAATAGACAAAATTTCTGATGTTCTTTTACATGAACCATTTAACTTTATCCACATTCCTCCTGTTTAGGTCCACCGTGGCACCTTACTCTCTTCCAATATATGAGAATACATAAATAAGAGCCAATCAAGTGACTCCAAAGAAGAGACAGGAGTATTGCTTTTCCTCCTCTAGAAGGATGTATAAAACACATATATTCACTTCCACTCATACACACATGTATGTATGAGTTTGTGTATATGATTTCTTAGAAAATAAACCCCTAACCATCTATTTACAGTGTCATCCACGTTTGTGTGACTGTCACTATGAGGACATAGAATAAGTTCTTGTCTGTCCTTGCTCGTCACTTAGGTGATATTGGACAAGTTAATTGACATTAGCCTTGGTTTACTTAAGAAATCAGAAGCACTCTATGTCAGAGGATTTGGGGGAGAATTAGATGAGATAATGAAAAATAGATGTTATAATTTTTCATCACTCTGCACTTGGAGGAAGGCTAGTTTTTCTTTCCTAGAATCCAGACTCTCACTTCTGTCTAATCTGTCCTTTGGCAGTCCCTTTGCCTTTGGTCCTGCTTTTCAGACACCTGATTCTTTCCTCTGACTTCTGCTGTCTGAGATCCTCCCAGCCCTCCTGCCTGGAATACTTACATTTTTGTTTTTAATTTAGTATAATTTTTAATCTCTGTTTTATGTTTACAAAAAAAAAGAACAGATAAAAATATGCTCCCTTTTCCTCTCCTTTCCTCAGCTTCCTTATTGTTAACAGCTTACATTAGTGTTGTGTATTTGTTAAAACTGATGGACCAATTTGTTGATGTTCACTCACTCAGTCGTGTCTGACTCTTTGTGAGTCCTTGGACTGCAGCATGCCAGGTTTCTGTCCTTCACCATCTCCCAGAGCTTGCTCAAACGTATGTCCATTGAGTGGGTGATGTCATCCAACCATCTCATCCTCTGTCATCCCCTTCTCCTCCTGCCTTCAATCTTTCCCAGCATCAGGGTTTTTTAATGACCCTGGGGCTAATATTGATACACTATTACTCACTTAAGTTCATGGTTTACATCAAGTTTTACTTATGTTGTACAGGTTTTGACAAATGCATAATGACATGTATCCATCATAATAATATCATTCAGAGTAGTTTCACTGATCTAAAATCCCTGTGTTCCTCCCACACCAACACCTGCCTCTGGAATAATACAGTATATACCCTTTAAAGACTGGCATCTCTCTCTAAGGATAGACATTTAAGTTTTCTCCATGTCTGTTTGTGGGTTGATAGCTCATTTCTTTTTAATGCTGAATAATATTCCACTGTATGAATACAGCAGAATTCCATTCACCTATTGTAGGATATCTTGGTTGCTTTATTTGGCAACTATGAATAAAATTACTATAAACATTCATGTGCAGATTTTTATGCTTTCAGCTCATTTGGGAAGATACCTAAGATCACAAATGCAGGATCGTGTGGTGAGACTATACTTAATTTTCTAAGAAACTGCCAAAATGGTAGTTGTTGTTGTTGTTAGTTTGTTTGTTTTTACTGCCACTGGGAATGAATGAGAGTTTGAATGGATTTTAGTCAATTGAAAATCACCTTGTTTTATTATTATTTTTTTTTTATTATTATTTTTTTTAATCTCCAAATATGTCCAGTTTATTTTACTTTATTTTATTTTTTATTTTTCCTGAACCCTCCTCCCTCCCCATACCATCCCTCTGGGTTGTCCCAGTGCACCATGTTTTAATGTGAAATTTCCCTAATGACATACACTGTTGAGCTTCACATGGTTATTTGACATCTGGATGTCTTCTTTGATGAGGTGTCTGTACTGATTTCACTCCCATTTTTAAATTGGGTAGCTTCTTATTGTTCAGTTTTAAGAGTTCTTTGTGTATTTGGAATACAAGTTCTTTATCATATATGTGTTTTGCAAATATTTTATCCCAATCGAGGGTGTGTCTTTTTATTTTCTTAGTAGAGTCTTGCACAAAGCAGAAGTTTTAAATGTATTCATATCTAAAATAGGAAGTTTTTCTTCTAAGGATCGGTGATGTGTCTAGAACTACTCAACAGTTTCAAAGTCACATTTGATTTTACCCTGTATTTTATTAGAGTTTTGTGTTTTCTGTTTTTTGTCTATTCTGTCACCAAGGCAATATTCTAATCACTGTGCTGTGCTTAGTTGCTCAGTTGTGTCTGACTCTTTGCAGCCCCATGGACTGCAGCCCACCAGTCTCCTCTGTCCATGGAGATTCTCCAGGCAAGAATACTGCAGTGAGTGGCCATGCCCTCTGATGTATTAATACTAAGTTTTGAAGTGTGTAAGGTCAGCCCTTAAACTACTACTTCTGTATGATTGTGTTGGTTATTCAGGGTCTTTTGTCTAGAAACTGGAGAATCCATCTTAACATATTCACAAAATCATTTCCTTGGATTTTGATGGGAGTTTCCTTGAATCTCTGGATCAAGTGGGAATAAGTAACATCATAAAAATATTGTCTTCCCATCAATCAATGTGGGCTATTTATTTAGATCTTTCATTATAGTTTCGTCCTTGTTCAGTCGCTGTCATATCCCAACTCTTTGTGACCCCATGGACTGTAGCACTCCAATGTTCCCTGTCTTTCACTATCTCCTAGAGTTTTGTCATTATACTAATGTATGTCTTGTACATTTTTGCTAGATTTATATCCCAGTGTTTCATTATTTTTGACACTGATGTCAACGATACTGTATTCTTAATTTCAAATTTCAGCTGTTCATTGCTGGTGTATAAGAGAGCAATTGACTTTTGTATATTAATTTTGTATCTTGAAACTTTCCTGTAATAGCTTACTATTTTTAGGAGTGTTTTGGACCACTATGTGCAATTTATTTACATTAAAAATTACATCATTTGTGAACAAAGACAGTATCTATTCCTTTCCAGTATGTATACCTTTTAATTATATATTATTTCATTGGCTAGGACTTCCAGTATGATGTTGAATAGAAGTGATGTGATAGGTTTTTTTTTTGCTTTTTTCAGATCTTAGAGGGAACACACATGTTTCCTCACCATTAATTATGATGCTAGCTCTAGGTTTGTTGGAGATGTTCTTTTTCAAATTCAGGACATTCCCTTCTGTTCTTAGTTTGCCGAGAGTTTTTCATTATGAATGGGTGTTGCATTTTGTCAAATGCTTTTACTGGATCTATATTATAATCATGATTTATCTTTAGATTTTTGATATGATGGGTTACATTAACTGATGTTCAAATGTTGAACTAGCCCTGCACACCTTGAATGAATCCAACTTGATTGAGATTATATTTCTATTTACACATTGGTAGAATCTATTTATTTGCTAATATTTTTTGTATATGTGGCTCAGAAGGTAAAGCGTCCGTATACAATGTGAGAGACCTGGGTTCGATCCCTGGGTTGGGAAGATTCCCTGGAGAAGGAAATGGCAACCTATTCCAACTCTTGCCTTGAAAATCCCATGGACGTAGGAGCTTGGTGCAGGCTACTATCCATGGGGTCGCAAAGAGTAGGGCACGACTGAATGACTTCACTTTCACTTTATGACAAATATACATCTATATTCTTTTTCCTTGTAAAATCCTTGTATTTTAAGGATGGAGGTATTTATGGTAATACTGGCTTCATAAGAGTTAGGAAATATTCCCTCTCTTTCTGTTTTCTGGAATTGATTGTATAAAATTGGTACACTTTTTTCCTTAAACGTTTGGCAAAATTCAGCAGTGAAACCATCTGGCCCGGGTGCTTTCTGTTTGAAATGTTATCATATTGATTAAATTTGTCTGATAAAGATTGGCATATTAAGATTATCTGTTTTTTTCTTGTTTGAGTTTTGGTGGATTGTATTTCATGAAATTGGTCCATTTTATCTAAGTTATTAAGTTTGTAAGCATAGACTTCATCATCATATTCTCTTATGGTCCTTTTAACATTAGTGGATCCATCATGATGGTTTCATTTATATTCTCCTTGCTTCTCTCTCCTTCCCTCCTTTCCTCTTTCATTTTCAGCCTGGCTAGCATCTTATTAATTTTATTGATCTTCTTAAGAACTAGCTCTTGGTTTCATTGATTTTCCTGAGACCTCCTGCCAATGCAGTAGACATTCAGTTTCATTAATTTCTGGAATAATTATTTCCTTCTGATTGCTTCAGGTTTATATTGATCTTACTTTTCAAGTTTCCTAAAGTGAAAACTTAGATTATTGATGTTAGATCTTTCTTCTTTTTAAAAATATTTGTACATTTATATATGATACACATTTCTCTTTAAGCACTGCACTTACTGCATTCTACAAATGTCTGTAAGTTGTATTTTGTTTTCATTCATTGAAAAAAAAATGACATTTATTCTTTGACCCATGTGTTATTTATAAGTGTGATTGTTAATTGTCAAATATTTTGGGATTGTCCAGCAATCCTTTTTGTTACCAATTTCCAGTTTAATGTCACTGTGATCTGCATGAACATAGTTTATTTGATTTCTGTTCTATTAAAGGTGTTGGCCCAGAAAATGGTTTATCTTGGTGAACATTCAACATAAGAAAAATATGTGTTTTACTTTTGTTCAATGTAGTATTCTATAAATGTAATTTAGATTTAGTTGATTAATTAATGCTCTTCAATTAAACTGTCCTTACTGATACTTGTCATTTATTGATAGAACTGTGTTGAAATCTTGAATAGTGGTTTTCTCTTTGTAAATCTATTGCTTTTGTCTCATATTTAATTTTGATGCTCTGTGGTTAGATACATACACTTACAGGTTTTTATGTCTTCTTGCAGAACTAATCCATTTATCATAATGTAATGCCCATCTTTATTTCTTTATAAATTTTCTTTTTCTGAAGTTAACTTTGTCTAAAATTAATAGTTAGTCCAATTTCTTTTGAGTTGTATTAGCATGCTATATCTGGAGAAGGCAATGGCAGCCCACTCCAGTACTATTGCCTGGAAAATCCCATGGACAGAGGAGCCTGGTGGGCTGCCGTCTATGGGGTTGCACAGAGTTGGACACGATTGAAGCGACTTAGCAGCAGCAGCAGCATGCTATATCCATACCTTTCTCCATACCTTTACTTTTTGTAAAGCGAATTTCTTATAAATATCATATAGTTGTTTTTTTGACTTATCCACATTATCATTCTCTGTTTTTTATTGGTGCATCTAGATTAGCATATTTATTGACATATCAATAGTCACTTTAAATATATTTAAAATTATAAAGTGATTATTGATATTGTTAGATTAATATTTACTATCTCTTTTTTCCTGTTTTCTATTGTCCTTTTTTTTTTTTTTATAAATCTTTCATTGTTTTTCTACCTTCTCTGGTTTAACTGAACATTTTATGTAATTCCATGTTTCTCCCCTCTTTGCATACTAACCATTATTTTTTTCTAAACTTTTTAGTGATTGCCTTAGGGTTTCTAGTATACTTTTGTTGTTTAGTCACTAAGTCATTTCCAACTGTTTGTGACCCCATGGACTGCAACCCACTAGGCTCCTCTGTTCATGGGGTTTTCCAGGCAAGAATACTGGAGTGGGTTACCATTTCCTTTTCCAGGGAATCTTCCGGATTCAGGGATTGAACCCTTGTCTCCTGCATTGGCAGGAGGGTTCTTTACCATTAAGTCACCAGGGAAGCCTACAGTATATATTTATAACTATTCAAAAACACTATACCACTTCTCTGAAAGTGCAGGTACCTTATTGCATAGTATTCCCATTTCCCCTCCCATTCCTTACAATACTGCTGGCATTCATCTTATTTAATTTTGTCACTGAGACTGCTGCTATTATTATTTTGGACAGTTATCTAGTAAATCAATTAAGAGTTATAAGCAAAAGGTTCTATTTTACTTTCATTTGTTCCTCCTCACATAATTTTTCTTTTAAAATGTAGATCCAAGTTTCTGGCCTATGTTTTATGCATTCTCTCCTAAAAATTAATTTTAACATTTCTTTCAAGGTAAGTCTACTTGCAACATATTCCTTCCATTCCCTTACATTTTGAAAGGAAAATCTTTATTTCCCCTTCAATTCTGAGCAAAAATTTTTCTGGATACAGTATTCTATTCTTTTTTTTTTTTTTTTTTAATTCTTCTACTATTTAAATACCTCCTTCCACTTTCTTCATGCTTGCACTGTTTATGAAGAGACATCTAATATAATTCTTGCTTTTCTTTCTCTATAGATAAGGTTCTACTTCTCCTATAGCCATACCCCTTTTCAACCTCCTAATTCCACCCCTGGTGTTTTTTCAAGATTTTCTCTTTGTGGTTTTCTGCAGTTATGATACAGTATTCCTAGGTGTTGATTTTTGGAACTTATCCTCTTCGGTGTTCTCCAAACATCTTACACTGTGATTTTGTGTCTGTCATTAATGTTGGGAAATGCTTTTATTATATTTTTTTCAAGTATTTCTTCTTCTTTTTTCTTCTTCCTCATGAATTCCATCATGTTTATGGCATAAATTTTGTGACTGTCCCACACTTTTTGAACATTCTAATTTTTTAGTTTACTTATTCTTTTTGCATTCTGGCTAGGGAGGTTCCTAGTGACTTCTCTTCATGCTCACTTATTTGTTTTTTTAGTCACATCTAGACTGCTGGTTCATCTTTCAGTGTCCTATCTTTTTGCTTTTTCATACTGTTCATGGGGTTCTCAAGGCAAGAATATTAAAGTGGTTTGCCATTCCCGTCTCCACTGGACCACAATTTGTCAGAACTCTCCACCATGACCTGTCCATCTTGAGTGGCCCTACATGGCATGGCTCATAGTTTCAAGGAATTACACAAGGGTATGGTCCATGTGATCAGTGTGGTTAGTTTTCTGTGATTGTGGTTTTCATTTTGTCTGCCCTCTGATGGATAAGGATAAGAGGCTTATGGAAGCTTTCTGATGGGAGAGACTGACTGAGGGGGAAACTGGGTCTTGTTCTGATGGGTGGCTTCATGCTCAGTAAATCTTTAATCCAATTTTCTGCTGATGGGTGGAGCTGTGTTCCCTCCCTGTGGTTTGACCTGAGGCCAAACTATGGTGGAGGTAATGAAGATAATGGTGACCTCCTTCAAAAGGTACAATGCAGGCACTGCCACACTCAGTGCCCCCACCCCTGCAGCAGGCCACTGTCAACCCACACCTTCACCAGAGACTCCTGGATACTCATGGGCTGGGTCAGTCTCTTGTGGGGTTACTGCTCCATTCCCCTGGTCCTGGTGCCCCAAGGTTCTGTTTGTGCCCTCCAAGAGTCTGTTTCCCCTGTCCTGTGTGAGTTCTGGCAGCTCTGTGGTGGGGTTAATGGTGACCTGCTCCAAGAGGGCTTATGCCATACCCAGGTCTGCAGCACCCAGAGCCCATGCTTCTGAGGCAGGCCATGATTGACCCATGCCTTTGCAGTACACACTCAAACACAGTTCTGGCTCAGTTATGTGGAGTCTTTGGGTACTGGTGCACACAAGGCTTGTCTGAGCCCTCTGAGTGTCTCTGGCGGGTAAGGGATTTGATTCTAAATGTGATTTTACCCCTCCTACTGTCTTTCTGGGGCTTCTCCTTTGCCCTTGGATGTGGGGTATCTTTTTTTGGTAGGATCCAAAATCCTCCAGACAACCGTTGTTTAGCAGCAAGTTGTAATTGTGGAGTTCTCATGGGAGAAGATGTGCACACGTCCTTCTACTTTGCAGTTTTATGCCACAAATGCACCTCACTGTCATAAGTTGCCATTCAGGTCAGTTCAGTCGCTCAGTCATGTCTGACTCTTTGCGACCCCATGAATCGCAGCATGCCAGGCCTCCCTGTCCAACACCAACTCCTTGAGTTCACTGAGACTCACGTCCATCGAGTCAGTGATGCCATCCAGCCATCTCATCCTCTGTCGTCCCCTTCTCCTCCTGCCCCCAATCCCTCCCAGCATCAGAGTCTTTTCCAAGGAGTCAACTCTTCGCATGAGGTGGCCAAAGTATTGGAGTTTCAGCTTCAGCATCAGTCCTTCCAATGAATATTCAGGACTGATTTCCTTTAGGATGGACTGGTTGGATCTCCTTGCAGTCCAAGGGACTCTCAAGAGTCTTCTCCAACACCACAGTTCAAAAGCATCAGTTCTTTGGCGCTCAGCTTTCTTCACAGTCCACCTCTCACATCCATACATGATGACTGGAAAAACCATAGCCTTGACTAGACTTAATTCAGACTTAATTCAGACACTAGACCATTCAGGTGTGACCTAAATAAAATCTTTTATGATTATACAGTGGAAGTGACAAATAGATTCAAGGGGTTAGATCTGATAGACAGAATGCCTGAAGAACTACGGATGGAGGTTCAGGACATTATACAAGAGGCAGTGATCAAGAACATCTCCAAGAAAATGAAATGCAAAAAGCCTAAATGGTTGTCTGAGGAGGCCTTACAAATATCTGAGAAAAGAAGAAAAGCTAAAGGCAAAGGAAAAAAGGAAAGATATACCCATTTGAATGCTGAGTTCCAAAGAATAGCAAGGAGAGATAAGAGAGCCTTCCTCAGTGATCAATGCAAAGAAATAGAATGGGAAAGACTAGAGATCTCTTCAAGAATATTAGAGATACCAAGGGAACATTTCATAAGAAAATAGGAACAATAAAGGGCAGAAATGGTACGGACCTAACAGAAGCAAAAGATATTAAGAGTGGCGAGAATACACAGAGGAGCTATATAAAAAAGATCTCCATAACTCAGATAACCACAATGGTGTGATCACTCACCTAGGGCCAGACATCCTGGAATGCGAAGTCAAGTAGGCCTTAGGAAGCATTACTACTAACAAAAGCTAGTGGAAGTGATGGAATTCCAATTGAGCTATTTCAAATCCTGAAAGATGATGCTGTGAAAGTGCTGCACTCAGTATGCCAGCAAATTTGGGAAACTCAGCAGTGGTGAACAGGACTGGAAAAGGTGTTTTTATTCCAATCCCAAAGAAAGGCAATGCCAAAGAATGTTCAAACTACCACACAATTGTACTCATCTCACATGCTAACAAAGTAATGCTCAAAATTCTCCTAGCCAGGCTTCACCAGCACGTGAACAGTTAACTTCCAGATGTTCAAGCTGGATTTAGAAAAGGCAGAGGAACAGAGATCAAATTGCCAACACCCACTGGATCATCAAAAAAGCAAGAGTTCGAGAAAAATATCTACCTTTACTTTATTGACTATGCCAACGCTTTTGGCTATGTACATCACAACAAACTGTGGAAAATTCTTAAAGAGATGGGAAAACCAGACCACCTGACCTGCCTCCTGAGAAATTTGTATTCAGGACAAGAAGCAACAGTTAGAACTGTAAATGGAACAATAGACTGGTTCCAAATCAGGAAAGGAGTTCATCAAGGCTGTATATTGTCACCCTGCTTATTTAACTTATATGCAGAGTACACCATGCAAAATGCCAGGCTGTATGAAGCACAAACCAGAATCAAGATTTCCGGGAGAAATATCAATAACCTCAGATATGAAGATGACACCACCCTTCTGGCAGAAAGCAAAGAAGAACTACAGAGCCTCTTGTTGAAAGTGAAGGAGGAGAGTGAAAAAGTTGGCTTAAAACTCAACATTCAGAAAACTACGATTATGGCATCTGGTTCCATCACTTCATGGTAAATAGATGGGGAAATAATGGAAACAGTGAGAGACTTTATTTTCTTGGGCTCCAATATCATTGTAGATGGTGACTGCAGCCATGAAATTAAAAGACGCTTGCTCCTTGGAAGAAAAGCTATGACCAAATTAGCATATTAAAAAGCAGAGACATTACTTTGCCAACCAACGTACATCTAGTCAAAGCTATGGTTTTTCCAGTAGTCATGTATGGATGTGAGAGTTGGACTATAAAGAAATCTGAATGCCGAAGATTTGATGCTTTTGAATTGAGATTTTGGAGAAGACTCTTGAGAGTCCCTTGAGAGTGGCTAGGAATTAAGCCATATTAAATATTTCCTGTATCTAGAGGTATCTGAGAATTCAATTTTCTTTAGTGTCCTTGTTTTTTTGTTTGTTTCTTTTTTTCCCTTTAGTTGTCTTTCAGATTAGATCAGATCAGTCGCTCAGTCGTGTCCGACTCTTTGCAACCCCATGAATCGCAGCACGCCAGGCCTCCCTGTCCATCACCAACTCCCGGAGTTCACTCAGACTCACGTCCATCGAGTCAGTGATGCCATCCAGCCATCTCATCCTCTGTCGTCCCCTTCTCCTCCTGCCCCCAATCCCTCCCAGCATCAGAGTCTTTTCCAATGAGTCAACTCTTCTCAGGAGGTGGCCAAAGTACTGGAGTTTCAGCTTTAGCATCATTCCTTCCAAAGAACACCCAGGGCTGATCTCCTTCAGAATGGACTGGTTGGATCTCCTTGCAGTCCAAGGGACTCTCAAGAGTCTTCTCCAACACCACAGTTCAAAAGCATCAATTCTTTAGGTTTCCCTAAAAACTCTTTCTTAAAAATGACTCTGTCTTATGGTACTTTCAGCTATAATTCACTTGTGTTATCTTGGAGTTCTTTGATAGGATAGCAGATAGAGATATCAGATAGAGGAAGTGTTTTATAATTTTGTGATTAAATCTCCCTTTGTGTGTGTGTGTGTTTCTATTTGTTTGTTATATTCCTGAACCTAAGTCACTGGGCTGTGATTTCAGAAGAATGTCTTGTCCTGTTTTTTTTTTTTTCTTTTCTTTTATCTCTGCTATGTAAGGCTTGGCAGAGTGGGTAGAGGGTGGCAGAATTTACTAATTGCTCTTTCGCATGTCAAAAAAGGCTTTGATCAAGTAATTTCCCTTGAGGGCTGACCTTTTAAACAGAGAGCAGAAGGTAGCATGGAATGCTCTGGCTATGTTTCATAATTGATACTTTTCATCTCACTTCCAGAAGCATGAGTGAATGTCCCTTAGATATTCAGAATAAGAACTGGTGGGGCTTCTGGATGTTAAATTCTTGAAAGCTTGTGGGCCTCACCTAAGATTCACTCCTATTGCTGGAGATATTCTAACTCTCAACTTAATCCACACTAAACCTTCAACAATTCATCAACTATAGTTTAAGTATTCATACTGATTCTGACCTCAAAATGAACTTTTGCTCCCTGATTTCTGCAACCCATATAAGCTCTGGAGCTCTGTATCTACTTCTCTCTTCACTTTTCTCAGAAATCCTTTGCCTAGTATCTCAATTCTGATGATTTTTAGGAAGAATTTTTTTTCCAGTTTATTTGCCTTTTTGTCTTATTATGAGAATGGCAGGAGAAACTTCCAAACTTGTTGCAAGCTACAGTGAAAACTTCTTGGACATTTCATGTTTTCTACAGAAATTATCCTACAATTAAAATTTAACGAGTTATGAATTCTTCTTTTTCCATCACAAATTGCCTACTGAATTCCCTACGACTCCAAAGCAGTGAGCAGTGTTTTAGTATTAATATTTCCAAGATGAATGCTAAGCACTTGATATAAAAATCAGTTTGACTTAATGCTTAATAATGGAGTAATATGTGAACTTTTGAGGGGTATTTATAGCACTGTATTAAGATTAACCATAGTAGTAAGACTGATGAGAATGAGACCAGCAGACACAGGCAGACAAGTTTTTTTTATTTTTTCCTTAATGTAAATGAAGAACACAATTTATTATACATACACAGAACAGGTGACACAGCCACTCCCTGGGTTAGAGGGATGTACCTTCCCAGCAAACCAACCAACATTGGTGTTCAACCACTAATAGTATTCTCTGATTAATTTAAGAATTCTGTCTCATAGTCCTTGGTCTTATCAATTTCAACATAATGAATTTATGTGCAAATACATACAACAGAAAGATGGAGAGTAGAAATTAGTAGTATTCTATAAGGTGATCATCAGTGTCTTGGGAAAACCAGGAACAGTGATGACATAGTCTTTGAGACTTTTTTAAAAAATGTTCAGTAACTTTCCTGTATTATTCTCTTAAGTACTCTATACTAAGAACTGGCATGCTATTAGTCCCTTATTGAGACAAGGAAAGCAGAGTCAAAGGTTGCTAATGAATTTACTCCAGATTTTAAAGATAGTAATCCAGATGATAAATGATAGATTTGAACAGAAATCCCTGTGTATTTCTCTGTCTGCTGGATCGTGTAGTGTCTGCCTTAAAGATAAATGGGAAGGGAAAGGAACATACTGTTGAATGCTGCAGATGTCAAGCAGTAGCTGTTGAAAGAACCCTCAGGCCAACACCACATCTTGTGGTTTCCATTTCCATTTAACTCTCTTTCAGCAAGGTAGGCTTACCATATTTCTGGTTACCGACTGAAGCTTTGCAACTATAGGTATTTGATATAGACTTCATCTGGATAGGAACATCTAAGAACTCCTTTTTCTACGCATGCTTTGCAACTTTTCAGTGGAGCAAAACATTTAGCCCAGCATGTAGTATTAATGTCATCAATATGATTTAGTGTTACCCTGAAGCGAATCACTGAGGATGATTTCCACCCCAAATTCTTGACAATTCTGGGAAGCACAATGGAAATTCTGATGGAACATCAGTCATAAAGGATTGTTAAGAGACTCATGTGACAGACTCTTCCTAAAAGAAATTTTACATGGGGAGAACCCAAATAATAAAAACTATATTTAAAATAACTTTTATATGGAAAGTGCATATTATGCTAAATTCCCATTGTTTTCTTTCCCTTCAGAGTGAATATAGGCAATGTAGACAGAATCTTGGCCTAGGTCTTTTACAAAAGATCTTGGATTTTTCTTTCCATCATTAGCTTAGCAGTGAAACCCTCATATTCTCCTATTCTTTAAACTAGATACTATAATACATACCTGCATTTTTGAACAGTGATGTTGTAGGGATTAAAAAAATATTTTCTATGTTCTCTGTTCATCAGACCAACATGCTGTGTATCTACAACAATAGTTAAATAATGCCATATATGAAAGCCTTTATAATTTGCTTGATTCCAAATTACTCTGTAAATCTACATGAAATATCAATATGAGAGTACATACCTCTATTTATTTATTTATTTATTTTTTGGCCTTCCCTGGGAGCATGGAGACCTTAGTCCCTTGATCTGGAATTGAACCTATACCCCCTGCAGTGGAAGCAGGAGTCTTAACCACTAGACTGCCAGGAAGTCCCCATACATGCCGCTCTTTATCTTATGTCAATTGTCGTCAGACTATAGCTCAATGGTCTAATACTGTCCTCCACCCCCTATACTTTTAAATGTTTTTCGAGAATGCAGTCAAACTGTGTTCATTCATTCATTATTGTTTATGGTTGTATTCCTCCCACAATGAATGCAGTGAATAGCTGTGATTAGAAACTTTATGCCTCACAAAATCTAAAATATTTACTATCTGATTCTTTAAAGGAAATGTTCATAATACCTGCCCTGACTCTACTCTTTCTTTTTTTTTTTAAACAGCATTTTGCCATTGCTGATTTTTGTGGAGGTTTGTCATTAAATTTTAAATGTTCTCATCATTCATTAAAAATACATAAAAAGCCAGCTGCCCAAATTAGAAAAAAGAGCACTGTTCATTTTCTTCGTGTCATTTTCTACTATCCATATGATCAATGATTTAATAGTACCTGTCTTTCATTAAGCATTAGTTGTATAGCAGAGCCCAGAATACGCACTTTGCATATTTTCTTCCTAATATTCAAGCTAAAATAAAACAAGCAGAAAAAAACAATCTTTTGCATGTAATGTAAGTAAAAAACAATTGTCGCCCAACCAGAAAAATAATTTCTCTCTTCATCAGCCTCTAAGAACATTGCTATATATTTTATATGTGCTGGAATTACTCTTCTAAATATACATCTCAAAGTGGAATGTTCAGTTTATTTCCCAGACAGTACTCTATACATCATTGATATTAATCTGTCCCTCAAGTCAAAATACAGGAAATTTCTTCATTTTCCAACTGCCTCTCATAACCTAGTATTTTTCATGTCTTACTGACTTTTACCTTCTAAAATTTTTTTTCTGCTTCAACCACTACTGTGGTTCAGATGCTCAACAAGCCTTATCAACTTTAACAGCATCTGTTTTTATTTTTACTTTATTAATATGATGCCTACCCATAATAGTACAGCAACAACTCTCCTCTTTGGAGGATGTGCTCCTTCCTTTTCCTCTTACCTATACACCTTGACATTCAATTGAAAATTGCCATCTTTCTATAGGACCTTGTCTCCCTGACAACAGTGATTAAATGAGAAATGAAAAATAAGAATTTCACCCAATCTGAACCTGTCACATTATACTATATCCTGAACTTCACAGTGAGTAACCTGCAAAGGTGGGCATGGATCCAAGTCAGATTCTTTCTTTTTAAGTTTCTGACCTGACCTAGGGTCTTCCCTGGAGGCTAGAGACTGTCATCAACCTTGATTTCAGCCTTTTTGAAGAAGGTCTATGGTGACAGGAACCAACACTGGATTGCAGAGAATAGCAATACTCATATATTAAGTTCTATAAAATTTCTCTCTCCTGGGCCTTGCCCTATTTCTGCCTTTCCCTAAGCTTGGTTATGAGGAACAAAATATTACTATCATTTGCTTAAACTATTTCAAGTTTGGTTTGTATGACTTGCAACTAAAAGGATCTTGAGTAATATTCTTTAAAATGCATGGCCTGCATCCCTCTAAATCCATCCCGTATGTTGTTGATAAGGTTATCTATGCAATGCCCCCTTGAAATATTCAATACTGCATTAAAATTGACAAGATAAAAGTCCCATGGCATACAGACCCTCTGATATTTCACTTCATCCAGTTTTTCAGTCTTATCTTCACCCAATCTTGTCTTAACATTTAACAGGCTGTGGTTTCCTTACTACAGAATGCTATTAATATTTCACAGCATAATTTTTTGTTTTGTTTGTTTTTATATTTGATTAAAACCTCCTTATTTATTTATATATTATGTTGCTTTACTAATCCGTACTCACCCTCCAAAGCTCAGTTCTCTAGAAACAGTTCCGTGATCCATTCTCCTTCCCTATTTCAAATGGGGCAATATACCTCTAAATATGTGCATGTGCTTCCATTCCACAGTACATGTATAATATGTAGCTGTGTTGAATCTATAAGTATATCAGGTTTCTGTCCCAGTGTCTAACTTATATAATTGTGCATCACAGCTGGAAATTCAGTTCAGTTCAGTCGCTCAGTCGTATCTGACTCTGCAACCCCATGGACTTCAGCATGCCAGGCATCCCCGTCCATCACCAACTCCCGGAGCTTGCTAAGATCCATGTCCATTGAGTCGGTGATGCCGTCCAACCATCTCATCCTCATTGCTCATTTCTGCTAAGGTTTGCTTTTGTTACCACTCAGTTCAGTTCAGTTCAGTCACTCAGTCATGTCTGACTCTTTGCGACCCCATGGAATGCAGCACACCAGGCTTCCTTGTCCATCACCAATTTCCGGAGCTTACTCAAACTCATGTCCATTGAATCAGTGATGTCATCCAACCATCTATCTCATCCTCTGTCGTCCCTTTCTCCTCCTGCCCTCAGTCTTTCCCAGTATCAGGGTCTTATCCAAGAATCAGCTATTCGCATCAGGTGGCCAAAGTATTGGAGTTTCAGTTTCAGCATCAGTCTTCCAATGAATATTCAGGACTGATTTCCTTTAGGATTAATGGGTTGGATCTCCCTGCAGTCCAGAGGACTCTCAAGAGTTTTCTCCGACACCACAGTTCAAAAGCATCAATTCTTTGGCACTAAGCTTTCTTTATAGTCAACCTCTCACATCCATACATGACTACTGGAAAAATCATATCTTTGACTAGACAGACTGCTGGGGACCCGCCCCGGCTGATTCAGGGTATTCGAAGGAGAGACGGCGTAGGCGAAGATCAGGAAACAATTGCTTAATTAAATGTTAATTAAGGATATAAAGAGTAATAGAATGAGGATAGCTCAGTAAAATTCAGTAAAGAAAAGAGGCGGAAATAAGGATAGCTCAGTGAGGAAATTCAGTGGAGAAAAGAGGCTGAATAATTCAGCCAGAAGGTAAGAGAAAGAATGACATGGTGAGACCAATTTTCGGTGAACAAGGCCCGCACTTTACTTTCCAAAGTAGTTTTTATACCTTAAGTTATGCATAGAGGATAATGGGGGAAGGGGTAGAGTCAGGCAGCAAGCCAGGCTTTCTTCCTGCAAACTTATCATATGCAAAAGCTTAGGTGATTTGCATCATCTTCTGGCCCGGAGGCCTGTTAACATTTTAAGACCTTTTCTTCAGAAAACTTATTTTTCTCTAAAGGTGAT
>NW_011495026.1:5953515-5977060 GCF_000754665.1 Bison bison bison | reverse complement strand
ACCCTCCAAAAGCATTAGATAAAGTTGCATTCCTACAGAGCAAAGGTGTGGTGGGCTATAACAAGAAAAAGAATTAACTCAAGGGTCCCAGGTTACAAACATTAAAGCTACTACTTACACCAATTATATTAATCAATACACTGCCAGGGACACAGCAGGTAAGGGATATGGAAACTTAGCAGCAAACATTGGCCCAACAAGTGAAAATCCCTTCACCAATACAATTTCTAATCAATCTTTTAACTACTCAAAAGAATCTGTGTTTAGACAGTTTAGAACATCTCCTGCCTCTCACAGTTGGGAGGCTCTGAACAATCACATGTGGCCGGAAAAACCTATTCAGGCAGGCTAGAGGATTTCCAAAGGAGTTTGTAGGTTAAACACTGTCACACCCAGGAATTATTAACTGGAACTGTAAGCTAACTCTTTTTTCAGAGAGAGGTAGTGGGGGACAGCCCCCCGTAAAGTCAGAGGTGTAGGTGAAAGCTCAAAGCAGAAAGTAGGCAGACTCTGGTTTTGGGTGTAAATGCTCGAGAATTTCCAGGGGGACTCCTGAGGCTCGATCCCGCCTTTGCGTGTGCCGAGCCTCCTTCCTCATGACCTTTGTCATGGGCGGAGTTCCTCACGCTGGCTACCGGCAGTGATAGAATTCCAGGTGAGCTATTCCAGATCCTGAAAAGTGCTGCACTCAATATGCAATATGCCGGCTCCCGGCAACAGACCTTTGTTGGCAAAGTAATGTCTCTGCTTTAATATGCTGTCTAGGTTGGTCATAGCTTTTCTTCCAAGAAGAAAGGGTCTTTTAATTTCATGGCTGCAGTCACCATCTGCAGTGATTTTGGAGGCCCCCCCCCACCAATAAACATCTATTTCCCATGAAGTGATGGGACCAGATGCTATGATCTTAGTTTTCTGAATGTTGAGTTTTAAGCCAACTTTTTCACTCTCCTCTTTCACTTTCATCAAGAGGCTCTTTAGTTCTTCTTCGCTTTCTGCCAGAAGGGTGGTGTCATCTGCATATCTGAGGTTATTGATATTTCTCCTGGCATTCTTGATGCCAGCTTGTGCTTCATCAAGCCTGGTGTTTCTCATGATGTACTCTGCATAGAAGTTAAATAAGCAGGGCGACAATATACAGCCTTGATGTACTCCTTTCCCTATTTGGAACAAGTCTGTTGTTCTATGTCTGATTCTAACTGTTACTTCTTGACCTGCATAAGATTTCTCAGGAGGCAGGTCAGGTGGTCTGGTATTCCCATCTTTTTAAGAATTTTGCACAGCTTTGTTGTGATCCACACAGTCAAAGGCTTTGGCATAGTCAGTAAACTAGAAATAGATGTATTTCTGGAATTCTCTTGCTTTTTCTATGATTCAATGGATGTTGGCAGTTTGATCTCTGGTTCCTCTGCCTTTTCTAAATCCAGCTGGAACATCTGGAAGTTCATGGTTCAAGTACTGTTGAAGCCTGGCTTAGAGAATTTTGAGCATTACTTTGCCAGTGTGAGATAACTGCAATTGTGTGGTAGTTTGAGCATTCTTTGGCATTGCCTTTCTTCGGGATTGGAACGAAAACTGACCTGTTCCAGTCCTGTGGCCACTGCTGAATTTTCCAAATTTGCTGGCATATTGAGTGCAACACTTTCACAGCATCATCTTTCAGATTTGAAATAGCTCAACTGGAATGCCATCACCTCCACTAGCTTTGTTCGTCATGATGCTTCCTAAGGCCCACTTGACTTCACATTCCAAGATGTCTGGCTCTAGGTGAGTGATCACACCATCGTGGTTATCTGGGTCATTAAAATCTTTTTTGTATAATTTTTCTGTGTATTCTTGCCACCTCTTCTTAATATATTCTGCTTCTGTTGTATTCATACCATTTCTATCCTTTATTGTGCCCATTTTTATGTGTCCTTTAACACGCCTATTTCCATCTCGGGAAGGGAATGGCAAACCCCTTCCCTTTGCCAGGCAGAATTATGTATTGCCCCAGGGAATTTGTTCCTGGTATTACATGTTGCTTATTATATTATTTTCATTAGTTTTTACATTTACAAAATTCTAAACACATAGATATACTGGAAAAAATTAATCTAGAAAATTCAAAGTCGGGATTGATGACATTGACAATTAAAGCATATGTAACTTTTTACTCTCCAAGATTTTCCATTAACCAATTAATGGTATTCTTGTTTAACAAACATGTTTTTTACTTATACAAGTAGCTGTTTAACATGTCTAGACAGTAAACATATTAGGGATGAAGATATAGCAAGATACTAAAATTTTATATCTCAAGTATCAGTTATAAACATTAAAAATGAAGAGAAAAAAGATGTATCCTTTACTGAAGATTAATACTGTCTGAGCACAGCAGTCTTACTGAATAGTGACATAAAAGTAAGTTGATAAAATATGTGGCTCTTTCATTTTCTGTAATAATCAGTTTGGTTCAGTTCAGTCACTCAGTCGTGTCTGATTCTTTGTGACCCCATGAATCGCAGCACACCAGGCCTCCCTGTCCATCACCAACTTCCGGAGTTCACCCAAACTGGCATCCATCGATTCAGTGATGCCATCCAGCCATCTCATCCTCTGGCGTCCCCTTCTCCTCCTGCCCCCAATCCCTCCCAGCATCAGAGTCTTTTCCAATGAGTCAACTCTTCACATGAGATGGCCAAAGTACTGGAGTTTCAGCTTTAGCATCATTCCTTCCAATACCATCACCTTAACCACAAACAGGGGACATATTTGGCTTAAGGAATGATAAGCATATAAAATATGGTCAGAATTTGGTTAATGGTAGCAAATTATTTTTTAAAATCTTAACCATGATAAATGTAATATCATAGAAATACATTTATTAAGCATTTTTCTTTTATTTACAAGATATATTAAAATCCATGTTTGGTACATTGTCAAGGATTATCTCAGGCCTTCTGACCAAATGTCAACTATAACACTTAACATTTAAAGGAAATTTTAGTAGTGCATCCTTCTTAAATTTACCATAAGCACATATTTTGAAGGGACAGAAATAACACAGAAATCACATGACATATTTCTTAAGCTAAATTCTATAGTTCAAGGGATGGTGATTACATTCCTAAAATTCCCTATTTGGTCTGCTCTGGTCTAGATGGATCCAGAGATGACCAACTTCCAGAGCAAATGCTTTAAATCTATAGATTTAAAAAACATTTTTCTTTCACATAGACCTAGATTATCGCCTTAGCTACGAATTAATAGATGCTTAACTTACTTTATTAGGCTAGTCCCATTTGAGGATAATAATTTCTGCCTTGCAGAGTTCTTATAAGCACTGCATATAACTTACATAAAGCATGTGGCCAAAAGCCCTGTACAAACTAGGCACAACCAAAGAGAGCTATAACTTTAGATGCTTTTTCTATCTTTGTGGTCCAAGACATATTGTTTTATCTGGAAAAAATAAGTGCACTTATTATAAATATATTTAAGACCAACATTTTCAGAATTCAGTTAACTTTTGGAGTCGTGAATGATCTAACATAATTTGAGCTCTCATTTTATTCTACCATAAGCTGTATTATATATGATCAGATTGATAGCCATAGCTGTTTTACACTTTGTCCTCTAGTTCTTCACTTCTCAAAGAGAATGATTTGGTGAGCATTAGAGCCATCCTGTGTAGTGTCTGTAACAACCTGACATTGTCCGGCTAAGACCCATTGAAAACAAAAGACAAGGTTGAAACCTCTCAAGAGTCTTCTTTCACCTTCATATATTTTGTTCTGTTTCTTCAATTTGTCTGAAGTCTGTTGTTACTGTCTACTGGAGGCTGGATCTAATAGGATTTGCTCAGTTGTACTGCAAGCAGAGCTACACTGCAGTTATTTATAAAGGTAATTTAAAATTCACTCATATTGTTTGGAAAAATTCATTAATGTTGTTTGACAGAATTGATACTAAAATCACTGATGCATCTGGTGAAAACAGTAAATTTTCATCTCCAATTTCACATGAAGAATAAAAAGATAAGTGAAGTGCATGTTGACAAACTGCATCTTAATACTGTTCAGTCAGTTCAGTTCAGTCGCTCAGTCGTGTCCGACTCTTTGCAACCCCATGAATTGCAGCACGCCAGGCTTCCCTGTCCATCATCAAATCCCAGAGTTCACTCAAACTCATGTCCATCGAGTCGGTGATGCCATCCAGCCATCTCATCCTCTTTCGTCCCCTTCTCCTCCTGCCCCCAATCCCTCCCAGCATCAGAGTCTTTTCCAATGAGTCAACTCTTTGCATGAGGTGGCCAAAGTACTGGAGTTTCAACTTGAGCATCATTCCTTCCAAAGAACACCCAGGACCGATCTCCTTTAGAATCCACTGGTTGGATCTCCTTGCAGTCCAAGGGACTCTCAGGAGTCTTCTCCAATACCACAGTTCAAAAGCATCAATTCTTTGGCGCTCAGCTTTCTTCACAGTCCAACTCTCACATCCATACATGACCACAGGTAAAACCATAGCCTTGACTAGACGGACCTTTGGCAAAGTAATATCTCTGCTTTTGAATATGCTATCTAGGTTGGTCATAACTTTCTTTCCAAGGAGTAAGCGTCTTTTAATTTCATGGCTGCAGTCACCATCTGCAGTGATTTTGGAGCCCCAAAAAATAGTCTGACACTGTTTCCACTGTTTCCCCATCTATTTCCCATGAAGTGAAAGGACCAGATGCCATGATCTTCGTTTTCTGAATGTTGAGCTTTAAGCCAACTTTTTCACTCTCCTCTCTCACTTTCATCAAGAGGCTCTTTAGTTCCTCTTCACTTTCCGCCATAAGGGTGGTGTCATCTGCATATCTGAGGTTATTGATATTTCTCCCGGCAATCTTGATTCCAGCTTGTTCTTCTTCCAGCCCAGCGTTTCTCATGATATACTCTGCATATCAGTTAAATAACTGTTACTTTGAGCTAATTTTTTTAAAGAAATTCTTAGAAAATATTGTTAAAAGGATGCACAAGATGTACCTTCATAAAATATAATAGATAACTTATTTAGGATCTTTTATTTTCCTCTATACAATGTACTATGTATTTTGATGTGTTAGCAGTTATCATTATACGTCTCCTCTTTGAGTGAAAGTGGACATTATTTGGAAATCCTTGCTAAAAAATTAAAATACAATCCTGAGTCAATCAATAGATTGTTAAGGGTTCTGCTTGCTTTTCTCCTCATTTTAGATAATTTTTATTTTGACATCTAGGCTTTTATTTTCAGTCATGTGTTTTATTTTAACCCCTCTCTAAAAGATGAAATAGTTATGTAAGTCAAAGTTTTTGTCTAACTACCTATATAATTTTTTCTTTATATTCCCCCTCTTATCACTCCAGGTTATCTTGACCAGATTTAGAACAAGATATGAAAATAATTTGCCATTTGTGGAAGAAAAAACCCAGCAATTTAATATAGGTCTTCACAAATATAAAATTTAAATACTTTGGTGGCATGTCAAAAATCTAGACTGTAACTGATTTTATGAATATTAAGTAACTGTTAACTAACAGCTAAAGTAAGAGCCTATGAGTCTCATTGTATTTTATCTGCTTTTAATAATGCTGGTCTTATAGAATGAATTAGGAAGTGTGCCCTCTGTTTCTATTTTCTGGAACAATTATACAGAATTGATATAATTTCTGTTTAAATGTTACTTCTTTAAATTTACCAGTGAAACCATCTTGGTCTGCTGCCTTTTAAAGTATTTTTTTTGGTTATTAAATATTGGTATATTAAAAAAGATGTGTTCACATTATCTACTTTTCCTTACATGATCTTGGTAGTTTCTTTCAATGAATTGTTTCATTTAATCTAAGTTATCAAACTTCTTGTGGACCATACAGTTGTTCAAAATATTACTTTGGTATTGTTTAAATTTCCATCAGATCAATAGGGATGCCCCTGTTTTATTTCTGGTGCTAATAGTATCTTCTCTCCTTTAGTCCTAATTAGCCTGGATAGAGGTTTATTAATTTTATTGATCTTTTCTATGAAACAGCACTTGGTTTTATTCAATTTTTTTCTACTGACTTCATTTTTTCAATTTTATTGTTGTCTCCTATAAATTGTATTATTTCTTCTGCTGGCTTTAAGCTAAAATTTCTTTCTTTAGTTTACCAGGGGAAGCTTAGGTATATGGATTTTAGATCTATGTTCTTTTCTAATATATACATTGATTATATAACTTTCACTCTAATCACTACTTTTGTTGCAGCTCACATTATTTGATATGTTGTACTTTTATTTTCATTTGGTTCAGTTCAAAGTATTTTTCTATTCTCTTGAGACATTTTTTAACCCATGGGTTATTAACAGCTGTGCTGTTTAATCTCCCTGTATTTGTGAAATGTACAGCTCTATTTCTGTTACTGATTTCTAGTTGCATTTCATTGTGTATGTCACCATATTAAAATTTTAACCTACTTTTGTGTCTTCCTGAGATGCACTGTTTTGTTGGATTTTCTGCTTTGTGTTCGTGTTTGTCATATACTGTGAAGTCAAAAAGAACATTTTAAAGATTCTTTCTGAAACATTTTTGTATACCTGCTTTTAATAAAAACTTAGAGTATATCCCTGTTTGTTACATGTTCATTTTATTTCTCAGTTCAGTTGCTCAGGTGTGTCCAACTCTTTGTGACTCCATGGACTGCAGCACACCAGGGTTCCCTGTCCATCACCAACTCCTGGAGTTTATTTAAATGCATGTCCATTGATTCGGTGATACCATCTAAGCATCTTATTCTTTGTTGTCCCCTTCTCCTCCCATGTTCAATCTTTCCCAGCAACAGGGTCTTTGACAGGCAGTAAGTTCTTTGCATCAAGTGGCCAAAATATTGGAGTTTCGGCTTCAGCATCAGTCCTTCCAATGAATATTCAGGACTGATCTCCTTTAGGATGGACTGGTTGGATCTCCTTGCAGTCCAAGGGACTCTCAAGAGTCTTATCCATCACCACAGTTCAAAAGCATCAAATCTGAGGTGCTCAGCTTTCTTTATAGTCCAATTCTTGTATCCATACATGACTGCTGGACAAACCATAGCTTTGATTAGACTTTGTCAGGAAAGTAATGTCTCTGCTTTTTAATATGCTGTCTAGGTTGGACATAGCTTTTCATCCGAGGAGCAAGAGTCTTTTAATTTCATGGCTTCAGTCACCATCTGCAGTGATTTTTGGGGCCCCCCAAAATAAAGTCTGTCACTATTTCCACTGTTTCCCCATCTATTTGCCATGAAGTGATGGGACCAGATGCCATGATCTTCATTTTTTGAATTTTGAGTTTTAAGTTGAGTTTTAAGCCAGCTTTTTCCGTCTCCTCTATCACCCTCATGAAGAGGCTCTTTAGTTCCTCTTCACTTTTCTGCCATAAAGGTACTGTCATCTGCATGTCTGAGGTTATTGGTATTTATCCTGGAAATCTTGATTCCAGCTTGTGCTTCATCCAGCCCAGCATTTCACATGATATGCTCTGCATAGAAGTTAAATGGGTGACCCCAGACCATAATATGTTATGGCATTATTTGTTTGTCACCTCAAGTCCAATATTATTTTAATTATAATACAACTGAAATGTTTCAATATTATTGTTAACCATCTTGTAAGTAACTGTTATGAATCTATATGACTCAATTGGTTTAGCAAAAATATTGTTATTATCTATGGTTCAAAAGAAAGCGTAAGAAAGTCCAAAGACATAACTTTTACAAAAATTCAAAAGAGCACTTTATTAATTTGTGGGCTCATTTTCACATTTATAGTGAAATATTATTGAATGTTTGTATAGGATTCTGAATACTTTAAAATCAGTCTACGAAGCTCACTATCTTTAGAAAATATATTCTAATATGCACATTAAATTTCTGGATGGCCTATTCTAAATCTGTATTCATATCTGTTTTTAAAACAGGTGAATATACCCTACCCTACCTTCAAGAAACTTAAGATACTCTATAAGAGATAGAATAGTGCAGAAAAGAAAAGTAAGACCCTAAAAAGTCTAAAAGAGATAAAGATGTGTGGAAGTTTAGAGAAAAGCATCTCTCTCCAGTTACAGAATCAGTCAAGAATTTGTGGAGAATACAGTTGATGAAAGTTTTAAAAGTAGATGGAATATGACCCTATGGTGTATCATGGAAGAACCCATTTAAAAGACTGAAAAGAGTGAGGGATTTACAAATATAACTCAGGTTTTTTTTTGTTTTTTTTTTTTTTTAAGGGGTCTTTAATACATTAAGGAGACAATGTATTCCTATACATAAATTTTGAGCAGATGTTATTCATGTAGAAATAGAAATATTTATGTAGAAATATTCATACAGAAAGGGACAAGGATTTTTAAGCAGAAAAAGCTTTAAACGCTGCTGCTGCTAAGTCACTTCAGTCATGTCTGACTCTGTGCGACCCCATAGACGGCAGCCCACCAGGCTCCTCTGTCCCTGGGATTCTCCAAGCAAGAATACTGGAGTGGGTTGCCATTTAAACGCTAGTTAAGCTTTAAATGCTAGTTTTGCCACTCTTCTTTGTATTATGTTGTAACAAACTGCTTAACTTTTCTGGGTTAGATATCTCACCTTTATAAATAATATCTAATTCACTGTGCTGTTAATGAGGATAAATCGTAAGATGAACACATCAAAATGAGTGAAATTGAGAGTTAGAAGGAAAAATAATTCTGTAGTCTGACAGGCCAGGCTATCTGACAGGCCAGGAGTGGGAGTTCCTTGATATATAAACTGTGATCTTTGGCAAATTAACATCACTAGGCTTCAATTGTGGAGAAGGAACTGGCAACCCACTCCAGTGTTCTTGCCTGGAGAATCCCAGGGACAGGGGAGCCTGTTGGGCTGCCGTCTATGGGGTCGCACAGAGTCGGACACTACTGAAGCGACTTAGCAGGAGCAGGAGGCTTCAATTGACTCATCTATTAGAGATCAATAAGTGTACTTTCTAAAGGGTACTCTGAAGATGAATCAAGAGCAAGTAAATGCCCCATAAATCATAGATATTTTAGTTTAGTTTTCATAGAAAACTGGAAAACATGAAACATTTCAGAAAAATGAGATGCTACAACTAGTTATATTTTAGAAAGATTCATTTTTCAAAAATGCACAGTTTAAAACAAACAAACAAAAAAAACAGCAAACTGATTATATCAATTGTCCAAATGTAAATAAAAGGAAATCTCAGTGTGGTTAGTGGCAGGTAAAGTACAAAGAATTAGGTATTTATGTTATGAAATCAATAGTACTTAATGGTTATAAGTTTTGCCCCAAATGAATACTTGGAATTCACTCAAAAATGTTGTACATCATATTTTAAAAAGATGCTAGTGGCATTGATTAAGAAAATCAGTAAGAGGATTAGGTTTAGAAAGAAAACATATGAAAATATTGACATTATGATCTCAACAGGGAATGTTGGTAGGAACAGGAAAATAATCATGTGAAACACATAGTTTGAGTGAAGGGGTAAATTTGAAAAACATTTCATTGGAATGTTTTTAAGAATATGAACATATGAAATATGAAAAGCATATTTCAGATGTTGAAAATAAGTTGTATCCTACTGCTAGAGACTTTTTCTTTTGGTTTCTCCTAACCAATACAGCAGCAGCAGCAACCAATATACAGACATTTATATAGGCTACAAGTCCTATACACACATCAAAATGTTTTTGTTTTTTTGTTGGTGAATGCTATAGTGCTGAGATCACACATTAATGACTCTTTGAATCTCAGTTTATTTAAAACTAATATTTTTTAATGAAAATGTATTTAATTCACAACAAATATCTGTTTTATTTCATTTATAATATCTAGATTATTTTTCAATTCTAGCATTTCATTTTGGTAATTATCATTTGAAATTAATAATTTCTTTTTTTTTTTTGAAATTAGTAATTTCTTACTTTGAATTAACTTCGGTAATCACAATTTGAACTAAAAAGCTCTCATATTTCATAAAGTTTGTGGTGAATATTTGCCCCTATTTCCAAATGTTACATGGATAGGAGAATGTCATTTCATGTTGGAGCTTTAGTTCAGCCACAATTTGTTCCCAACACCACTCTTTTTAAAATTAATACTTTTTTTTTATTTAATGAAAGATTCTTTAAATTCTACAGCACTTTGCAATTTTCAAAAATTCCACACACACAAGATTTCATATAATTTCATAATAAACCTTTTTTTTCTGCCTACTCCTTATTGCCTCTCTCCACTGGTAACCACTAGTTCTCAAAATAAGTTCACATTCTAACATTTTTTGACTTCTCACTCACAACTGACCTAAATGTTGCAGTTTGTGTCAATACATAAGGACTTTAAAAAAATGTAATAATAATAGGTTTAAGAAAATAGAAGTAGAAACTGACAAAACAGATGAAAAGATGAAGTCACTCAACAGAGGGTAATGAATAAAAATAAACAGATAAAGGACTAACATATGCACAATCTGAAATTATTAACTCAAAGAGTGACTTGAACAGATTGGATTCAGCAGAGGATAGGGTTATTGAGCTAGACGATGAGTTATTAGAGTATATCTACACTGATGTTAAAAACTGGGAAAAGAGGCCCTGGACATAAATGGGCTCACAGAATTAGAAGTGCCACATTGAAAACACTTTATCTGTTAATAGCACACTCACATCGAAAACTGTGTTTGTCAACCATGTAATATCCAATATTTCAAGTGTGTTTAGTCTATGTATTATTTATATATGTAGCCAAAGGGGCCTTTGATAGAATAAATTTTGCAGAGGTATGATGTCACAGATCATAGATTTGATAATACCATTGTTTTTTTACCTTTCACAATATTCAATTAACTCTACTTTCATTAATCATTGTATCGATATCATCAATAGCAGTAATTAAAACCATATTCTTGATTAGATTTATACCCGTATCTTCTAAAGAAAACAGCCATACTTTCAAGTTTTGCTTTAACTTGCTCCTATTTGATCCAATAAACTTTATTTTAAAACAATGGTGTCTTATTATAAAAATGAACTTTCCATTTAACAACATGTACTTACATTTATTTTATTTTATTCATAAACATTTTACCTTAAACACAGGGGTATTATATAGAATATTAAGAATTTGGAGACTTCTGTGCAGAAAATTTCAGGTTAAATGTCAGATACTCTATTGGCCTCCTTAGCTCTATAAATGGTTGCAAAGCAGTGTTTGAACAAGACATTTGCTCTAATAGAGTGCAGTAGGTCATTCCAGTAAAAGATTGGATCAAAAATTTCTACTCGCAAGATCAACTCTTTTATTAGACATTACCACCTACAACCATATGCAACAATTTAGTCTTTGCCAAAAGGATGTTTATAGTAACTGTAGCATAAGTTACATGTACTACTCTGAAACAATGGGGTTGTTTAAAGCCATAAATCCGTGAAACAAATCAAACAAAGTGTTTTAGAGATATGCAGACATAGCTATGAACATAGCCAAAGAATGAGGTCAGTATGTGGTTACATTGCCTTCATGATAAAATATTTAATGTCGTTCTACACAATCTACTTCAAAGGAATACATAATGCTAGTTATTAAAACAAACTAGTAACTTCAGTTCTAGTTGTTTCTTCTTTCCTAATCTAATTTCCAAAACAAAGTTTGAATTTCTTCATTTCCCTGGCTTAAAAGGAACTTATCTGTAGAGAGTAATAGGTAGAAATGAAACAAAAGCCTTGTAGATCCGTGTGGATATGAAACAAAGTGGAAAAAAAATGAGTACCACTCTATTTTCTGTATAATGTATTCAGGTGATGAACATATTGCTAACGTGTCTGGAACGGAAAAGTAAACATAACTGAATCCACAATGTCATCTTTTAAAAAGAAAATTATTTAGAAAGTACAAGATGAAGTAATACTCAAGCTGTTTTGTCTAAGCTAACTGGCCTGAGCTGGAGAACACTCTTCAACAAGAAATTGTTTCTTATAACATAGAAAATACTTGATTTTCTTAGATTATTTTCCATGACAAAAATTAGAAATTTGAAACAAAAATGTTTGCCACATCTCTCCTTGTTAGACTTCAGAGTCGCAGACGTAAGAAAATAAGTGTTCATGATCCTTTTCTAAGATCTTTTCTTGGAAAATATTGATAAATGCACATTTTTTTCCTTAACAGAATTTTTGACTTAATTTTTTTTAATCTACTTATCAAAGGCATATTGGGTTAGCCAAAAAGTTCACTTGGAACTTTGTGTGTGTGTGTGTGATTAGTTGCTCAGTTGTGTCTGAGTCTTTGGGACCCATGGACTGTAACCTGCCAGGGTCCTTTGTCCATGGGAATTCTTCAGGCAAGAATGCTGGAGTCAGTTGCCATTCCCTCCTCCAGGGGATCTTCCCAACCCAGGGATCGAACCCAGGTCTCTCCTGCATTGCATGTAGATTCTTTACCATCTGAGCCACCAGGGAACTTTATGGACAACCATAGATATTTGTATCTGTATGCAAATTCTTGCATCTTCTTGATAATTAATCCCCAATAGCTGAATATTTTTCTAGAAATGTCACGTATAATTAACACTGTTATCTTCAATAATAAAATAGTTAATGACATATTTAAATATTAATATAGTTGATTCTTGACTAGACCAATGAGAAAGATAAGGTTTTTAACCTAATGCTATAGGTAATGCATGGCACTTACATTGCTGGTAAAGAAAGAAAGGTGTAACTGTAGTATTTCTAATTTCAGGAAAAAGTCTTCTTTAGAGAATAACAAGTGTTGTTACACATAAACATAAGGTTCTTCTACATTAAACATACAGTTTTTCATTAATTGAAGAGTTAGGCTTTGTAGTGTTCACAATTCTACACTTTCTGTTTGCCGTTGTTGTTGGAATTTCAGGTATAAAGATGCTATTAAAACGGAAAGTTTAGCACTCCTCAGAACACTTGTTTGGGAAAGATTCAGTGAGAGTTCAGAGGAAAGCAAGTAAAATAGTGGTATGAGCCAGGACCAGCTGAAGATCATTGTGCCAATTCTCTGCTTTGAAAATGATCACTTAGCTTAGAGGTATTAATTCTGAAATTAAGTGTGGATTTTGGATGGGTGTGTTTATGCATTTGCACATGTTACTGTTTGTATTTTTATTTCATAAATATTACATGCACATTGTAGAACATAAGGACAATATAGAAAAAAAATAAACACAAAAATCATTCTACTTCATCTGGTAACATATATTTCTTTCCAATTTTATGTCTTTATTTTAAAATCTTTATTAAAAATTGTTATAAGATACAGCCAGTTTGATTTCCAGCCTTTTTTATTTTATTTTTTTTTCCAGCCTTTTTTAAAAACTACTTTGAAATGGATTTAGATTTACAAAGCAGTTGCAAATATAATGCCGCGCATCTGTCCTGTAGACCCTTCACCTAGCTTCCTCTAATGTTAGCATCTTTATCTAATTATGGAACATTTGTTAAAAAGCAAGAGATTAACAGTAGTGCAGTACTATTAACTGAACTACAGACCTACTCAGATTTCACTGTTCTCTACCAATGAATTTTTACTGTTCCAGGATCCAACGTAAGATTCTACGTTGAATTTAATCAGCATTATTCTTTTGTTGAAACCTAACAGATTGTGTTTGCTTTTGTTTGCCTTTAAAAGGAAGATACAGTTGTGTGTTCAGAGGAAAAGATATTGATTATATATCCAAGACAGACCCCTCAGAGACAACGGTTGTGTAGACGTGTAAAAAAAAAAAAAAAACAGTGAAAAATCTGATCTCCATTAAATATAAGAACTAGGTTTAACATTCGGAGAAGGCAATGGCACCCCACTCCAGTACTCTTGCCTGGAAAATCCCATGGATGGAGGAGCCAGGTGGGCTGCAGTTCATGGGATCGCTGAGTCAGACACGACTGAGCGACTTCACTTTCACTTTTCACTTTGATGCATTGGAGAAGGAAATGGCAACCCACTCCGGTGTTCTTGCCTGGAGAATCCCAGGGACGGGGCAGCCTGGCGGGCTGCCGTCTATGGGGTCGCACAGAGTCGGACACGACTGAAGTGACTTAGCAGTAGCAGTAGCAGTAGGTTTAACGTTCAGGAAGGAAAATGCTACAGTTAAATGGAAGATGACACGAAAACTTGGTCATCTTCATGAAAAGGATTAGGGAGCTTCAGAAGTATTAACACAATATTTAACTTTTGCAAATTAAGCTTGAAAACAAAAATCTCATACTCATTCTGGGATGAACAGAATGAAAAAGGATGAAGGACAAAGGAAGAAATTTACATTTTCCATTAATGAGTTTAGTTTGTCTGTATTCCAAAAATGCCACCCACAAACACTTCGAAATGAGGCTAGGAAGCATGGTGAACTATAGCAATGGCATTAATTGAATTTTATCAGAGATAATTAATATCTCTAAATGAAATCCTATTCTAAACCCCACATCAAGGAAACTAAGCTTTTTTTCTTGGAAGTTTGTTTCATACCAAATTCCATATTTTCTTCAGAATAAAATTTCTTTCTGCTTTTCTAAGATTAAGACAATTGAAGATGCAAAACCCAGAAAGAAAACACTTTCTCTTGCTAATCAAAGGGGAAAATATAAATATAACTGCCTGGCAGAATTCATGTTCTACTTAAAAGTTCGGGATACTGAATTTAAAGTAAAGTTGATCAACATGCTTGTGTTCACTTGCTTGCTTTTCATCATATTTTTGTAGTGTTAACCACATAGAAAAACACTACAGATTCATAAGTATACAGTTCAATGAATTATTACAGAGCAAAGACCTTTTCAGCCAAAGTCAGGTGGAGAAACAGGATATTAACCTCATTCTATAGGCTTCATTTGTGCTACCTTCCAATCAATAACCTCATTGCTTCCCAAAGTAAGTTCCTATAATTTGCTTGACTTTGGAATTAATGTAACTGGCATCATCCAAAATATATGTTTTAATGTCTGGTCCCTTTCTTTCAATGTTATGATTATGATATTCATTTATGCTATTGCTACAGCTA
Source organism: Bison bison bison (assembly GCF_000754665.1). Lineage (NCBI taxonomy): Eukaryota > Metazoa > Chordata > Mammalia > Artiodactyla > Bovidae > Bison > Bison bison. The sequence continues at coordinate 5,962,021 of NW_011495026.1, read as the reverse complement.
TAATGAATTCACTTTAATGCTTTATACTATTAACATATTATGAACATTTCTCTTTTCCCATTCTTCTAGTATGAATATTTGGATAATTATCATTTTCTCTTATTAAAGTAATAGTGCTGTGAGTATTCCACATGTGTTTTTGTTTTACATTTGTATGCATTCTGTTAGTATACACTTACTGGTGGGATTTCTTGTATTACACTGTGACTATGTTTAGCTTAATAGAAAATGTCAAACACTTTTATGGAGGGAATATACCAATTTATCCTTTCACAAGATGTATAAAAATACCTGTTGCTCCAAATCCGCACCATCACTTGTACTGTTAGTCTGTATAATTTTCTATTCCTTTGGGGGGTCAGGAAAATCCCCTGGAGGAAGAAATGGCAACCCACTCCAGTGTTCTTGCCTGGAGAATCCCATGGACAGAGGAGCCTGGAAAGCTTAGAGTCCATAGGTTCACAAAGACTTGGACACAGCTGAACGACTTAACACAGGGTATATACAGGTTGTTATGCCTTTAATATGCTTTTTCATTATGAGTAATGATGTTAGGCAAATTTTCATGTGGTCAGTGGCTAACTGGATACAGTTTTAGTGACATGCTATACAGTGAGCTAGGTATCTTCTCCAATGTTAAGATTTCTTATCAATTTAATAGTGTCTTTTGATATAGTAAATTATATTAATATTGGTCTTTTCCTAAGTTAATTTTTTCATGTCCTTTTTCTTTCCTGATGCCAAGGTCATAAATATATTTTTACACTGGTGTCTAGAACCCTCCTAATTTTGTTTATTATATTTAAACACAGTTGATTTGCAGTGTGTATGTGGGTGTGTGTGTGTGTGTTTGATATGAGTTTGCTTTTTCTCCTTATATAAATCAACTTTACATACAGGTAGCTTGTTGAAATGGTTGAATGTATCTTGTGGATTCATACTATTTTGTGTTATCTACCATATCAAATCCTTTCACTCAAAATTCTTTAATAGTCTTGGCTAATATTATACCTTTACATGTCCAAGTAAAATTAGATAGGTTTTGCCAGTTTCCACAAGAGAGATCTGATGATATTTTGATTGTAATTACATTGAATCTATTAAAACAAGGAAGAATTGTCATTACTATAATATTGAGTCTTCAAGTTATTTTGAACACATGGCACATGCCTCAATATTTATATCATTTAAAATATTTGTTAACATTTCATAGTATTTTATATATAAGTTTTATGTATCTTTCACATTTAATAACATATTTTTACTATCAAGGACATTTTAGGTGTCATATTTCATGGTAGTATCATTATCTGGAAGGCTCTTTTACTAAGACAAATAAATAAAAATGAGATGTGATAATCAAGACCAAGTTACATTGGTGGAGTGAAATACTAAGCCAAGGAATTTTTACGTTTGTTAGGAACCAACTGAGAGAATATAGAGCCAAGTTTTTATCTGCAGACTATATAGAATGGAAAAAGAAAGGTTTCTAAAGCTATCTACCAAATAGTAAAATGGAACAAGATTAATAAGCTACAATTTTGGAACAGAGACTAATTTACATAGGTGAAAGTGAGGTCACTCAGTCATGTCCAACTCTTTGCAACCCCGTGGACTGTAGCCTACCAGGCTCCATTGTCCATGGAATTTTCCAGGCAAGAGTACTAGAGTGGGTTGCCGTTTCCTTCTCCAGGATATCTTCCTGACCCAGGGATCGAACCCAGGTCTCCAGCATTACAGGTAGATGCTTTACTATCTGAGCCACCAGAGAAGCCATGGAGTTCTCCAATTTACATAGATGAATCACCAATAAAAGTTTCCTTCTAGACTCTCAGACCCTCTGCTCTCTATCAATATATATTTCTTCATTTCGTAGTGAAATGAATCGCACATTTGAAACAGTAGATAACATCTTAACTCACCCCTCCTTTGTACACACTCTTGTTGAATTACGGAGGAGTTAATTTTTAAATAATCTTATCTTCTTTCAGTTAGTGATTTCTCATTTAACTAGAGATAACTATTTGTGCTTTGTACAGTTAGGAAATTCCTTTCAGGTTAAAAAGTATTCAGAAGGCATTGATAGTTTATATCTGCTAATTCTACTGTCAAGATAAAATTAACTAGTTCTATAGAAAGACTATGAAAAATATGAATAGACAAACGTAGACCATGAAATAATTATAGTTCAACAGGAGACATGAAAACATGGAATATTCCAATATTATAAAGAGAACAAACGCTCCATTGTCCAATATTGAGCATCTAATGTGTCTAGTCCTCAGAAATTTTATACAAGATCTGAGACTAAAGACTAAGGATCATTAGTTTGTTTTTTTTTTTTAAGTTCGCCTAGAAAGTCCTTTTTGAAGTTCTTAGTTTATAAAATCATATTCCACAGTAGCATTTGTAGTTTTCTATATTTAATTACCTGTTACAAATACATACCAGTATGGTTTAGACAAGGATGCTAACTCCTTTAAAACTCTAATATTTATGAATTGTTGTCCTAGTTTTCCTAAAGCCTTGACATGGTTAGGATATGTTAGACTTGGGATATGTTAGAATGTTAGAGATAGCCTGGTAAATTCTAAGGCTCTTTATGAGGTTAAGAAATAAAAATTTGAGGAAAATTCAGAATAAGCAGTAGACAACTATGATTTTGAAATTCATGGGGATTGCAATACATGGATCTTGTAATTTTTTAAACAAATGATTAGTGGATGTTTGTTTTATAATAGGCATTTTGTTAAATTGAGGGAGATGAATATACAATGGTTCTAAATCATCTTAGCAAAAAGAAAGGATCCATAACATTTACTGATGTATGAAAGATGTGAACATAGCATATTGAAGGAAAAATAAGAAAATATTCTTGATGATGTGGAGTACTGATAGATGACTGGACAAATGGAAGTTTGATGGAGAAGTAGTAAGGTAAGGTGGATTGCGTGAAAATATTGACTGCTACATTGAGAAGTCCAAATTTACTTCTGTTGTTACCAATAACCACAGTAAATTGTAAATATAGTATCATAAATGAGGTTATATTACAAAATAGAAAATGTTTTAATCTTTTTTTATAAGTAGTTCCCCTATATTATTTTGTCTTTGAGGTATAATTGATATACAAAAAATTAAATATATATGTATTCAATTGTATGGGCTTAGGGACATGCATACATCCATGAGACCATAGTCACAAACAAGGTGATAAATACATACATCACCTCAGGAAGTTTAGCCTTACCACTTTGGCTATTGTTTGCTTTTTAAATTTGTTTTTGTTTGTGCTTTATTGATGGTAAGAATATTGAACATCAGCTTGACCTTCTTAATTTTTTTAAGTTTTCAAAACTGAGTTGTTAGCTATATAGGTACTGTGTTTTACCATAGATTCCTAGAACTTGTCCATTTCACATAACTGAAACTTTATACCCATTGAAACTAAAGTTGTTAAACAACTCTTAATTTCCCCTTCTCACTGGGAAATCGCCATTTTACTCTGAGTTTCTGTAAGTCTGAATATTCTGGATACCTTATAAGTGGAATTGTGCAGTGTTTGTTTCTCTGTGACTGGCTCTTATCAGCTAGTATGTATTCTATGTTCATCCATGTTGTTGCAAAGAAGATGACCTTGTTTTTTTAAGGATGAAGAATAATTGCATTTTATGTTTATACCACAATTTTCTTTACTCATTAATCAGTCAGTGAACATTTAGGCTTTGTTTTGTTTTCCCCATGTCTTGGCAGTTGTAAATAATCCTGCGGTAGAGTGCAGATATTTCTTTGAGATCCTGGTTTCAATTCTTTTGGATACTTATCCCAATATGGGAATGCTGAATCATATCATAGGTCTATTTTTAATATTTGGAGATACAGCAGCTGTTCTACTTTACATTTCTACCAGTGGACAAAGGTTCCAACTTATCCACATCCTCACCAATAGTTTTTGTCTTTCTTATTTTAATAGCTACCCTGACAGGTATGAGGTGATGGCTCATTATGGTTTGATTTTAGGTGAGATCTTACTTGGTTTTGATTTTGAGTTTGGTGACTAATGATATTGAGCACCTTTTCATATACACTTTGGGCACTTGTTTGTCTTTGGAGAAATATCTTTTCAAATCCTTAGCCCATTCTGTTACGGGGTTATTCATTATTTTTGTATGTGTATGCTTTTTATTATATCCTGGTTGCACTGGGTCTTCGTTACAGTGTGTGGGCTTCTCACTGAGGTTACTTCTCTTATTGCAGAACATGGGCTCTAGGCACACGGGATTCGGTAGATGTGTTATGTGGGCTCAGTAATTGTGGCACTCAGCTTAGCTGCTCTGCCACATGTGAAATCTTCCCTGATCAGGGATCAAACCCACGTTCCCTACTTTGGCAGACTGGCTCTTAATGAATGGACCAGTAGGGAAGTCCCTTTGTGTATTTTCAATGCTACTGAAATGTATGAGTTCTTTATATATTTTAGGTATTAACCCTTTAAAAGATACAAGGTTTGCAAACATTTTCTACCATTCGGAAGCTTCCTTTACATTCCATTGCTTGTATCCTTTGCTTTGCAGAAGGTTTTAGCTTGACAAGCACTATTGTCTGTTTTGTTTTCGTTGCTGTGCTTTGGGTATTACATTTAATTAGTGCCAGGGCTAATGTCAAGAAGTCTTTCACCTATGTTATCTTCTGGGAATTTTACAGTTTCATGTCTTATGTTTGTTTTTGATCCACTTCAAGTTCATTTTTGTATATGGTGTAATTTATAGGTCCAGTTTCATTCTTTATCAAGTGGCTATCCAGTTTTCCCAATATCATTTGTTGAAGAGACTATCCTTTCCCCATTGTGTATTCTTGGCATCTTTTTTTTTTTTTGAAGATCAGTTGACATTTTATGTATGGCTTTATTTCTGAGCTCTGTATTCTTGTCCATTGGTAAAATGACTGTCTTTATGCAAGTATCTTACTTTAAAAAAATAATTTTATTTAGGCTGCACTGGGTCTTAGTTGCTGTGTTGTAGACTCTCTAGTTGCTGAGAGTGGGGGATACTCTCCAGTTGCAATGTGTGGGCTTCAGTAACTGCTGTTCTTGAGCTCTAGGCTCAGGCTCAGTAGTTGTGGTGCACAGGCTTAGTTGCCCCATAGTATGTGGAATCTTTCATGCAAAGATGGGCACAATAAAGGAAAGAAATGGTATGGACCTACAGGAGCAGAAGCTATTAAGAAGAGGTGGCACAAATACGCAGAAGAACTGTACAAAACAGATCTCCGTGACCCAGATAACCACGATGGTGTCATCACTCACCTACAGCCAGACATCCTGGAATGTGAAGTAAAGTGGGCCTTAGGAAGCATCACTATGAACAAAGATAGTGGAGGTGATGGAATTCCACTTCAACTATTTTCAAATCCTAAAAGATGATGCTGTGAAAGTGCTGCACTCAATATGCCAGCAAATTAGGAAAATTCGGCAGTGGCTACAGGACTGGAAAAGATCAGTTTTCATTCCAATCCCAAAGAAAGGCAATGCCAAAGAACGTTCAAAGTACTGCACAATTGCACTCATCTCACATGCTAGCAAAGCAATGCTCAAAATTCTCCAAGCCAGGCTTCAACAGTACATGAACTGTGAACTTCCAGATGTTCAAGCTGGATTTAAAAAAAGCAGAGCAACCAGAGATCAAATTACCAACATCCGCTGGATCATCAAAAAAGCAAGAGTTCCAAAAAAACATCTATTTCTCCTTTATTGACTATGCCAGAGCTACTGACTGTGTGGATCACAACAAACTGGAAAATTCTGAAAGAGATGGGAATACCAAACCACCTGACCTGTCTCTTGAGACATCTGTATGCAGTTCAAGAAGCAACAGTTAGAACTGGACATGGAACAACAGACTGGTTCCAAATACGGAAAGGAGTACGTCAAGGCTGTATATTGTCACCCTGCTTATTTAACTTATATGCAGAGTGCATCATGTGAAATGCCAGGCTGGATGACGTGCAAGCTGGAATCAAGGTTGCTGGGAGAAATATCAGTAACCTCAGATATGCAGATGACACCACCCTTATGGCAGAAAGCAAAGAACAACTAAAGAGCCTCTTGATGAAAGTGAAAGAGAAGAGTTAAAAAGTTGGATTAAAGCTCAACATTCAGAAAACTAAGATCTTGGCATCCGGTCCCATCACTTCACGGCAAATAGATTGGGGAAAGAGTGAGAGACTTTATTTTGAGGGGTTCCAAAATCACTGCAGATGGTGACTGCAGCCATGAAATTAAAAGATGCTTGTTCCTTGGAAGAAAATCTGTGACCAACCTAGGCAGCATATTAAAAAGCAGAGACATTACTTTACCAGCAAAGGTCTGTCTAGTCAAAGCTATGGTTTTTGCAGTAGTCATGTGCAGTCATGATGTGAGAGTTGGACTATAAAGAAAGCGGAGTGACAAAGACTTGATGCTTTTGAACTATGGTGCTGGAGAAGACTTTTGAGAGTCCCTTGGACTTCAAGGAGATCCAACAAGTTAATCCTAAAGGAACTCAGTCCTGAATATTCATTGGAAGGACCGAAGCTGAAGCTGAAACTCCAATACTTTGGCCACCTGATACAAAGAACCAACTCATTGGCAAAGACCCTGATGCTGGGACAGATTGACAGAGGGAGGAGAAGGGGATGATAGAGGATGAGATGGCTATATGGCATCACCAACGCAGTGGACATGAGTCTGAGTAGCTCTTGGAGTTGGTGATGGACAGGGAGTCCTGGCGTGCTGCAATCCATGGGGTTGCAAAGAGTCAGACTGACTGAGTGACTGATCTGATGTGGAATTTTCCTGAACCAGGGATCAAACCCCTGCATTGGCAGGTGGATTCTTAAGCAGTGGACCACCAGGAAAGTCCCATACTTTAATAACCATAATTTTGCAATGATATTGGAAAACAGGAAGTTTTCATAACATTTTTATTCTGCTTGACAGATTTATCCATGGATCCCTCACAACCATTTCTTATTTATTTTTTTATTGTTGCCATAGTGTTGCAAATTATAATATTTAATGGAAAATCCCTAGAGCCATCTAGATCTAAATTTGATTTTATAATTCCCTATGTACTAGCTATATAACATTGGAGAAGTATTAGCATCCCTGTGCTCAATTTCTTCAGGTAAAAATGGTAGATACTTGCATATCATTTTTGGATATTCATTTTAATGCACACGGTGACCAGTCAGTTCAAAGCTCAAACTGTAATAAATGAAGTTGTCAACTTTGCCGCTTATATATAAAATAATTTCTCCTAACTTGAGTGACATTTGATTAAAAAAAAAACACAATTTTATCAATACTGAATTTTATGCTTGACAATTTGTATATACAAATATTGTAGTAGGGATTGCTAATATCATGCCATATGGATTTCCTATATACCAAGGAAAATAGTTTTAAACTTGGCATATCATCTCCCCAAATAGACTTCATTTGCTGCCTCACTTGAAGGTAGTTGTTTGCATGGAATAATTTCTGGGCAACTAAATGTATAATAAAAGACAGAAGTCTTGGAGATAATTTCTGTTGTTTTTTTTCCCTTGAATATAGTTGATTTACAATGTTGGGTTAAATACTAGTATACAGTACAGTGACCATTATACGTCTATACCGAGATGCATAAAAAAAGAATACATTCTTTTGTATATTTTTTATTATGGTTTATCATAGGATATTGAATAGAGTTCTCTATGCTATGCAGTAGGACTTTGTTTATCCAATTTATATATAAAAGCTTACATCTGCTAATCACAACCTTCCACTCTATCCCTCCTCTGACTCCCTCCCCCTTGACAACCACCTTTCATAGATAATTTCATTTGTGTCAGACTTTATATCCATGTATAAGTGGTATCATATGGTATTTGTCTCTTCTTTTTCTGGTTTCACTTAATATGATGCTCTCTAGTTGCATCCATGTTGCTGAAAATGACTTTTTATGGCTGAGTAGTATTCCATTGTATAATTGGGCAACATCTTTTTTTGAAATATAATTGTCTTATTTTTATTAGTTTCAGAAGTATCACATAGTGATTTGATATTCTAATACATTATAAATGGATCACTTAGTCTAGCTATGATATGCTACCATACAAAGATATTACATACTTTTTGACTATTTTTCCCACACTGTACATTTTATAACTGTGACTCATTTATTTTGTAACAAGAAATTTGTACCTCTTCACCACCCTCACCTATTTCCCTCATCCCACCTACTCACTTCCTCTGGTAACCACCAGTTTGTTCTCTGTATTTATGAGTTTGTTTCTGTTTTGTTGTGATTGTTCATTTAATTTTTTTTTTAATTGGCATAGAGTTGATTTACAGTGTACTGATAATTTGGAAAACTCAGCAGTGGCCACAGGACTGGAAAAGGTCAGTTTTCATTCCAATCCCAAAGAAAGGCAATGCCAAAGAATGCTCAAACTACCGCACAACTGCACTCATCTCACACGCTAG
>NW_011495026.1:5928260-5953415 GCF_000754665.1 Bison bison bison | reverse complement strand
TTTAGAAAAGGCAGAGGAACCAGAGATCAAATTGCCAACATCTGCTGGATCATCAAAAAAGCAAGAGAATTCCAGAAAAACATCTATTTCTCCTTTATTGACTATGCCAAAGCCTTTGACTGTGTGGGTCACAATAAACTGTGGAAAATTCTGAAAGAGATGGGAATATCAGACCACCTGACCTGCCTCTTGAGAAATCTGTATGCAGGTCAGGAAGCAACAGTTAGAACTGGACATGGAACAACAGACTGGTTCCAAATAGGAAAAGGAGTTCGTCAAGGCTGTATATTGTCACCCTGTTTATTTAACTTATATGCAGAGTACATCATGAGAAACGCTGGACTGGAAGAAACACAAACTGGAATCCAGATTGCCGGGAGAAATATCAATAACCTCAGATATGCAGATGACACCACCCTTATGGCAGAAAGTGAAGAGGAACTCAAAAGCCTCTTGATGAAAGTGAAAGTGGAGAGTGAAAAAGTTGGCTTAAAGCTCAACATTCAGAAAACGAAGATCATGGCATCCGGTGCCATCACTTCATGGGAAATAGATGGGGAAACAGTGGAAACAGTGTCAGACTTTATTTTTTGGGGCTCCAAAATCACTGCAGATGGTGATTGCAGCCATGAAATTAAAAGACGCTTACTCTTTGGAAGGAAAATTATGACCAACCTAGATAGCATATTCCAAAGCAGAGACATTACTTTGCCAACAAAGGTTCGTCTAGTCAAGGCTATGGTTTTTCCTGTGGTCATGTATGGATGTGAGAGTTGGACTGTGAAGAAGGCTGAGCGCCGAAGAATTGATGCTTTTGAACTGTGATGTTGGAGAAGACTCTTCAGAGTCCCTTGGACTGCAAGGAGATCCAACCAGTCCGTTCTGAAGGAGATCAGCCCTAGGATTTCTTGGGAAGGAATGATGCTAAAGCTGAAACTCCAGTACTTTGGCCACCTGATGCGAAGAGTTGACTCATTGGAAAAGAGTCTGATGCTGGGAGGGATTGGGGGCAGGAGGAGAAGGGGACGACAGAGGATGAGATGGCTGGATGGCATCACCGACTCGATTGACGTGAGTCTGAGTGAACTCTGTGAGTTGGTGATGGACAGGGAGGCCTGGACTGCTGCGATTCATGGGGTCGCAAAGAGTTGGACATGACTGAGCGACTGATCTGATCTGATAGCTTCAGGTGTACAGACAAGTGAATCAGTTATACATATACATATATTCACTCTTTTTTTAGATTCGTTTCCCATAATAAGTTATTACATAGTACTAAGTATGTGCTACACAGTAGCTCCTTATTAGTTATCTATTTTATATATAGCAATGTGTATATATCAGTCCCAGTCTTCTAATTTATCCTGACTACCCCTTACCCCTGGTAAGCATAAGTTCATTTGCTACATCTGTAACTCTGTTTTTCTCTTTTCTGTTTTAGAGAAGTTCACTTGTAGCCTTTTTATTAGATTCTACACAAATAAGTAATATAAGTGATACCATGTGATACCTGTCTTTGTCTGACTTCACTCAGTATGATAATCTCTGGGTCCATCCATCTTGCTGCAAATGAAATTCTTTCTTTCTTTTATGGCTGAATAAGATTCAATTCTATACGTATACCACATCTTTATCCATTTGTCTGTCAATGGGCATTTGTGGTTTTTCCAAATCTTGGCTATTATGACTAGTGCTTCTATGAACATAGTGGTACATATATCCCACCACTATGAATGAATGGTGATGAATTATACTTTTGTGCAAATATATGCCCCTCGGTGGGATTGGTGGATCATATGTTAATTTTTTTTTTTTTTTTTTAGCTTTCTGAGGAGCCTCCATACTGTTTTCCCAGTGGATGCACCATCCTATATTGGGGAATACTTTCTAAACACACACACACGTCTCAGACTCACATAAGAAAATACGATTCTTTTTTATTGAAGTATAGTTGATGCATGGGCTTCCCTGGTGGCTCAAACGGTAAAGAACCTGCATGCAATGGGAGACCCAGGTTGCTTCCCTGGATAAGGGAATGGCTACCCACTCCCATATCCTTGCCTGGAAAATTCCATGGAGAAAGGAGCCTGGTGCAGTACAGTCCATGGGGTTGCAAAGAGTCAGACACACTCTTATACTTGATGTATAATATATTATATGAACTACAAGTATACTATACAGTGATTCACAATTTTAAAGGTTGCACTCCATTTATAATTTTTATAAAATATTGACTATTTTACTCATGTTGTGAATAAACTCATGTTGTACATATATGCCTGCAGTTTTATATCTAATAGTTTGTACCTCTTAATCTCCTACTCCTATAATGTCCCCTCTCCCTTCCTCTCACCATTGGGTAACCACTAGTTTGGTCTCTATATCTGTGACTCTGCTTCCTTTTGATATACTCATTAGTTCCACTAAATAGGAGAAAATATTTGCAAATGATATGACTGATAAGGGATTACTATCCAACATGTATAAACAACTCATACAAGTTACATCAAAAAAACCAAAAACTTGATTATAAAATAGGCAGAAGAACTGAATAGACACTTTTGCAAACAGGACATACAGATGGCTAACAGGTACTTGTAAAGATGTTCAATATCACTCATTATCAGGGAAATGTAAATCAAATCCACACTGAGCTACCACCTCACCTCCATGAGAATGGCTAGTGTCAGAAAGAACACAAGTAACAAAAGTTGGCAATGTGAAGAAAAGGGAACCATTGTACTCTGTTGGTGGGAATGTAAATTGGTACAGACATTATGAAAATAATATGGGGGTTTGTCAAAAAACTGAAAATAGATTTACCATTTGACCCAGCAATTCTACTTCTAGATATATGTCCAAAAATTTCCAAAAACACTAATTCGAAAAAATACATGCTCAATGTTCATGCTGCTGCTGCTAAGTTGCTTCAGTCATGGCTGACTCTATGCAACCCCATAGATGACAGCCCACTAGGCTCCTTTGTCCACAGGATTCTCTAGGCAAGAATACTAGATTGGGTTGCCATTTCCTTCTCCATCAGTGTTTATAGTAGCATTATATACGATTGGCAAGATATGGAAGTAACCTAAGTGTCCATCAACAGATGAATGGATAAAGAAGATGTGATACACACAGAGAGAGAAACACATAGCCAATGGAATATTACTCAGCCATAAAAAAGATTGAAATTTTGCCATTTGCAGCAATATGGATGTACTTGGAGAGGATTATGCTAATTGAAGTAGGTCAGAAAAGATAAATACTGTATGATATCACCTGTGTGTGGAATTTAAAAATGATGCTTATAAAGACCATGCATGTCTCTGTTACTCATGGGGTATACCAGATAGGATTGAGATAACTGTGGCTATGAGATGGGCTTACTAAAACTCTAACTGCTTGAGAGACAGTATAAGTTAAAACTATAGTGTTAGGTTAGAACAATATTTCAATATTGTTATGAACTAAATGTCCATATACCTCCAAAATTTATATGTTGAAATCCTACTGACAATGTGATGGTATTAGGAGTGGGGCTGATGGGGGAGTGTTAGGTCATGAGGGTGAAGCCCTTATGAATGGGATTGATGCGCTTATAGAAAAGATATCCCAAAGAGCTCCCTTGGCACTTTCTCCCATATGAGGAAAAAGCAAGAATACAGCTATCTATGAACCAGGATGCAGGCCCTCACCAGACACTGAATCTGTTGATTCTCTGATCTTGGACTTCTCAGTATACCAGAACTATGAGAAATAAATTTCTGGTATTTATAAACTACACAGTTCATGGTAGTTTGTTATAGCAACCCATATTGACTAAGACAAACACTATCCATGTTATTTGATACAAATTACTTAACCTCTCTGTGCCTCATTTTCTCTATCCTTAAATAGGGATAATAATAACTTATACAGTTCCAAAGAATAAATGATATATTAATATCCACAATGTTATCATTTGCTTTCTCTTTCATGGTCAGACTACTTGTTAAAGAGCATTTTCTAGATTCCTTCAGCTTACTGATTCCATTTTTACTGGCCATTCTATATGTTTAAATATATAGCACCTGATAATATCAATTCTGCTAATGATTAATATAGCATCAGTAATGAAGGCAGAGACCTAATAAGATATACACAATGTATCACATACATGTGTATTTCTTACTTTTGGCTCAATATAGAAAAGACCTTGGTATTTATTTGCTTTTCTTGAATGTAATTAAATATCCAAAATTGTGTGAAGGCTAAATTTATACTGGAAAATTACTGAGTACTTGTCAGAAAGTAATACTGCAGGATAAGATGATGAGTAATGCTATCTATATTTTGTGTGTTTCATTGTAGTGACATTTCTGGGAAACCCAACTCTTACCACTTTTCTATTTTTTAATTAAATTAGTAAAAGTCTAGGGCCATAAATGGCAGTATGAGAAATTGTGTCAGTTATTCCGTATTAGTCAGTGAGTCAATTCTTTGATCTTAGTAATTATATTTGGACTGAATAAAGCATACAGTTCAGATGGTGAAGAATCCACCTGCAATGCAGGAGAACTGGGTTCAATCCCTGCGTTGGGAAGATCCCCTGGAGGAGGGCATGACAACCCACTCCAGTATTCTTGCCTGGAGAATCTCCATGGACAGAGGAGCCTGCTGGGCTACAGTCCATTTGGTTGCAAAGAGTTGGACAAGACTGAGTGACTAAGCACATGTTTATAATAAAGAAGAATATAGTTTCCATGACTACTGATAAAATATCATCTCATCAATAGAAAATAACTTTTTGATATATGCAAACACTATTCACATATAATGTCCAATATCCTTTAAGATATAAGTTATCTCCCATTACAACATTACTTTGCAATAATTACTATTACATAAATAAAATGACTATTTACCTTATATCAAAGGGCATGGGAACCATAGACATTATTTGCCCTTAAGCTGGATATACATCAATAGTAATATTATGGAATAAATGTGAGGTTTAACTGAACATAGGAAGAAATAAGAAACTTTAGACTGGAGGAGAATTATTTCATTCCCTGGCAGAATTTTTTTTTTTAATCCATGTAAGTATTTGACCACACTCAATATTAGTTGAATATCGCATTGGGTTCTTATTTGTGTTTAAAATCAAATGCTTACCATTTGTGGTTTATTTTTCCTTGCTCATGGTCTTACTGCATGGGAAAAGATGATCTAAGTCTAAATAAAATATTATTTTTATAGTTAATGCCCATACACTGCTCAGGTTGTGAATGAAAATAATCACCCTGTGTTGTCCCTCATGAAATTTCAAAGCTCTATTATGAAGCCCCCACCATTAATGTCTTAATCTTTTGCCAAATCAACATAGTGGGCTCTTTTATTTCACATAGAAATGACACTCGAGTGCCAGAAATACAACTTTGGAAAAATGCATTTTCATTTGCAAAAAAAAGACTATTAAATAAACCTTGAGGACTTTTACCATCTGAAAGTGTGTTTTATAGTAAGAAATATACATAAATAATATTATATTTTGGGAAATTTCACTCTGACTACAGGCAAAGTGACACACATTTAAAACATTTACCACTTTAAAAAATTTTATCATTAAATGTGGACAAGTTTAAGTATCTGTAGTATTATTGAAAGTCGTTTAATTGTGTTGTGAAATTATTTACACAACTCAAGATTCTGATTTATGTGAAAAGAAAATGCTCCTAGATGGCGGCAGAGGATAAGGTGTTTAGATAGCATCACTGACTCAGTGAACATGAATTTGAGCAAACTCTGGGAGATAGTAAAGGACAGAGGAGTCTCACGTGCTACAGTCCCTGAGGTCACAGAGTTGGACATGACTTAGCAAATGAACAACAATAATCCAGGTGACCTGATTTGAAATGTCACATATGAGATGCTAACTTCCTATAAGTATCCTCAGTTCTTCTCATTACTAAAAAAAGGAAAGAAACAGGAATGTATCAATAGCATATCTTGCCATTTGTATAATTAAGAATAGTGCAATGTTTGTTGACAATATATCCATGATTTTCTGATTTTTTAAAGTTCCTAATATAGTTACGAACCTCATTTCAATGTAACAATGAAAAAATAAAGTGCATGTTAAGTGATGCTGACATAAATGACTTCTTCCATGTAAATTGCTATAGGTAACAGAATTCATCTTTGCAGTAAATCTTTCAAGTGTATGCTTAGGAGTAAAGCAGAACAATTTTGTGTAAATCATGTTTTGTAAAAAAGGATGTAGAACAGGATACAAATGTATGTAATTTAATGGAAATACTATCACTAAGGATACAGATTGACAAATGGAATTCTCTTGTCTCCAGAAGCTGTGTTTACTGCCTCTTTCCAGAGTGACTTAATGGATTTTTAAAACCATGTCTTCAGTTACATTGTTCTTGTTAAATGGAAACTTTAATTTTAAGCTTCTCCTGATTTCATTTAATGGAAAAGTCTCTTTTGCATAATCCCATAGCTTTTCTTTATTGGAAATATCTTTTGTAAAATTTTTCTCTGTACTTATAGTTGATGGAAGAATTTTGAAAAATGAAAATGCACATTTCGACCATAAGTCTTGCTCCTTATTTAGGTATATTACTGGAATTACCTCTGTTAAACAGCTCCAGATTTCTCAAATGATATAAGATCTAATTAAGGGAAGAGAGTGCATTATGACATAAAAGATTTTTTTAAACATATATTCAAAATAAAATTTCCATATATTTGTTCAATAAACATGTGTTGAGTGCTTACTATCTGCCAGGCTAAGGATCAAGAATTGGAATTACATAGATATATAAGATTCCTAGATTATTCCCATATGAACTATTTTTTGTTCTACACTTTGAGAATTTTTGCCTATAAAATTAAAACTTTATTTTCTGAGCTGCAATAACTTTATTATAATTAATGCTTTTTGAAAATAGTAAAAACTCATCATTCACAAAACTAAGATCATGGCAACCATTCCCACCACTTCATGGTAAATAGATAGGGAAACAACAGAAACAGTGACAGAGTTTATTTTCTGGGCTTCAAAATCACTGTGGATGGTGACTGCAGCCATGAAATTAAAAGATGCTTACTCCTTGGAAGAAAAGCTGTAACAAACCTAGATAGCATATTAAAAAGCAGAGACATTAGTTTGCTGACAAAGGTCCATATAGTCAAAGCTATGGTTTTTCCAGTAGTCATGCATGGATGTGAGAGTTGGACCATGAAGAAGGCTGAACGTTGAAGAATTGATGCTTTTTGAACTGTGGTTTTGGAGAAGACTCTTGAGAGTTCCTAGGACTTCAAGGAGATCCAATCAGTCTATCCTAAAGGAAATCAGTCCTGAATATTGATTGGAAAGACTGATGTTGAAGCTCCAATACTCGGCCACCTGATGCAAAAAACTGACTCTTGGAAAAGACCCTGATTCTGGGAAAGATTGAAGACAGGAAGAGAAGGGGATGACAGAGGGCGATATGTTTGAATGACATCACTGATGTGATGGACATGAGTTTGAGTAAGCTCTGGGAAATAGTGAAGGAAAGGGAAGCCTGGCATGCTGCAGTCAATGGGATTGCAAAGGGTCAGACAGGACTGAGTGACTGAACAATAACAACATCAGTAAATATAGCATTAATGTGTCTGATTCAAAATAGCATACATATTATCTCTTCTTTCATATGGAACTCAAGTGATAGAACTGAATAAAAATGGTAACTATGTAAATTAAACACACAACCAGGGAAAGAATTGAATGACTCAACTGCTGAGAAAGATTTTTTTTTCCATTAATATAGATAAAAATAGAAAACATATAGAAAGAGAATGGAGGTGTGATAAGGTTCTCAGGAAACCAAAATTAGGGAGAAAAGACCAACAGTCTGTCCAGGCAAAGCTTTAAACAAAAGCTCTTGAAAAGCTCTGGAAAAAAGAAAGTCATTTTTTTTCCCCCTGAGTGACATTTGACTCAGAAATATTAAATGTGTTGGATGGTTGAATTGAATTAATGGATCTGAAAGCATAGGGATTAGTTTAAGTTTTGTAAATGGAACAGTTGACACTTTTCACTACCCACACCAAATTCCACCATCAGTCTTAACCAGCAACAAGTATCAACTCCCCAGAACTACTCCCCACAAAAAAGGATCACAGATTTTCTGGGGAAAACTGGGATTTCTAACATGGATTTGATGTACTAGCCAATATATCTGTATTTTGCTTTTTTGAGCTAAATATGCAAGATTCAGCTTCCGTTTTCTTTAAAATGAAGACTATCAGTCAAGAATCTTAACTCATACAAATAGTTAACCATTAGCTTTTATGTAGCATCATTTAAAAAATAAAGGTCAAAAATGGAAACTAAACTTTTGTGAAAAGCTTAGAGATGGCATTTAACAATAGTTATCAAAACATTACTTCAGACGAAACAGAAGTAATTCAGAAAACACAACTTTAAAAATGATACTACTTGATAACTTGAGAGAAACTTATGAAAATACTGCATTACCACCCCACCACCTCAAAAAGAAAATAGGAGCTAAAAGTGGTTGCCTAGAGGAGTGTCACCCGGGATGAGAACAAATGGGGCCAGACATGGTATTTTTCATTTTAGTCTTGTCTGAACTATTTAATTTTGCTCATATGGAAGTATTAATTTGATTTAGAACTAAGTAATTGATAATGCCCCCACAGCAAATTCTTACACATTTCAAACTCTTCTTTGTGGTTATTTCAGTCAATATAATGTTGCAGATATGCCAGATTTTTAATGAATATTATCTTGCTGCTTATTTAAAATGTCTAAATTGCATATTTCAAAGGCAAATTATGGTCACTGTCTACTACTCTACTCCTCTTTAAACCTGGTCCTTTCCAGAGTTCTGAATCATGTGGAAAGTCTCCACCACCTATTCAGCATAAAAATGAGAAACTAGAATCCTAGGCAACATTCTTAACATATTCTTCCACGTACTCTTGCATAATGAATCCATCATCAAGTATCATCTTGATTCTTCTAATAATTTATCTATCTGAACATCTGTGCTTAAGTGAAAGTGTTAGTCGCTTAGTCCTGTCTGACTCTTTATGACCCCAGGCTAAAGTCTTCATTGTTTCTTACAATGGCTATTGTAATGACCTCCTACTTGGTTTATTAGAATCTTTTTTCTCATGCTTTTCTCCTTTGGCGTTTCCACTGCAGCCAGCATCATCTTTTCAGAGCACATTTCCCACGTTTCTCACCTCTTAAGGAAATTGCATACATCGTTTCATCTTCTTGGAAATAGCTCTCTTCTCCCTTCTTGTCTAGTTAACGTTTACACATCCTTTAGATATAAACTCAATATTGGGTCTTTTTAATTCAGTCACATTATTGGGACTTTTTAATTCTGTACAGTGACAGCCAGTACTGTGATACTTCCCTGCTCAGCACTTAACTTGTAGGTATTTAGACACTGATTTAATTATTATTCCTTTATAGCACTCTACCATAAGCTTCACAATAGAGGGGATCTTGTAAAATTTGTTCATCACTTTATTCCTATGTTTTGAAGAGTGTCTTGTTTGTAATAAATGCTGAAGAAATATTATTGAATAAATTGACTATTTACAAAACATGATTCATTTATTCAAACAGTTACAAAAACAAACAGCCATGGTTCCTGCCATACATTTTCTCAATTTGTGACGTGTTTTTCAAAATTTTTTGAAATAGTCTAATGTTCATTCTTTATAATATGATATTGCCCTTTACAGCTTTTTTTTCCCCTAGAATACAGCCCACTTCTACCAGTCATTTAAACTTATTAATGGGAAATTAGTATATATTATTTTTCTTTGTTTCCATAGTTGTGATTTTCCATCTTTCTTTTTTTCATCTTTCTCTGTTCCCTTTCTTAAACTGTAGGAGTTAATTATATAATTAATGAAGTTAAGAGAACTCTAAGAGAATTTTGCTGGTTATATGACTTTCACTCTGCATCTTTTTTTAATGATTTATTTATTTTTTGGTTTTTTAATTTTTATTTTGGAGTATTTGATTTACAATGTTGTCTTACTCTCAGGTGTATAGCAAAGTGATTTAGTTATATATGTATCTATTTTTCCAATTCTTTTGCCAAATAGGTTATTATAGAGTACTGAATAACATTCCCTGTGCTAATCAGTGGGTGCTTATTGATTATCTATTTTATATATAGTAGTGTATATATGTTAATCCCAACCTCATAATTTATTCTTCCCCCCAACCTTTTCCATTTGGTAGTCATAAGTTTTCTAAGTCTGTAAATCTGTTTCTGTTTTGCAATTAAGTTCATTTGTATTAAAAATCATTTTTTAGTTTCCAAATATAAGTGATATCATGATATTTGTCTTTTTCTATCTGACTTTACTTAATATGATAACCTCTAGATCCATCCATGTTGTGGAAATGACATTGTCATTCTTTTTATAGCTGAGTAATATTTCATTACATATGTACCACATCTTTTTTATCCATTCCTCTGTTGATGGACATTTAGATTGCTTCCATGCATTGGCTATTGTAAACAGTGCTGCAGTGAACACTGGGATGAAAGTATCTTTGAGGTTTATTTTCCCAGATATATGCCTAGGAATGATATTGCTATATGTTAACTTTGTTTTTAGTTTTTAAGGAACCCCCATATTGTTCTCCAAAGTGGTTGTACCAATTTACATCCCTGCAGTGTAAAAGCGTTCCCTTTTTTCTCCCCCAACCTTTCCAGCACTTATTGTTTGCAGACTTTTGATGATGGCCATTCTGACAAGTGTGAGGTGAAACCTCATTGTAGTTTTGATTTGCATTTCTCTAAGAAGTAGCAGTGTTTAGCATCTTTTCATGTGCTTTTTGGCCATCGGTATGTCTTCTTTCAGGAAGATCCCCTGGAGAAGGGCATGGCAACCCACTCAAGTATTCTTGCTTGGAGAATGCCTTGGATAGAAGAGCCTGGCAGGCTGCAGTATAAGGGTTCACAAAGAATTGGACATGACTGAGCAACTAACACGTATCTTCTTTGGAGAAATGTCTATTTAGATATTCTGCCCATTTTTTGATTGGGCTGGTTGTTAAGATTTTTTATATTAAGCTGCATGAGCTGTTTATACATTTTGAAGATTAATCTCTTGTTGGTCTCAACATTTGGGAATATTTTCTCTCATTTTGTGGGATGTCTTCATCTTGTTTATGGTTTCCTTTGCTGTGCAAAAGCTTTTAAGTTCAATTAGGTCCCATTTGTTTGTTTTTATTTTCATTACTCTAGGATGTGGATTCAAGATATTTCTGCAATTTATGTCTTAGTGGTCTGTCTATATTTTCCTCTAAGAGTTTTATAGTATCAGGTTTTATATTTAGGCCTTTAATCCATTTTGAGTTTATTTTTTGTATAGGATTAGAGAATGTTCTAATTTCATGTGGTTATCCAGTTTTCTCAGCATCACATATTGAAGAGACTGTCTTTTTTCCATTTTATATTCTTGCCACTTTTGTGTAGACCATAGGGGTGTGGGTTTATTTCTGGGTTTTCTATTCTGTTCTGTTGAACCATAAGCCTGTCTTTGTGCCAGTACCATCAGACTTTGATTACTGGAGCTTTACAGTATAGTCTGAAGTCAGGGAGTATGATTACTCCAGCTGTGTTTTTCCTCGCCAAACTGCTTGGACTATTGGGGATCTTTTGGGTTTCCATACAGATTTTAAGATTTTTTGCTTTAGATCTGCAAAAAATGCTACTGACAATTTGATTGGGATCACATTGGATCTGGAGATTATCTTGGGTAGTATAGCCATTTTGACAATACTAGTTCTTCCAATTATCAATTTTTATTGACAATTGTCAATTTTTATATTTTATATATAGATCCTATTAGATTCTTCCAATAAATAATCATGTTGTCTCTGAATAGTAGAAAATATATTCATCCTTACAGTCACATTAATTATGTTCTTTTCTGGTCTTTATTGTTCTGACTTCGACCTCCAATAAAAGTTTAATGAAATTTGTAATGGTACATATCCTTGTTTCTTCTCAGTCTCAAGGTAACAGTTTATAATATTTTATTAATGAAAATTTCCAAGTAAACAACTGAAAGAATTATATGTAAAAAAGCTATATCTTAACACCTAAACTATACAATTAATATTTCAATATATTTGCTTGTAACCAATTTATCCAGCTCTCAATCCCCCCATTCATCCATCAATTGAACTTATTTGTATTGCACTTCAAAGTAATTTCAGATCAGTAAATTTCAGGTTTTAAAGTAGAATTAAATATTTTACAGAGTGTTTTGAAGTAAAAATTACTCATGTGTGGCAAGGCACAAGTCTAAGTTTACTAAGTAAAATAACATGTACTCTGACAAGAACATACATCTGTGTAATACAAATTTTCATGAAGATATAAACCAACAACCACAAACCAGGAAGTTGCCTCATACCCCTTTCCAGTCCATTAACGCCCTCACTTTCTCTCCCCAAGGTCATCTACTCTTCTAATTCTCTTTACCACAGATTACTTTTATCTTTCCTACAAATTTATATAAAATCAGTAGCACTCTTTTGGATGTCTTCTTTCACATACCACATGGTGTTGTGTTTGAGACTTTAGAACTTTTTATTGAGGAGGAGCATTCCATTGTATGAATATGATGAATTTTACTCATTTTGCTTTGGGTGAACAACTAATGTGATTCTGTGTTTAGTTATTGTGAACAAATCTATTTCTGCTTTATTGAACATGCCAAAGCCTTTGACTGTGTAGATCACAATAAACTGTGGAAAATTCTGAAAGAGATGGGAATACCAGACCACCTGACCTGCCTCCTAAGAAACCTGTATGCAGATCAGGAAGCAACAGTTAGAACTGGACATGGAACAACAGACTGGTTCCAAATAGGAAAAGGAGTACGTCAAGGCTGTATATTGTCACCCTACTTATTTAACTTATATGCAAAATACATCATGAGAAACACTGGGCTGGAAGAAGCACAAGCTGGAATCAAAATTGCCAGGAGAAATATCAATAACCTCAGATATGCAGATGACACCAAACTTATGGCAGAAAGTGAAGAATTAAAGAGCCTCTTGATGAAAGTGAAAGTGGAGAGTGAAAAAGTTGGCTTAAAGCTCAACATTCAGAAAACGAAGATCATGGCATCCAGTCCCATCACTTCATGGGAAATAGATGGGGAAACAGTGTCCAACTTTATTTTTGGGCGCTCTAAAATCACTGCAGATAGTGATTGCAGCCATGAAATTAAAAGATGCTTACTCCTTGGAAGGAAAGTTATGATTAACCTAGATAGCATATTCCAAAGCAGAGACATTACTTTGCCAACAAAGGTCTGTCTAGTCGAGGCCATGGTTTTTCCTGTGATCATGTATGGATGTGAGAGTTGGACTATAAAGAAAGCTGAGCTCCGAAGAATTGATGCTTTTGAACTGTGGTGTTGGAGAAGACTCTTGAGAGTCCCTTGGACACCAAGGAGATCCAACCAGTCCATCCTAAAGGAGATCAGTCCTGGGTGTTCTTTGGAAGGACTGATGTTGAAGCTGAAGCTCCAATACTTTGGCCACCTGATGCGAAGAGCTGACTCATTTGAAAAGACCTTGATGTTGGGAAGGACTGAAGGCAGGAGGAGAAGGGGATGGCAGACAATGAGATGGTTGGATGGCATCACCGACTCAATGGACATGAGTTTGGGTAAACTCCGGGAGTTGGTGATGGACAGGGAGGCCTGGTGTGCTGTGGTTCATAGGGTCGCAAAGAGTTGGACATGACTAAGCAACTGAACTGAACTGATTTTATGTAAATATGTCATTGTTGTCCTTGTGATTTTATGGATGTATGTGTTTATTTGGGGGGGTAAATAATTAGGTTTAGAATAATTTGGATAGGTAGCAATGTGTTTATGAGGACTTCCCAGGTGGTCCTTGTGGTAAAGAACCCGCCTGCCAGTGGAGGAGAGATGTAAAGGACCTGGGTTCGATCCCTGGGTCCCAAAGATTCCCTGGAGAAGAGCATGGCAACCTCTCCAGTATTCTTCCCTGGAGAATACCTCTGTCCATGGATTTATGTATGCAGAACTTTTTATAGAATAAGTGTGTGATTTTACAGTCTCGTGAAAAATGTTATAAAGTTTGAGTTGCTCTAAATTCTTGACAATGCATGATAATTTCAGTCTTTTAATTATTCAGGGGAATATGTAGTAGCGTTTAGCTGTGATTTTAAGTTGCATTTGTCTGAAGATGAATGAAATTAAACACATTTCCATGTACTTATTTTCCTGTGTAAAGCAGCATCCTTTGTAAAGTTTCCATTTAAACCTTTACTTATTTTTACTGGTAAATTATCACTGTTCTTATATATATATATCCTAAATAGCAGTCCTGTCTCAAATATCTATACTGTGGATATTTCCCTGGTGGCTTGCCTATTTACTTATTTTTAAAGCATTTGCTTGATGACCAGAGAGTTTTTTTCAATAAGGTATCTATATATTTTTAGTATGATGTCTGACTACTTTATTATTTTATGGTAATTGCTTAATGGTTTCCTGACTCTTGTTGTTGTGCAGTTGCTCAGTCATGTCTGACGCTATGTGAGCCCATGGACTGCAGCACACCAGGCTTCCCTGTCCTTCATTATCTCCAGGAGTTTGCTCAAACTGATGTCCAGTGCCATTTAACCATCTCATCTTCTGTCATCCCCTTATCTTTCCGCCCTCAGACTTTCCCAGCATCAGTGTATTTTCCAATGGATCTGCTCTTTGCATCAGGTGGCAAAAGTATTGGAGCTTCAGCATCAGTCCTTCCAATGAATATTCAGGATTGATTTCCTTTAAGATTGCTTGGTTTGATTCTCTTGCTATCCCAGGGACTTTCAAGAGTCTTCTCCAGCATCACAATTTGAAAGTATCAGTTCTTCAGCTCAAAGCCTTCTTTATGGTCCAAATCTCACATCCATACTGGAAAAACCATAGCTTTGATTATACGGACCTTTATTGGCAAAGTGATGTCTCCTCTTCCCTGGTGGCTCAGGCAGTAAAGAATCCATCTGCAATGTGGGACATCTGAATTTGATCCCTGGGCTGGGAAGATCCCCTGAAGGAGGGCATGGCAACCCACTCCAGTCTTCCTGACTGGAGAATACCCATGGACAGGGCAGCCTGGCGGGTTGCAGTCCACCAGGTCACAAAAAGTTAGACCTGACTGAGTGATTAAGCACAGCACAGAACAGATTTGCCATAGTTTTTTCTTCCAGGGACTTCCCTGGTGGCTCTGATGGTAAAGCGTCTCCCTGCAATGCAGGAGACACAGGTTCAACCCCTGGGTAGGGAAGATCCCCTGGAGAAGGAAATGGCAACCCACTCCAGTATTCTTGCCTGGAAAATCCCATGGTTGGAGAAACCTGATAGATTACAGTCCATGGGGTTGCAAAGAGTCTGACATGACTAAGCAACTTCACTTTTACTTTTCTTCCAAGGAGCAAGCAGCTTTTAATTTCAATATTGAAGTCACTGTCCGAAGTGATTTTGGAGCCAAGAAAATAATGACTTAACTGTTTCCATTTTGTCCCAATCTATTTGCCATGAGGGGTTTCCTAGTAGCTCAGCTGGTAAAGAGTCTGCCTGCAATGAAGGAGATCCTGGTTCGTTTCCTGGGTCAGGAAGATCCCCTGGGGAAGTGATAGGCTACCCAGAATACCCACTCAGGTATTCTTGGGCTTCCCTGGTAGCTCAGTAGGTAAAGAATCCACCTGCAAAGTGGGAGATGTGGGTTTGATCCCTGGGTTGGGAAGATCCCCTGGAGGAAGGCATGGCAACCCACTCCAGTATTCCTGCCTGGGGAATCCCCATGGACAGAGGAGCCTGGCAGGCTACAATCCATGGGGTCACAAACAGTCAGACATGACTGAGACTAAGCACATTTCCCATGAAGTGATTGGACTGGATGCCATGATCTTAACTTCTTGAATACTGACTTTTAAGCCAGCTTTTTCACTCTCCTCATTCACTCTCATTTCCAGGCTCTTTAATTCCTGTCTGCTTTCTGCCATAAGGGTGTCATCTTCATATCTGAGATTATTGACATTTCTCCCAGCAGTCTTGTTTTCAGCTTGTGAATCATCAGGCTGGCATGTCGTATGATGTACTCTACATATAAGTTAAACAATCATAGTGACATATTCCTTTCCCAGTTTTGAACTAGTCCGTTTTGCCATGTCCAGTTCTAACTCTTGCTTCTTGACCTGATTCAGGTTTCTCAGGAGGCAGGTAAGGTGGTCTGATATTCCCATCTCTTTCAGAATTTTCCACATTTTGTTGTTATCCACACAAAGGCTTTAGCATCCTTAGTAAAGCATATGTTTTCCTGGAATTGTCTTTTTTTCTATGATCCAATGGATGTTGGTAGTTTGATCTCCAGTTCCTCTGCCTTTTCTAAATCCAGATTCTACATCTGTAAGTTCTTGGTTCATGTACTTTGGGAGCTAGCTTGAAGGGTATGAACATTACCTTGTTAGCTTATGAAATGAGTGCAATTGTGTGGTAGTTTGAACATTCTTTGGCATTGCCATTCTTTGGGATTGGAATAAAAACTGACCTTTTCCAATCCTGTGGCCACTGCTGAGTTTTCCAAAGTTGCTAACATATGGAGTGCAGCACTTTCACAGCATCATCTTTCAGGATTTGAAATAGCTCAACTGGAATTCCATCACCTCCACAGCTTTGTTCATAGTAATGCTTCCTAAGATCCACTTGACTTTGCATGCCAGGATGTCTGGCTCTAAGTAGGTGATCACACCATCATGGTTATCTGGGTCATGAAGATCTTTTTTGTACAGTGCTTCTGTGTATTCTTACCACCTCTTCTTAATCTCTTCTGCTTCTCTTAAGTCCCTTGTTTCTTTCCTTTATTGTACTCATATTTGTGTGAAATGTTCCCTTGGTGTTTCTCTCCTTCCTATTATTTGGAGATCTGCATTCAGATGGGTGTATCTTTCCTTTTTGCTTCTCTTTTTTTCTCAGCTATTTGTAAGGCCTCCCTGACAACCACTTTGCCTTCTTGCATTTATTTCTCTTGGGGATAGTTTTGGTAACTGCCTCCTGTTCAATGTTACAAACCTCTGCCCATAGCTCATCAGGCAGTCTAACAGATCTAATCCCTTGAATCTATTTGTCACTTCTACCATATAACCATAAGGGATTTGACTTAAGTCATAACTGAATGGCTTAGTGGTTTTCCCTACTTTCTTCAATTTAAATATAATTTTTGAAATAAGGAGCTCATGATTTCAGCAACAGTCAGCTCCAGGTCTTGTTTTTGCTGGCTGTATAGAGGTTCTCCATCTTCAGTTGCAAAGAATATAATCATCTGATTTTGGAATTGACTATCTGGTGATGTCCATGTGTAGTGTCATCTCTTATGTTGTTGGAAGAAGATATTTACTATAACCAATGTGTTCTCTTGGCAAAATTCTGTTAGCCTTTGCCATGCTTCTTTTTGTACTCTGAGGCCAAACCTGCCTGTTACTGTAGGAATCTCTTGATGTCCTACTTTTGCATTCCAGTCCCCTATGATTAAATGGACATCTTTTTTTGGTGTTAGTTCTAGAAGGTCCTGTAGGTCTTCATAGAACTGTTCAACTTCAGCTTCTTCAGCATTACTGGTTGGAGCATAGACTTGGATTACTGTGATATTGAATGGTTTGCCTTCAAAACCAACAGAGATCATTCTGTCATTTTTGAGATTGCATCCACGTACTGCATTTCAGACTCTTTTGTTGACTATGTGGGCTACCCATTTCTTTTAATGGGGATTCTTTCTCAGAGTAGTAGACATAATGGTCATCTGAATTATATTCACCCTTTTCTAGTTCCTAAAATGTCGATGTTCACTCTTGCCATCTCCTATTTGACCACATCCAATTTACCTTGATTCATGGAACTAACATTCCAGGTTCCTATGCAATATTGTTCTTTCCAGTATTGGACTTTACTTTAACTACCAGACACAACCACAACTGAGGATCGTTTCTGCTTTGGCTCAGCCTCTTCATTCTTTCTGGAGCTATTTCTCCAATCTTTTCTAGTAGCATATTTGATACTGTCATGCGAATGTATTTTCCTTGGTTCTTTGTTTCGTCACAACAAAGATTTGGAGTGACGGACATTAAAGCCCCCTCGGCGTGTCACAGCTCTCAGGTCTTGGATAGATCATGTTATAGCTCTCAGGTCTCAAATGGACCATGTTATAGCTCTTAGGCAAATTAGTGTTACAGCTCAGTGTTACAGTTCTATTTTATTTAGAAGATAGCAGGAAAAATCCATCTCTGAGGCATGAGGGAACATCAAACCAAAGACATAAAGAGAAGAGCACCCCAGCGCGCACGGGGGAGAGGGAGAGAGAGAGAGTGCTCGCTAGCTTTAGCTCCTCTTTTTATATGTTTCTCTCTCCCTGGGCCTGTCCTATGTAAATTGGGCCAGCCAGGAGTGTTGTTTGTTTTACCTGAGGTCCTCAATCCGGTCCTCGGACCTTCTTTTGTTCTATTTTCATGGGCTTTTCTCTTCTTTGTCTTTTAGCCACCGCCATTTTGGACTCCTTTTCCCTATTCTACCTATGTAACAATATCTTCTGACCTGGCAGACTCATCTTCAGTGTCATATATTTTTGCCTTTTCATAGGGTTCTCAAGGTAAGAATGATGAAGTGGTTTGCCATTCCCTTCTACAGCGGACCATGTTCCTGTCATCGAAACCTTTATCTGCTGTTGAGTCAAGATATTTGCTCCTATCTTCTTCTGGAAAATTTTAGTTTTAGATAATATGTGTATTTCTATGACCTAATTTAAATTATTTTGGGGATTTGATGTGAACTAGAGAAGGAAATAGCAACCCACTCCAATATTCTTGCCTGGAGAATCCTGTGGACAGAGAAGCCTGGAGGGCTATTGTCCATACGATCACACAGAGTCAGACACGACTGAAGTGACTTAGCATGCATGCATGCATCGGAGAAGGAAATGGCAACCCACTCCAGTATTCTTGCCTGGAGAATCCTGGGGACAGAAGAGCCTGGTGGGCTGCCATCCCTGGGGTTGCACAGAGTCAGATATGACTAAAGTGACTTAGCAGTAGCAGCAGCAGCATCACTAGACAAGGGAAAAATTTCTATGCTTAGGTAGATAAGACAATTAAAGAAAATTTGAGAAAGAACCAAGTTTCTGTTTGAACACCTTCAATAGATACTTGCCATGAGATCCAGAAAGTGCCATATCAAATGACTATCAAACTGTGAAATGGTTGTCAGAGATCTGGAGGAAAATAACAGATGAAATAATGTAGCACTTTCTATAGAGCTGCTGGCCCAGAGGAAAATAATGTCTTAAAAACAGAGACTTCAATGATTCAGAATAAGAAGTCACTCAGTCACTTCTGAAGATAAAGACATATTTTTGCTTTCACCTAAATATTTTGTTTAAATTTTCTTTTTTATGTATGCATAAGAATGACAATTGATTAAAAATAAATGTATAAGTAAATCTAAGTTAACTTTCAAGACATATTTATTAAGAGCCTGCAGACTGGCATGAATATTTGTTTTGTGTATTTGCAAAAATGAATGTTATTAAAAGTTCACAACATGAGGTAAAAAATAGAGAATACGTATAAAAGAATAACTGTATGAAAAGAGACAAAAATTGTAAGCCAACCAACCCCTAAATATCAGGTAATTATTAAATAGTACCGGGATCATGCTTCCAATGCAAAATAATTTAAATAGGGAGAAAAGGAGATTTTATTTATTTTAATTTTAATTAAATTTTAAATGTTCTTAGGTATATAAGACAATAGTAATTTACACCTAATATGAAATCTGTCAAAACTTCAAAAGCTTCTTTCATAATACATTTTGTATAATCCAAAAAGAAACTTTTTTTTTTCTTTTTGATTGAAGCTTCCCTGGTTGCTCATATAGTGAAGTGTCTGTCTGCAATGCAGGAGACACAGGTTTGATCCCTGGGTTGGGAAGATCCCCTGGAGAAGGAAATGGCAGCCCATTCCAGTATCCTTGCCTGGAAAATCCCATGGATGGCGGAGCCTGGTAGACTACTGTCCATGGGGTCACAAAGAGTCGGACACGACTGAGCGACTTCATTTCATTTCATAGTTGATTTTAAATGTGTTAGTTTCAGGTGTACAGAAAACTGATTCCTTTATACATACACAAGTATTTATATTTGTGGTTGTTGTTCAGTCATTAAGTTGTGTGCAATTCTTTGTGACCCCATGGACTGCAGCACACCAGGCTTCCCTGTTCTTCACTGTCTCCCTGACCTTGCTCAAACTCATGTCCATTGAGTCCGTGATGCCATCCAACCATCTTTGTCATCCCCTTATATGTTTGCCTACAATCTTTCCCAACATCAGGGTCGTTTTCAATGAGTTGGCTCTTCACTTCAGGTGGCCAAGGTATTGGAGCTTCAGCTTCAGCATCAGTCCTTCCAATGAATATTCAGGGTTGATTTCCTTTAGAATTGACTGGTTTGATCTCTTTGAAGTTCAAGGGACTCTCAAGAGTCTTCTCAAGCACACAATTTGAAAGCATCAATTCTTTGGTGCTCAGCCTTCTTTATGGTCCAACTCTCACATCCATACATGACTAATGGAAAAATCATAGCATTGATTATATGGACCTTTGTTGGCAAAGTGATGTCTTTACTTTTTAATACACTGTTTAGGTTTGTCATAGCTTTCCTTCCAAGAAGCAATTGTCTTTTAATTTCATGACTGGATATATATATATATATATATGAACCCGGCTGGCTATAGTCTATAGGGTCACAAAGAGTTGGACACAACTGAAGTGACTTAGCACACATGCACATACATATATATACACAAATACATATTATTTTTCAGATTCTTTTGCTTTTTAGGTTATTACAAACTATTGAGTGTGGTTCCTGTGCTATACAGTAGGTCCATGGTGGTTATCTGCTTTACACATAGCAGTGTGTATGCATTAATCTCAGATTATCCCTCTTCCTGCCTCCTTGGTTGCCACAGGTTTGTTTTCTATATTTATGGATCTATTTATGTTTTGTCTATAACTTCACTTATATCATCTATTTTTTTAGATTTGAAATATCACAAATATCATATTTGTTTCTCTCTCTGACTTACTTCACCTAGCATCATATCTAGGTCCATCCATGTTGCTGAATGGTATTATTTCATTCTTTTTATGGATGAGTAATATTCCATTGTATATATGTACCACATGTTTATCCATCCCTCTGTCATGGGCACTTGGGTTGCTTCTATATTCCCTGGGTGTTGTAAATAGTGCTGTAACAACACTTTACATTCCCCAGCAACAGTATAAGAAGGTTTTAAGGAGGAAAAAAAAATCAAGAATTATTGTTCTTAGGAACAAATAGCAATTTTAAAACTTTTAATTTTTCTTCTTGAAGTAATTCCCCTCAGGATTTAAAATGGCATTTTCAGGTTTATATTTATATTCAAGATTATAAGTAGTGAGGGTTTACATTAAATGAACTGTTATTATATTGATTAGCACTTATCCTGATTTATCTTTTTTAAAAAGTTATTAAATAGCTAATAAACCATAAGAAGCTTTCAGGTGGTTGATTTTAAATTCAAAGAAAGAGCAATTTCTCTTTATTTTTCAGGTATTTTGAATGCCAAAGGAAATGAAAATGCTTTTGAGAGAATATTTTCTATACCAATTACTTATATAATTTTCTCTGAATGCAAAGACTAAGAGATTTCTAGAAAAATACTTTCAGAACAGAGTAATATAGGGGTAAAAACAGGATACTTTCCTTAATCTAGCCTAGAACTCTAGTCCTGTTCCTACAATAATAGTAGTCTGTATGTGTTCCATAGCAATAGGCTAATGCTTTATAAAGCTTTGGAAAACCCATATGATGATGTAACAGCATAAATTTAATTTTATTTGCTCAAACTTGATCATGTTTTCCTAAATAATATTTCTAAGGAATTTTCCCTCCAATAAACTTTGTAGTATATCTGGCTCAAGTACTTGTTACATGTTAACAGCAACTTTTCCGTTTGCTCAGTGCTTTGTCTCTCTAAAAATCAGAATTTATATTCTGCTCATTGAAACTTGTTATTCTGTTGTTCTTGTTTATCAGCAAAATGCCAGCTGAAGTTGTATTTGCTGTGGGTTAGATTCCTGCTCATATTATGACAGGGGGTGGGTTTTATCCCCAACTTGATATGAAAAGAATAGATTTCTTGGAAAGTCAATTGCTAAAAAGAGAAATCCATTACTAAGTAGAAACAGAATCATTAAATGTCACTCTATGGTGACCAATAAATACTTGTTGCATGACATTTGTGTTGCAGGAATAGGTTTTTCTAAAACAAATCAAGTCTGTGAGCCTGTTCTTACGAGAGTTGGCTGGAAATTAGATCTGAGGCATTGTGGACTAGAAAACCCCTTTCCCTCTCTTCTAAGAAATGATAATCTTAAGACTCTTGTTGCAAGTCATCAGAACTTCAGTCCATTGCAGTTAACCTGGAATTGCTTATTTTCCTTTATTTGAAGGCACATTTTACTATTCTTGGTATTCATTTTCTCTATGCCAGGATCTCCTCCATACCTCTTAGTTTTGTTTTGTTTTTTAAACACAGTTTCCTGTTTTGAGGTGTGACCCCATTCGGGGATCTCATGCTCTTAGATATACCCAACTGGATGCAGAATTCTGGAGAAGGGCAAGGAGACATAAGAAGGCCTTCTTAAAGGAACAATTCAAAGAAATAGAGCAAAACAATAGAATAGGAAAGAATTTCCAGGAGAAATGTCAACAACCTCAAATGTGCACTCAGATGATACCATTCT
Source organism: Bison bison bison (assembly GCF_000754665.1). Lineage (NCBI taxonomy): Eukaryota > Metazoa > Chordata > Mammalia > Artiodactyla > Bovidae > Bison > Bison bison. Next base: position 5,930,498 of record NW_011495026.1, on the reverse strand, counting down.
AATAGCAGAAAGTAAAGAGGAACTAACGAGCCTCTTGATGAGTATGAAAGAGGAGAGTGAATAATCTGTCTTAAGACTCAGCGTTCAAATATCATGGCTTCTGGTCCCATCACTTCATGGCAAATAGAAAGGGAAAAAGTGGAAGCAGTGACAGATTTTATTTTCTTGGGCTCCAAAATCACTGCAGATGGTGACTGCAGTCATGAAATTAAAAAGCACTTGCTCCTTGAAAGAAAAGTTACGACAAACCTAGACAGCATAGTAAAAACCAGAGACATCACTTTGCTTACAAAATCTATATAGTCAAGGCTATGGTTTTTCCAGTATGGTTTTTCATACATGAATGCGAGAGTTGGACCATAAAGAAGTTTGAACACCAAAAATTGATGCTTTCAAATTGTGGTGCTGGAAAAGACTCTTGAAAGTCCCTTGGACAGCAAAGAAATAAAATCAGTCAATCCTAAAGGGAATCAATCCTGAACATTCATTGGAAGGACTGATGCTGAAGCTCCAATCTTTGGCCACCTGATGTGAAGAGCTGACTCACTGGAAAATATCTTAATGCTGGGAAAGATTGAAGGCAAAAGGATAAGGGGTCCACGGAGCATGAGATAGTTAGATAGCATCATTGATTCAGTGGACATGAATTTGAGCAAACTGGGTGGTAGAAAAGGACAGAGGAGCCTGGTGCACTACAGTCCATGGTGTCTCAAAGAGTCAAACATGATTTAGCAACTGAACAACAACAAAGATGTCCTTAGGACCCTTCCAAGGGGTATAAAACAGGTGTCCATCCCTTTCGAAAACTTCCAGTCCTCTATCCTTTGAGTATCAAGCAGAATAGTCATCTAGTTCTTCTCTTTTCCTTCAAACACTTATCTTTCTCTTCTTGGACAAAATATCTGTCCTTGTGATGTCAGCTTTTGAAAAACAGAAGCCCATTAATCTTCCCCTAAAAAAGAAACTCCAGATTTGGAAAACTGAGGTGAATTTAATGTAGCATGCTCTCTTCAGATCCACACAATTGAGAACAAAAGAGAATTATTATTCTGATTGATTGTTGCACAATTATACACCATTCTCTGATAACACTAGTTGAGGTTTTATTCTTTGTCTTCCCTCGCCTTCTCTTCTTTTTATTGCTAATACAGTATTGTATCCTGTAAGGTAGCCTGGTAATTTTCTTGAATCTCTCTACTCTCCATCTCTCAGGGAACTCAAAAAGATTAAAATATCTCCTATCTCACCAGGACTACTACAGGATATCTACCTATCTCACTCTTATCTGCTAGATTTTTTCTTCAGAGGGGGAGGTGATTTTAAAGTGCAAATCTCCTTTATTGCCATTGTCCCACCTGCCCACGTACCCTTTTCTTGAACTTTATTGTTTAAATTTAAAAGTTTTACATTTATTTTAGTGTTTTAATTGAGGTATAGTTGTTCCACAGTGATTCAGGTGTGTAGCAAAGTGATGTTATACATCCGTATAGATTCTTTTCCATTGTAAGTTAAGATACTGAATGTAGCTCCCTGTGCTATACAGTAGATCCTTGTGGTTTATCTATTTTACACATGTAATAGTGTGTATCTGGGGATTCCATCATGGGTCAGATGATAAAGAATCTTCTTGCAATGTAGGAGACCAGGGTTTGATCCCAGGTTGGGAAGATCCCATCTTCCCTGGTAGCTCAGTTCGTAAAGAATCCACCTGCAATGCAGGAGACCTGGGTTTGATCCCTGGGTTTGGAATATCTCCTGGAGAAGAGAAAGGCCACCCACTCCAGTATTCTGGCCTGGAGAATGCCATGGACTGTGTATAGTCCATGGGGTCGCAAAGAGTCAGACATAACTGAGTGACTCTCACTTCACTTCACTTTGGGAAGATCACCTGATGAAGGAAATGACAACACACTCCAGTATTCTTGCCATGGGAAATCCCATGGACAGGGGAGCCTCAGTTCAGTTCAATTCAGTTCAGTCACTCAGTCGTGTCACTTTTTGCAACCCCATGAATCACAGCACGCCAGGCCTCCCTGTCCATCACCAACTCTCAAAGTTCACCCAAACTCATGTCCATTGAGTCGGTGATGCCATCCAGCCATTTCATCCTCTGTCGTCCCCTTCTCCTCCCACCCCCAATCCCTTCCAGCATTAGAGTCTTTTCCAATGAGTCAACTCTTCGCATGAGGTGGCCAAAGTATTGGAGTTTCAGCTTTAGCATCAGTCCTTCCAATGAAC
>NW_011495026.1:5925803-5928160 GCF_000754665.1 Bison bison bison | reverse complement strand
CCAATGAACACCCAGGACTGATCTCCCTTAGAATGGACTGGTTGGATCTCCTTGCAGTCCAAGGGACTCTCAAGAGTCTTCTCTAACACCACAGTTCAAAAGCATCAATTCTTTGGCTCTCAGCTTTCTTCACAGTCCAACTCTCACATCCATACATGACCACTGGAAAAACCATAGCCTTGACTAGATGGACCTTTGTTGGCAAAGTAATGTCTCTGTTTTTCAATATGCTATCTAGGTTGGTCATAACTTTCCTTCCAAGGAGTAAGCGTCTTTTAATTTCATGGCTGCAGTCACCATCTGCAGTGATTTTTGGGGCCCAAAAAAATAAAGTCTGACGGAGGCTGCAATTCATGGGTTCACGAAGGGTATCTGTTAAACCCAGATTCCCAACTGATGCCTCCTTACCCTTTTTCACCTTTGACAATGATGTTTTCTATGTCCGTAAGTCTGTTTCAGTTTTGTAAACAAGTTCATTTGAGTATCATTTTTTCTGATTCTACATAAAAGTGACACCCTATGATGATTGTCTTTTTTTGTTAGACTTATTTTACTTAGCATGATCATCTCTAGGTTGACCCATGTTGCTACAAATAGCAATGGTTGAGCAATATTACTCTGTGTGTGTGTCTCTGTGTGTGTATGTCTGTGTATGGACACTCAGGTTGCTTCCATACCTTGGCAATTGTAAACAATGCTGCTGTGAATATTGGGGTGCATGTATCTTTTCAAAATAGTGTTTTTATTTCTACCAGAAATTCGGGAGTAGAATTTCTGGATCATATGACAATTCTATGTTTAGTTTTTTGAGAAACCTCCCAACTATTTTCCACAATAGCTGTATCTATTTATGTTCTCACAATGTGAGACAGTTCCTTTTTTTCCACATCCTTGCCAGAATTTGTTATTCATAAATTTTTTGATGCTAGCCATTTAACAGGTATGAGGTGACATCCTGTGTGTGTGTGTTTAAGACATCTTTTTAAAATTAATTATTTTATTTTTGGCCATGGGTCTTCATTACAGTACACAGGCTCTTTGTTGCTACATGGAGGTTTTCTCTAGTAGGTGTGAGCACGGGATAGTTTCTAGTTGCTGTGGGCACACTTATCGCTGTGGTTTTTCTTGTTGTGGATTACAGGTTCTAGGATGCTCAGGCTTCAGTAGTTATGGTACATGGGCTTCAGTAGTGGTAGCATACAGTTGGGTGGTGCATGGACTTATTTGCCCTGCAGCATCTGAGAACTTTAGTTCCTGGACCAGGTATCCAGCCTGTGTCCCCTGCATTGGTATGTGGATTCGCAACCACTGAGCTACCAGGGAAGTCCCTCATTGTGGTTTTGATTTGCATTTTTCTAATAATTAGTGATGGTAAGCATCTTTGCAGTGCCTGCTGGCCATCTATCACTTCTCTGGAGAAATGTCTATTCCGTTTTTCTGCTCATTTTTTAATTAGATTTTTTATTTTATTTTTTATTTTAGATATTTTTAATATTGAGTTGTATGAGCTGTTTATATATGTTGGGTATTAACCCTTTGTTTGTCATATTATTTGCAAATATCTTCCCATGCAGTAGGTTGTGTTTTCATTTTGTCATGATTTCCTTTGCTATACAAGCTTTTAACTTTAAATAAATCTCATTTTTTAAATTATATATACATATAATTATATATATATACACACATATAATATTATTTATTTCCTTTTTCTTTAGGTGACAGATCCAAAAAAATATTGTGATTTATGTCAGAGTGTTCTGCCTATGTTTTCCTCTAGAAGTTTTATGGCATACCGTCTTACATTTAGGTCTTTACCATTTGGGTTTACTTTTGTATATAGTGTTAGAGAATGTTCTAATTTCATTATTTTACATGTAACTATCCAGTTTTCCTGGTGCACACAAGGTTTGTTTGAGCCTTTGAGCATCTCTGGAGAGTATGGGGTTTGATTCTAAATGCGATTTCACCCCTCCTACCATCTTGCTGGGGCTTCTCCTTTGCCCTTGGACATGGTATTTCCTCAAAGTTGCTGATAGACAGAGTGCCTGAAGAACTATGGACAGAGGTTAGTGACATTGTATAGGAAGCAGTGATCAAGATTATCCCCAAGAAAAAGAAATGCAAAAACACAAAATGGTTCTCTGAAGAGACCTTACAAATAGCTGAGAAAAGAAGAGAAGCCAAAGGCAAAGGAAAAAAGGAAAGATATACCCACTTGAATGCATATTTCCAAAGAATTGCAAGAAGAGATAAAGTCTTCCTCAGTGATCAATGCAAAGAAATAGAGGAAAACAATAGAATGGGAAGGGCTGCGCTTTGCTGGAGCAGCCATGAAGAGATACCCCACGCCCAAGGTA
>NW_011495026.1:5923915-5925589 GCF_000754665.1 Bison bison bison | reverse complement strand
CTAATCACACTAGGACCACAGCCTTGTCTAACTCAATGAAACTAAGCCATGCCTGTGGGGCAACCCAACGGGTGGGTCATGGTGGAGAGATTTGACAGAATGTGGTCCACTGGAGAAGGGTATGGCAAATCACTTCAGTATTCTTGCCTTGAGAACCCCATGAACAGTATGAAAAGGCAAAATTATAGGATACTGAAAGAGAAACTCCCCAGGTCAGTAGGTGCCCATTATGCTACTGGAGATCAGTGGAGAAATAACTCCAGAAAGAATGAAGGGATGGAGCCAAAGCAAAAAGAATACCTAGCTGTGGATGTGACTGGTGATAGAAGCAAGGTGCAATGCTGTAAAGAGCAATATTGCATAGGAACCTGGAATGTCAGGTCCATGAATCAAGGCAAATTGGAAGTGGTCAAACAAGAGATGGCAAGAGTGAATGTCGACATTCTAGGCATCAGCCAACTGAAATGGACTGAAATGGGTGAATTTAACTCAGATGACCATTATATCTACTACTGCGGGCAGGAATCCCTCAGAAGAAATGGAGTAGCCATCATGGTCAACAAAAGAGTCTGAAATGCAGTACTTGGATGCAATCTCAAAAACGACAGAATGATCTCTGTACGTTTCCAAGGCAAACCATTCAATATCACAGTAATCCAAGTCTATGCCCCAACCAGTAACGCTGAAGAAGCTGAAGTTGAACGGTTATATGAAGACCTACAAGACCTTTTAGAACTAACACCCCAAAAAATGTCCTTTTCATTATAGGGGACTGGAATGCAAAAGTAGGAAGTCAAGAAACACCTGGAATAACAGGCAAATTTGGCCTTGGAATACGGAATGAAGCAGGGCAAAGACTAATAGAGTTTTGCCAAGAAAATGCACTGGTCATAACAAACACCCTCTTCCAACAACACAAGAGAAGACTATACATGGACATCACCAGATGGTCAACACCGAAATCAGATTGATTATATTCTTTGCAGCCAAAGATGGAGAAGCTCTATAGAGTCGGTAAAAACAAGATCAGGAGCTGACTGTGGCTCAGACCTTGAACTCCTTATTGCCAAATTCAGACTTAAATTGAAGAAAGTAGAGAAAACCACTAGACCATTCAGGTATGACCTAAATCAAATCCCTTATGATTATACAGTGGAAGTGAGAAATAGATTTAAGGGCCTAGATCTGATAGATAGAGTGCCTGATGAACTATGGAATGAGGTTCGTGACATTGTGCAGGAGACAGGGATCAAGACCATTCCCATAGAAAAGAAATGCAAAAAGCAAAATGGCTGTCTGGGGAGGCCTTACAAATAGCTGTGAAAAGAAGAGAAGCGAAAAGCAAAGGAGAAAAGGAAAGATACAAACATCTGAATGCAGAGTTCCAGAGAATAGCAAGCAGAGATAAGAAAGCCTTCTTCAGCGATCACTGCAAAGAAATAGAGGAAAACAACAGAATGGGAAAGACTAGGGATCTCTTTAAGAAAGTCAGAGATACCAAAGGAACATTTCATGCAAAGATGAGCTCGATAAAGGACAGAAATGGTTTGGAACTAACAGAAGCAGAAGATATTAAAAAGAGATGGCAAGAATACACGGAAGAACTGTACAAAAAAGATCTTCACGACCCAGATAATCACGATGGTGTGATCACTGACCTAGAGCCAGACATCC
>NW_011495026.1:5921776-5923397 GCF_000754665.1 Bison bison bison | reverse complement strand
CACTTACTCCTTGGAAGGAAAGTTATGACCAACCTAGATAGCCTATTCAAAAGCAGAGACATTACTTTGCCAACAAAGGTCCGTCTAGTCAAGGCTTTTCCTGTGGTCATGTATGGATGTGAGAGTTGGACTGTGAAGAAGGCTGAGCGCCGAAGAATTGATGCTTTTGAACTGTGGTGTTGGAGAAGACTCTTGAGAGTCCCTTGGACTGCAAGGAGATCCAACCAGTCCATTCTGAATGAGATGAGCCCTGGGATTTCTTTGGAAGGAATGATGCTAAAGCTGAAACTCCAGTACTTTGGCCACCTATGCGAAGCGTTGACTCATTGGAAAAGACTCTGATGCTGGGAGGGATTGGGGGCAGAAGGAGAAGGGGATGACAGAGGATGAGACGGCTGGATGGCATCACGGACTCGATGGACGTGAGTCTGAATGAACTCCGGGAGTTGGTGATGGACAGGGAGGCCTGGCGTGCTGTGATTCATGGGGTCGCAAAGAGTCTGACACGACTGAGCGACTGATCTGATCTGAGAGATCTCTTCAAGAAAATTAGAAATACCAAGGGAATATTTCATGCAAAGTTGGGTACAATAAAGGACAGAAATAGTATGACCCTAACAGAAGCAGAAGATATTAAGAGGTGATGGCAAGAATACACCAAACTATACAAAGAAGGTCTTCATAACTCATAATCATGATGGTGTGATCACTGACCCAGAGCCAGACATTCTGGAATGTCAAGTCAAGTAGGCCTTAGGAAGTATCACTATAAAAAAGGTAGTAGAGGTGATGGAATTCCAGTTGAGCTATTTCAAATCCTAAAAGATGATTCTGTGAAAGTGCTGCACTCAATATGCCAGCAAATTTGGAAAACTCAGCAATGGCCACAGGACTGGAAAAGGTCAGTTTTGATTCCAATTCCAAAGAAAGGCAAAGCCAAAGAATGATCAAAGTACCACACGATTACACTCATCTCACATGCTAGCAAAGTAATGCTCAAAATTCTCCAAGCCAGGCTTCAGTAGTACATGAACCATGAGCTTCCAGATGTTCAAGCTGGATTTAGAAATGGCAGAGGAACCAGAGATCAAATTGCCAACATCCATTAGATCATCGCAAAAGTGAGAGAGTTCCAGAAAAACCAAAAAAAAAGTAGATGTTTTTTATTTGACTTTATTGACAATGCCAAAGCCTTTGACTGTGTGGATTACAACAAACAGTGGAAAATTCTTAAGGAGATGTGAATACCAGATGATTTGACCTGCCTCCTGAGAAATCTATTTGCAGGTCAGGAAGCAACAGTTAGAACTGGACATGGAACAACAGACTGGTTCTAAATCGGGAAAGGAGTACATCAAGGTCGTACATTGTCACCCTGCTTATTTAACTTATATACAGAGTACATCATGAGAAATGCTGGACTGGATGAAGTACCAGCTGAAATCAAGATTGCTGAGAGAAATATCACTAACCTCAGATATGCAGATAACACCACCCTTATGGCAGAAAGTGAAGAGGAAGTAAAAAGCCTATTGATGAAAGTGAAAGAGGAGATTGAAAAAGTTGGCTTAAAGCTCAACATTCAGAAACAAAGATCATGGCATCTGGTCCCATCACTTCA
>NW_011495026.1:5914940-5921393 GCF_000754665.1 Bison bison bison | reverse complement strand
TTCAGTAGTTATGTATGGATGTGAGATTTGGACTGTAAAGAAAGCTGAGCACAGAAGAATCGATGCTTTTGAACTGTGGTGTTGGAGAACTCTTGAGAGTCCCTTGGACTGCAAGGAGATCCAACCAGTCCATCCTAAAGGAAACCAGTCCTGAATATTTCATTGGAAAGACTGGTGCTAAAGCTGAAACTGCTATATTTTGGCCACCTGTTGTGAAGAACTGATTCATTTGAAAAGACCCTGATGCTGGGAAAGATGAAGGTGGTAGGAGAAGGGGATGACAGAGGATGATATGGTTGGGTGGCATCACTGACTCAATGAACTTCAGTTTGAGTAAACTCTGGGAGTTGATGGACAGGGTAGCCTGGCATACTATAGTCTTTAGGGTCACAGAGTCGGACACAACTGAGTGACTGAACTGTACTGAACTGATCCAGGTTTCCCAGCATCACATATTGAAGAGACTTTTTTCCATTGTATATTTTCACCTCTTTTTGTCACAGATTGACCACAGGTGCATGGGTTTATTTCTGGGATTTCTATCCTCTCCCATTGATCTTATGTGTGTGCCAGTACCGTGCTGTTTTGATTACTGTAGCTTTGCTGTATAGTCTGAAGTCAGGGATCCAGATTCCTCCATTTCTGTTCTGCTTCAAGTTTATTTTGGTTTAGGGATTGCTTGTGTTTCCATACACATTTTTATTTATTTATTTTTTTGTCCCAGTTTTTTGAAAAATACCACTGGTAATCTGAAAGAAATTGCATTGAATCTGTAGATTTCCTTTTATAATATGGTCACTTTAACAATACTTTTTATTTTTTTTTTTCCCAATCCTGCAGCACAGTATATTGGTCCATTTGTTTGTGTCATCTTTGATTTCTTTCATCTCAATCATTTAATTTTCAAAGTACAGGACTTTGCCTCTCTTTGTATATTTATACCTAAGTATTATTTTGATGTGATAGTAAATGGGATTGTTTTCTTAATTTCTCATTTCTGACATTTTTTGTTAGCATAAAGTCATACAACAGATTTATGTGTATTAATTTTGTATCTTGCAACTTGACCAAACCCACTGATGAGCTTTACTCATTTTCTGGTAGCATTTTTTTTTTAAATTTCTATATATAGTACCATGTTGCCCAGAAACAGTGACAGTTTTACTTCTTCCTTTTCAATTTGGATTATTTTGTTTCTTTTTCTTCTTTCTTTTCTCTGTCTAGGACTTCCAAAACTGTGTTGAATAAAAGAGTGCGCATCCTTGTCTTATTTATGATCTTTAGAGGGAATGCTTTTGGTTTCTCACTTAGTTGTGGGTTTCTAATATATAGTCTTTATTTTGTTGAAGTAAGTTCCCTCCATGCCTACTTTCTAGAGAAGTTTTAAATCATAAATAGGTATTTAATTTTATCAAAAGTGTTTTCTGCATCTATTGACATGATCCTATAGCTTTTATTCTTCAGTTTGCTAATGTAGTGTATCACATTGGTTGTGCAGATATTGAAAAATCCCTACATCCCTGGGATAAGTCCCACTTGATTATGGTGTACAGTCTTTTATTGTATCGTTAGACTTGGTTTGCAAGTATTTTGTTGAGGATTTTTCATCTATATTCACCAGTGGTATTGACCTATAGTTTCTTTTGTTTTTGTAATAATATCTTTGTCTATTTTTGGTACAAGGTGATGGCGGTCTCATAGAATGATTCCAGAAGTGTTCCTTCCTCTGTAATTTTTTGGAATAGTTTCAGAAATAGAGGCATTAACTCTTTTCTGAAAGTTTGGTATAATTCTCCCATGAAGTCTTCTAGTCCTGGACTTTTGTTTACAGGGAGTTTTTAAATTACTGACTTAATGTCAGTGCTGACAGCTGGTCTGTTCAGATTTTTTGTTTCTTCCTGGTTTAGTCTTAGGAGATTACCTTTCTAAGAATTAATCCACTTCTTCTAAGTTGTCCATTTTATTAGTGTACAGTTGCTTGTGGTAGTCTCTTATGATCCTCTGTTTCTGTGTGTATGTTGCAAGTTCTCCTTTTTCATTCCTGATTTTACTGACTTGAGCCCTATATCTTTTTTTTGTTGATGAGTCTGGCTAAAGGTTTATCAATTTTGTTTATCTTTTCAAAGAACCAGCTTTTAGTTTCATTAACTTGTTTTCTTATAGTTTAAATCTCTATTTTATTTTTGATCTGAACTTTATGATTTCCTTCCTTCTAACTTTAGGTTTTGTTCTTTGAAGATTAAAGTTTTAAGTTTAGGTTGTTTATTTGAAAATTTTCATTGCCTTATATATTGAGGAGCTCCCATGTTGGGAGTATATGTATTTACAATTATTATATCTTGTTGGATTGATCCCTTGATCATTATGTAGTGTCCTTCTTTGTTTCTTATAACAATCTTATTTTTAAGTTGATTTTTCTGGTATAAGTATTGCTGCTCCAGCTTTCTTTTGATTTCCATTTGCAAGGAATATCTTTTCCTGTCTTCTCACTTTCAGACTGTATGTTTATTTGGATCTAAGGTGAGTCTTTTGTAGATAGCATAAATATGGGTTTTGGTGGTGTTTTTTTTTTTTTCCTGTCCATTCAGCCAGTCTGTATCTTTTGGTGGAGTACTTAGACCATATTATATTTTACATCTAATTGTTCCGCATATCCCTTAACTGCTTATTATGGATGCAGCTGATTTTATTCCTTGTGTCTTTTAAACTCCCTATGAGTTTGTATCTAGATGATTTCCTTCCTTCACTGTGTGTTTACCAATGAGCTTCTTCCTTCTATAATTTTATGGCTTCTAATTGGGGTCTTTTGTTTTTGCCTAGAGAATTTCCTTTAACATTTATTATAAAGCCACTTTGGTGATGCTGCATTCTTTTAGCTTTTCCTTGTATGTTAAAATTTTGATTTTTCCATCAAATCTGAATGAGAATCTTACTACATATTCTTTGTTGTAGATTTTTCCCTTTCATCACTTTAAATATCAATATATCATGCCACTCCCTTCTGGTGTGCAGACTTTATGCTGAAAAATCAGCTGGTAACCTTATGGGAGTTCCTTTGCATGTTACTTAATGTATTTCCCTTGCTGATTTTAGTAGTCTCTCATTATCTTTAATTTTTGTTATTTTGATTACAGTGTATCTTGATATATTTCTCTTTGAGCTAATTCTGTAAAGGACTCTGCTTCCTGGTCATAGGTGACTGTTTCCTTTCTCAGGTTAGGGAGGTTTTCAGCTATTATGTCTTCAAATATTTTCTTGGGCCCTTTCTCTCTCTATCCTCCTTCTTGGACCCTTATAATGCAAATATTAGTGCAAAGATATTGTTCAAAAGATCCCTAAACTGTCCTCATTTCTTTTCATTCTTATTTTTATCCTGTGGCAGTGATTTCCACTACTCTGTCTTTGAACTTACTGATCCACCTGTCTGAGTCATTTAGTTTACTATTGATTCCTTTGTGTGTATTTTTCATTTCAGTTATTGTATTTTTCATCTCTTTTGCTGTTCTTTATATATTCTCTTTGTTAAAAACTTCTGATTTCTCACTCTGTGCATCCAACCTCCTTCTGACTTCTTTGTTCATCTTTAAGATCATTACTCTGAACTGTTTCTTGGGTAGATTGCCTATCTCCATTTCACTTAGTTCTGGAGTTCTATCTTGATCCTTAATCTGGAACATACTTCTCTACTGCCTCGTTTTGTCTAAGTTACTATTTGCAATTTTAAGGATGTGGTAGGTTTGCTACATTTCTTGACCTCTGAAGGAGGCATCCTGTGCACCCCAACAGTGTACTCTTGTCACTCAAGTTATATGGTGTTCCCTCTAAGAGGGCTGAGTGTGTCCTTCTGTTGTTGTGGGCTGACTGTGGGCAGTCTGGTTGGTCCCTAGTCTATCCCTGGTCCCAAGGCTGGGTTCTGCCTTGTGTGGATGCTGCTGTCTTCTGTTTAGTAAGGCCTAGTCATGAGGTGGCTGGTTGTGGAATTATACTGGGCCCCAGTGCTAATGCTGGCTCATTGGTGGGTGAAATCAGGGTCTCAAAAGACTCTTGACTGTTGCCCACCCATTGGCAGATAAATCCATATCCTGGGTTTAGTGCCAGACTATTGGCAGGCAGAGCTGTTTGCAGGTATAGCTGGATATGGGTTCTAGGGTGCCCAGAAAGTTTCATTAGCATGCTAGTGGACAAAGCCCTGGCCCAGATATTCACAGGGTAGAGTCTGGCCTGTGAGGTAGGATTGTAGTTTTCTTGGTCAGTGTCTGCCCCTGGTGTTTGAGACTGATCTAGAGACTCATGCAGGCTTTCTGGCACAAAAGGCTGGTGCCTGCCCACTGGTATGTAGAGCAGGATGTTGGCCTTTGGTAGTTGAGCTGTGTCAAGGCTCATGTCCAGAGGTGACTATGGGCTCTGTAGTCTTCAGGCAGCCTGAGTGCTGATGGCTGGGGCTATGTCCCCAACCAGTTAGTCATTTGGCTTGAGTCATCCTAGCACTGAATCCTACAGGCTGAGGAGTGAGCCAGGTCTTGGCATTAATGATCTAAGATGTAGGCTGCCAGGAATGTCCATGCAGCAGACTGTTCACTGATATATCTGACATCAGTGTCTGTGTCTCTGGGATGAGCCACAGCTGTCACCCTCTCCCTCCCCTCTTCAGGAGACTCTGGCCTGGGCCCTTACCAAATTACTTCTTTTACCTTTGGTCCTGGTATGTGTGAGATTTTGTTTGTACCCTTTAAGATTGGGTGCAACTATTTCCCCCAGTTCTGTGGGGCTTCTGCAGTTAAGCCCTTGCTGGCCTTGAAAGTCAAACCTTCTAGGCCCTCACCTTCCCAGTGCCTGAAACCCATGGCAGGGAGCCTGACATGGGGCTCGAAACACTCACTCCTGTGAAACAACCTCTGCCATATGAAATGGCCCCCAGTTTGTGGGCAGCCCATTCTGCGTCTGTTTCTCCTACCTGTCTTGTGGGTCATTCCTTCTTTACGTCTTTAGTTGTAGGTTCCAGTGTTTTTCTCTGTTTGTTCTGAAGATAGTTGTGATTTTGGTGTGCCCATGAGAGTAGGTGATCTCAGGGTCTTTCTACTCCCTAAATTTGCTGCTTTCTCCTCTTGAAGACCTTTAAATGGCTTCTCATTTCTCTAACAATAAAGCCCAACACTTTAGCCTATAAGATCCTGGCAGAGTTGACCCTTCTCTAATCCCCCCAACTAACTTTGCACCTACACCACTTTGCTTTCTGGACTTAGCAACATTGCTTTCATTCACTGTCCCCTTGGTTCTTAGACCCTGGTGCCTCCCAAGCATCTTCCAGTTTTCACCCCACCACACTCATACAAAGGGTTCTTTCACTTGCTGTTGCTTCTTCTTGGAAGCCCATTTCCCATTTTACACAGATGCCTTCTATTTCTTCTCCAGATTTTATTTGAATTATTTCCCTGATCTTATTTTTCAAAATTTCTGCTCCCTCTGCATGCATGCTCATTCGCGTCCAGCTGTTTCTGGTCACATTGAGTACAGCCTGCCAGGCTTCTTTGTCCATGGGATTTCCCAGACAAGAATACTGGAGTGGGTTGCCATTGTCTTCTCCAGGTGATCTTCCCAACCTAGGGATCAATCCCACGTCCCCTGCATCTCCTGCTCTGGCAGGTGGATTCTTTACCACTAGTTTCACCTGGGAAGCCTCTTTTCAAAATTAAAGCGTCCCTATCGTAACCACTCCTCCACACACTACATCAACATTCATTTTAATAATTATTTTAATGTCTTCGTTTGATGTCTGTCTTCAGACAGAATTTCACCTTCATGAAAGCACAGCTCTGTAAGATTTTGTTTATACACTATGAAATATAGTTTCTGGTATTTTGTAGGCAGTGAGTAAATATTTGCTAAAAGAATACTCATATCCAAGTACTGTAGTTAACTAGAGTGATTATTTGTAGTTGTGGTTTCTTTTTTTCTTTCCTTTTTCTTCTTGTGAGACTGGAGTGTGGAATAATTTGGAGTAAGTAAAAAGGAGAACAACTATTCACATTATAGGGAAGGTCCTAAAGACTATTATTAAGATTTTATTCTTTCTTTCATAAAATACAAAAGTAAAATTGAAAGGAAAAAAAAGTAGTTTTAGTACACACTCATGCAAAACCAATATAATATTGTAAAGTATATATATATATAAAATAAAGAACAGAAGAGGCAAACAGAAAAAAAATATTTACTAAAAATCTTTTTTAAATTAAAAAAAAAATTCAGAAGTTACTATTTTTGTGTAAATTTTCATTATTTCAGAGTATAGTTGATTTACTGTCTGAGTCACCAAAGAAGCCCTTTTTGGGGCTTCCCAGGTGGCACTCAGAGAAGGCAATGGCACCCCACTCCAGTACTCTTGCCTGGAAAATCCCATGGACGGAGGAGCCTGATAGGCTGCAGTCCATGGGGTCGCTAAGAGTCGGACACGAC
>NW_011495026.1:5882119-5914840 GCF_000754665.1 Bison bison bison | reverse complement strand
CGACTGAGCGACTTCACTTTCACTTTTCACTTTCATGCATTGGAGGAGGAAATGGCAACCCACTCCAGTGTTCTTGCCTGGAGAATCCCAGGGACGGGGGAGCCTGGTGGGCTGCCGTCTGTGGGGTCGCACAGAGTCGGACACGACTGAAGCGACTTAGCAGCAGCAGCAGCAGGTGGCACTAGTGGTAAAGAACCTGCCTATCAATTCTGGAGAAACAAGAGACAGTGGGTTTGATCTCTGAGTCAGGTAGATCCCCTGGAGGAGGGCATGGCAACCCACTCTAGTATTCTTGCATGGAGAATTCCATGGACAGAGGAGCCTGTGGGCTATAGTCCATAGCGTCACAAAGAATCAGACACAACTGAAGCAGTGTGCATGCACACACACACAAGTATGTAGAGGAGAGTGTCTATTTATAATGTTGTGTTACTTTCAAGTGTACAGCAAAATGATTCAGTTATACATATGCAGATGGTCTTATCTAGATCCTTTTTTTTTTCCATAAAGAACTAACCATTTTGTCTTCCCTGGTGGTTCAGTGGTAGAGAATCCACTTGCCGATGCAGAGGACACAGGTTCAATCCCTGATCCAGGGAGATCCCACATGTCATGGAGTGACTGAGCCTGTGTGCCACAACTGTTGAGCCTGTATTCTAGAGCCCAGGAGCTCCAACTATGAAAGCCCACGCCACCTAGAGCCCGTGGTCAAGAACAAGAGAAGCCACTGCAATGAACAGCCTGTGCACTGCAACTAGAGAGTAGCCAGCACTTGCCACAGTTAGAGAAAAGCCCACACAGCAATGAACCCAGTACAACCCAAAGTAAAGAAATCATTAAAAAAAAAAAAAAAAACCCAACCACCTTATTTATTTATTCATTTTGGACACCACACGGCGTACAGAATCTTCCTCAACCAGGGATACAAACTGTGTCCCCTGCAGTGAAGGTGGAAAGTGGAGTCTAAACCACTGGACCACCCAGGTGGGTCCCCCCTCCCTTTTAATTTTTTTTTAAATAAAGAATATGCTCTTTTATTTATTTTAGATTATTTTATCATATAGGTTATCCCTGAATGCTGAGTACAGTTCCCTGTTGGAACCAACAAGTTTCCAAAACCAACGAGGTTTTGTACATTATATGCAGTCGTATGGTTGGCTTTCTACATTATATATAGTAGCATGTGTATGTTGGTTTCCTATATTATATATAGTAGTATGTGTATGTTCATCCCAAACTCCTGATTTTTCCTCACCCTGATATTTCCCCTTGGGTAATCATAAGTTTGTTTTTGATATCTGTAAGAGTGTTTCTGTTTGTAAATAAGTTCATTCGTTTTATTTAAAAAATAAGACTCCACATGAGTGATGTCATCTGATACTTGTCTTTACCTGTCTGACTTAGTATGATAATCTCTAGGTTCATTAATGTTTCTGCAAATGCAAGAGGTTTCTCTGAACTAGTTTTATATCCTGCAACTTTGCCAAATTCATTAAGTTCTAATAGTTTTCTGGTGCCATCTTTACGACTGTCTATGTACAGTATCATACCATCTGCAAATAGTGACAGTTTTACTTCTTTTCCCATTTTGATTCATTTTATTTCTTTTTCTTCTCTGGTTGCTGTGGCTAGGACTTCCTAAACTATGTTGAAAATAAGTGGCAACTATGGACATACTTGCCTTGTTATTGACCTTAGTGGGACTGCTTCCAGCTTTTCACCCTTGAGAATCATGTTAGCTGTGGATTTGTCATATATGTCCTTTATTATGTTGAGGTGAGTTCACTCTATGGCCACTCTCTGGAGAGTTTTCATCATAAATTGGTGTTGAATTTTGTCAAAAGCCTTCTGTGCATCTATGGAGATGTTCATATGGTTTTTATTTTTCACTTTGTTAATGTGTGATTTATCACATGATTGATTTATGCATATTAAAAGTCTTGTATCCTAGGGATAAATCCCACTTGATCATGTTGTATGATCCTTTTAAGGTATTGTTGGATTCAATTTGCTAGTTTTTTGTTGAGGATTTTTTGCATCTATGTTCATTAGTGATATTAGCTTCTAATGTTCTTTCTTGTGTGATTATCTTTGTCTGTTTTTGGTATCAGGGTGCTGGTGGCCTCACAGAATGAGCTTGAGAGTATTCCTTTCTCTGAAATTTTTTGAATGGGTTTTAGAAGGATAGGTGTTAACTCTTTTGTAAATTTGATAGAATTTACTTGTGAAGGCATCTGGTACAGGACTTAATGCTGGAAATTTTTTAATCACAGTTTCAACTTAAGTACTTGTGATTGGTCTGTTCATAACTCCAGTTTATTTCTACTTCAATCTTGGAAGATTTCATCTTTCTAAGAAGTTCTCCATTTTTTTTTTCTATCTTGTCCATTTTATTGGCATATAGTTTCCTATAGTACTCTACTATGGCCCTTTGTATTTCTGTGGTGTCAGTTGTAACTTATCCTTCTTCCAGTTTTAATGATTTGAGCCCTCTTTTTATTTTGTTGAGTCTAAATAAAGGTTTATCAGTTTTGTTTATCTTCTCAAAGTATGAGCTTTTAGTTTCATCGGTCTTTGCTATTATTTTATTCAGCTCATTTATGTGTGCTCAATCTTTATGCTTTCTTCCCTTCTATTGAAAGTAGAGGTGAAAGTTCCTCAGTCATGTCTGACTCTGCAACCCCGTGGACTATACAGACCATGGAATTCTCCAGAATACTGGAGTGGGTAGCCATTCCTTTCTCCAGAGGGATCTTCCCAATGCAGGGATAGAACCCAGGTCTTCCACATTGCAGGCAGATTCTTTACCAGGTGAGACACAAGGGAAGCCCCACCCTTCTATTAATACTAACTTTAGGCTTTGTTCTTCTTTCTGTAGTTGCTTTAGGTGTAAGTTTAGATCGTTTGAGATTTTTCTTGATTTCCTGAGATAAGATTTTAGTGCTATAAACGTCTCCCTGGTGGCTCAGCAGGAAAAGAAACCTCCTGCAATGTGAGAGACCTGGGTTTGGTTCCTGGATTTGGAAGATACCCCTGAGAAACGAAAGGCTACCCATTCCAGTATTCTGGCCTGGAGAATTTCATGGACTGTATAGTCCATGCGGTCGCAAAGAGTCAGACATGACTGAGCCACTTTCACTTAGAATTCCTTTTCCTGTGTCCCACAGATTTTACACTGTCATGTCTGTAGGTATTTTTTGTTTTCCTTAGTGATCCATTGGTTGTTTATTAACATACTGTTTAGTCGCCACAATTTGTGTTTGTGTATTTTGCAGGTTATTTTTGTAGGTGATTTCTAATGTCATAGTGGTGGTTGGAACCATGCTTGATATGGTTTCAATTTTCTTAAATTAATCAAAGCTTGAGTTGTATCCCAAGATGCGATGTATCCTAGGTAGATGTGCTGTGTGTGCTCAGATGCTCAGTCATGTCTGACTATTTGCAACCCCATGGACTGTAGCCCACTAGGCTCCTCTGTCCATTGGATTTCCCAGGCAAGAATACTGGAGTGGGTTGGCATTTCCTTCTCCAGGGGGGTCTTCCGAATCCAGGGATGGAAACCCACACCTCTGGCATTGGCAAGCAGATTCTTCAGTGCTAAGCCACCAGGGAAGCCCATAGCATTCTGTATATGTACAAGATTGTTTTAAGTTGCTGATGTTTTAAGTTTCTGGTGTACAGCAGAGTGATTCAGTTATATAATAATAATATTTTATATATTAATTTTGTATTCTTTCCCATTATGGTTTATTATAAGATGTTGACTATAGTTCACCATAGGAGACATACAGGAGCACCTGTATTGGTGCTATACAGGAGACATTGTACTTTGCAACATTTAAAAAAATATTCCTCAGTAATAATAGTGGTTAAAGACATTATGAAATATGCATATAGTAGAATGACATATATCTGGAAAACAAAAGCAGAAGCTATTAATTCTTTAGTATGAAAATATCTTCCACATCTTTGTAAATAAAACAAATTACAGGAAATGTATATAGCATACTACGAATTTTGCAAAAATTGAGAAAAATGGTATATATCTATATCTGCATTGGCTTCCATATATAACAAAATTATCCAGAAGATAAATAAAAAGGAGTAATATGTGTTATCAAAATTATGGTGAACACAGGTTAGAAAGAAGACTTTTTACTGAATATGTACTCATATCTTTTTTGTCATGTGAATTCATCATCTGCCAATTAAAACACAAAAATCTGTTGATTCTAGAATCATAACCAAAGTTTCACCTAATTCTCAATGGGCCACATTACTTGTATATTTTTTCTTTGTTTTCTTTGGCTTATAACCTTACTACAGATAGGAGTGTTATCTGCCTCGATATTTATGCAATATTTCCATGCATATATGTTTCATGTATATTTAAATAAATTGAATTGAACTGGTTTTCTTCATATATAAACATCTCATTTTCTCTTCTCATTCTCTTAAAGTAAATCAAAGTTTATCCAAATATGTAACTTCTGAACTACCATTCTTCTTTAACCCCAGATATATCATGTGTATAGATCTATTGGCCTCATTGTTTTAATTACCTTGATTCACATATATGCTCCATAAAATATTACCTCTTCTAGATCTAGTTATATTATTGCTTTAGAAAATGCTTACATCACAAAATGCAGCATTCTATTCCCTTATCAACATTGAAATATAAACGTTAAATATTATACAAAATAACAAATTATCCTAAGAATTTTAATGCAGTTGTTTTGTACTTGTGGAAATTAGGCTCATATTAAGCTGTTACCATGTCAAGACTCTGTATATAGATTTTTTCTTTGTTTGGGCCTATTGTAAATACTCAAGACATAGAAACAAAACCATATTAAATATAAATATATAAAGCATATCCTAGTCAATTTTAAATGAGTTTTATTTATAAAACTTTAGGGATTTATAGAACCACTTGTTTCTTTTAATCAGTAATAAGAACTAAGATTTCACTATACTGAAGATAAAACCAAGGGGCCAACCAATTAGATAAGGACAAAATTAAAGGTCCTCTTGAGTTTATCTCCCAGATATATGCCATCTAATTCAAATAGATTTGAGTCATTTTAACTTTATTTGAAAAGTAGAATTTATCAAGTTCTGGCCTTCATATTCTAAGTGCAGAGACCTATCGATGTCTGTCTCTTGGCTACCCTCTTTGTAATAAATGTAGGCTTGATGTATAATGAAAACCAGCTGAGTAGTTCAAGGTACAGATGACTTCTTTTCTTCTTATTCCAACTAAGATTGGTCTTACTCTTCATAATCTCTCACAGCTGCCAAAAATCTATTTTATCTTTGCATGAGGTGAGGTTTCCATTAACAACCATTAGAGTAGCAGAGGTCAGACGTCCAGTGTCAGATGTGCTACTAAAAAGAGGTCCTAAGCAAAGAAAGTGTCTACTGAGAGGGGGTAAAAATCATTCCAAAATCTTTGGAACTCATAAAGGTGCTTTGTTCTTTCGTATTTCCCTTGCCTTTATTGTTGACAAGATAATTTGGGGGAGAAAAAAGAAATGAGAATTTATGTGAGAATTCATCAATTATGGTTACTGTAAAGAGATTGAATTAGAGCTTGACTCACAAAATTTTGCCTATTGGATTGCTAATATCTTCAGTTTACAAGCTATAATGATGCTATCTCTGGTTGTAAACATTATTGGTTATTTCAAAACCTGGTCATATTGGAAGATTCTCTGGTTCAACTCATAATAAAGACATCAGTGGAGGCAACAAGAACCTTCATTCTTGTTGAATAAAAAGCTAAATATAGGTGGAAAAATAACTCAGTATAAAGTGAAAGAAAGTGAAAGTCACTCAGTCATGTCTGACTCTTTGCAACCCCATGGACTATACAGTCCATGGAAATCTCCAGGCCAGAATACTAGAATGGATAGCTTTTCCCTTCTCCAGGGGATCTTCCCAACCCAGGGATCCAACCCAGATCTCCGGATTCTTTACCAGCTGAGCCACAAGGGAAGCTCAACTCTTAGTTATAAATGCCTAAGTTAAGAAACTAACATCCCTAAGAGTATAAATACATATGCAGATATCATTATATCATTTCATTCATTCATATATTGTTCTATTCATCCAGTATATTCTGTTCCACATATACATTATTTATTGAGTGTCTACTATGTATAAGATCTACCAAATCAGAATTTCTAGAGAGAGGTCCAGGTTTAATTCTATAATTAAATTCCAGTTGATTGTGATTCACAGACAGACTTTAAGTAATAACCTTGAAAGTGTAGCCCAAGCTTCAATCAGGCAAGCCAAATATAATTCATTTTATTATGGGACTGAATAAAAATGAAGCTAGAAACTTATAGTACCTGAATTTGATATTGAGACCTCAAAATATCACTATATGGTCTACCAAGATGTCTTCCCATAGATATTTCATAACCATATCAATTTCCATATATTCATAAATAGAATCTGTTTTTTTTTTTTTTCTTTTTGGCTGAAACTTTTCTTTCTGTATTTAATATGGTAAATCAGTGAATAACCAATGGTGAATCATTGATTATTGGGTGACTGATTTTCACATGTGAAAAGAGTTCCATAGGAACCTAGTGGTCACTCCAGAACCCAAAGAATGCATTCGAGAATTTTGTAGCTTTACTGCAACTTTTTTCCAACCCCATTCACTTCTTTTTTCCCCCTATAATTTCAATATTGATATGTTGAAAAAAAATCTATTTTCTACAAGTGAATATATGGACTCAGTCTGCCATCTTGAAGCAGTAGTCTCTATAATCATGTTCTGTTTTCTAGCCATTGAAGTAAAATCAAATATATAACTTAAGTTACATTAAGTTACAAATTCAATATGTGCAGCCTTCCTTGTTTTATGATTTTATGGAAAATCTATGTTGCAGTAAAACTTGCTTCATAGAAAATCCTGGTTCTTTTTTTTTGAATTTTTATGTAAAGTTTACTATCTTAGAAAGGGAGAATATCTTAGGAGACTGAAAGTGAAATGTTTGCTATAGGATAAATATACTGTCTTTCTTTATGCTTGTAGATGTGGAATAATTATGAATATTAAAATTAATAAGTCCTTTTAGCATTTTGTGATAGTTTTTCATGTCTTAAGCATGTTTAATTGAAAATATTTTGCTTTTTTCCAGGCCAAATGAGTGTTCTTTCCAGAATGAACTCTGTGCCTTCATCTGCTTGCAATAAGCCATGATTCATACTTTTACTAAAGTATAAGAAAGGGTGTGTCTATTGAGAGGATAAATAATTTTCTTAATGATCTTACTAAGCAATTATGCCCCATCTGATACTATGTGGTGGAGTATTAAATAGAAAGGTGGACAAACCTAGATATAACTCCTCTTTTGGCTATCTGAAGTCTGTGTGGCCTATATTTTCCTTAATTTTTCTGATCTCAGTGTATAAATGGAAAATCATTAGAATTTCAAAGGTATTTTTCCCAATGATTATTAATTTCCTTATTTTCTATAACATAATATACCCCAATGGACAATTATCTAAATATGTGTTCTGTAAGATGAAGTTAATGTTTATACTTATTTTCTATAACGTAATATACCCCAATGGACAGTTATCTAAATATGTGTTCTGTAAGATGAAGTTAATGTTTATACTTAACAGTATATATATTGCTGAGTCAGTTATAAAGCAGATTTACCTTAAGCAATTATTATTGTGTGTTACACATTGCTTCATTTTGCTATGATTAATTACATGGAAATTTTATGAGATAATTATTACTTATTAAAATACAAATGAAATGACATGAGCAATAATTGCCAAGCCTTTGGAAAAAAAAGTTTCTTTTTTCAGTCATACTACATTTGATTGTTTTGAGATACCTCATCTGAAAATACTCATATTTCAATTAAGGTAAGATTATGCAGTATAGCTCAAAGTGAATATTTTGTGAGTAGCTTGGATTAATATCATGTTTCCCCCAATATTTATCTGAAACTTCTATCAAATCTTAATGTATCACACATTTATCAGTTGAATAGTTTAGTTCTCTACACTGCATACCCTGGCATTTCATATATAGTATTACTTTTGTTTGTTTTATTTAATTTTCAAGTAATTTGACTGAATTTTGAGGAAAGGTAATGTTACAAAAATATTTGGACAGTTCAAATTGGAATTCCAGCAGTCAGAAAAAAATTTAAACCCCAATTAAATGTGATTATGATTTTCATTACTTTGAGTAATTTAATAGCATGATAAGCTATTGTTGCAAGTTACATAAAATCATCTCTCACCTAGACTGAACAATAGGACAGTTTACCACCTCACATAGCAAGAATTCTCAGTACTGGGTGATCCAAGATGGTTAATTCAGCAACTTAATATCATTATCAAGAATGCAGTTTTTTTTTTTTTTTTTTTGAGTCTCTTCAGTCTGCTCTTCTGAGTGAGTAACCTTGGCCTCAAGTTGGTATCTCTCATCTCAGGGTAACTGTCATCATTTAAATGGCACAGCAAAGGTAAAACTCTCTACCTCATGTAAAAGGACTTCTTCCTAAATAAGAAGGTAACATATTTCTGAAATTCCCCAGGAGACATTACTTAATATCACCTTGACCTCTAAATAAATCACTGACATGAAAAATGAAAATGTGTGATTGATTTAGAATGATAGGCATTTAAGTCTAAAGCATGTAGGAGAGATTGGGCACTTGAAATTGAGGTGAGCCAACATGGATGACCTGGTGGATGGCCCCTTGGTAGGTAATAGTCAATCCTTACTAAAAGAAGAAAGCTGAATTTCTCCTGTATTCCCCTTTGTTGAATCACATAACCTAAACTAAAATTTTAACTAACACCTCCTTTGATGCTTGACTATTATATATTAATAAAATATTCTAAGATTGGTAATCAAGAATCCATTGAACATCTCCTGTGTCAAATAGCTGGGACTACATGCATACATCTAGATTTAGAAAATAGATTGTGGTATACAACTCCAGCAACTGGGCAAATTTAGCTCCAAAAGGAAGGGTTCAGGGCATAAAAACAAATATTTATATCTTCACCCCTTTATTTGTTCACTTATTCTTTCATTAATATTTAAGAAGCTTCCCATTCACTATATGCAAGTAATGTATGAAGTGCTAGAGATAAAAACCAAAAAAAAAAAAAGTCTGATTATGACAGTGCTCTCAAGTTAATCATAACAACCAAGTAAAAACCAAACAAATGAGCAATTACACTACATTGTGATAAATGCTATGGCAAATATATGCAAAATGTGCTATTAACATATTTTGACATATAGAAAGACCATGAAACTTATTTTAAAAAATATTCATTGGAGTATAATGGATTTACAGTATTATGTTAGTTTCAAGTGTATATCAAAGTGAATCAGTTATACATAGACAAATCACTCTTTTTTAGATTCTATTGCCATGTAAATCATTACAGAGTATTGAGGAGAGCTCCTTGTGTTATAGAGTAGGTCCTCATTAGTTATCTATTTCTTATATATCAGTCAGTTCAGTCACTCAGTCGTGTCCGACTCTTTGCGACCCTATGAACTGCAGCACACCAGGCCTCCCTGTCCATCACCAACTCCTGGAGTTCACTCAAACTCATGTGCATCAAGTCGGTGATGCCATCCAGCCATCTCATCCTCTTTCGTCCCCTTCTAGTCCTGCCCCCAATCCCTCCCAGCATCAGAAACTTTTCCAATGAGTCAACTCTTCGCATGAGATGGCCAGACTATTGGAGTTTCAGCTTTAGCATCCTTCCTTCCAAAGAACACCCAGGACTGATCTCCTTTAGAATGGACTGGTTGGATCTCCTTGCAGTCCAAGGGACTCTCAAGTCTTCTCCCACACCACGTAGTATGTATATGCCAGTTTCAGTCTCCCAACTTATCCCCCTCACCCTCCCCCCTTTACAACCATATGTCTGTTTTCTACCTCTGTGACTCTATTTCTGTTTTATAAGGGGTTTATTTGTACCATTTTTCTGGATTGCATATATAAGCAATATCATATTATATTTGTCTTTCTCTGACTTACTTCACTTAGTATGACAATTTCTAGGTCCATCCATGTCGCTGCAAATGACATTTTGTTTTCTTTAATGGCTGAGTAATATCCCATTGTATATATGTACCACATCATCGTTATCAATTCTTCTGTCAATGGACATTTAGGTTGCGTCCATGTCCTGGCTACTGTAAATAACATTTAAATAAACATTGGGTACATGTGTCTCTTCAAATTATGGTTTTCTCTTGTATATGCCCAGGAATGGTATTGTGGATCATGTGGTAGCTCTATTTTTCATTTTTTAAGGAACCTCCATACTGTTCTCCGTAGTGGCTGTACCAATCCACATCAGTTTCAGAGGTCAGTTAGAGCTTCCACCTGCTAGTAAAAGTGCTGTCTATGAAGAATAAGTCTTAAAACGTGAGAGAGTCAACTTCATGAAATGGCAAGGGAGATGGTGTTGTAAGTAAATGAACCACAGATATAAAGGTGTGTGTATGTTTCTGGTGTGTGTGTGTTATGAAAGGAAGGAAAGGCTGATTTGAAGTCTGAAGAGCACTAGACTCAAGGTAGCAAAGAGTTGTAAGTGAAAGACATTAAGTTTGGGTCAAATTATGAATGGCCTTTTCTAGCAGGTCAAGGAGTTTGAAAAAGAACCTTGAAGGCATTAGGAAGTCATTAGAGGATTTTTAGTAGAAAAACGACACAGTTATATTTACAATTCAAGGTTCATTCTGGCTGAAATGTAGAGGATAAACTGTGTTTGGAAATCAATTAAGAGACTGTTTTCAGTAGCACAAATGAGGAATTAGAACTGTCTGAAGCTAGATAGTAGAAGACAGGGAAGTTTGAAAAGAAGGGACCAATTTGAGAAATATTTAAAGATATAATTGACAGAAATATTGTGGGGAAATAATTAAAAATGAGGATGCCAGGAGGCTTGTCAACTTTCTGACTTGGGAGCCTTTCTCAGGAGTACTGTCACTGGTGAGATCAAGATGTCCGGGAGGTAAAGGTTTAATAAGTTATCAAAAGTTAATCATACACTCACCACTGCAGTGTATCAGGGAAAGTTAACTTGCTTGACTCTCATATTTCTTCTCTATTTTCTACTATTTGAAAATACAATTCTTTATTTATAATCCATCTGAAATATAGCTTATCAGGGTAAGCATCCTGAAATCTCCCCACGACCTCCTCAACGTGACTCTCTGGTCCCTATCTTTTCACTCTCCCAGGTAGGACACTCATCACAGCCTGTGGCATACATTTATTTGGACAACCGACTGTGACCTTCTTAGAGACAAAATACTTTCATATCTATGTTTGAAACTCCTCAATGTCTACCCTCCTCCAAATGCTTGCATATAATAAGCACTCAATAAATGTTTTGTGAATTGAGCCAAGAAACAATATTCTTCATTGAATTCCTTTAAAATGAAAACAATAGATGCTTGGGTCCCGCCACACTGCTGAGTTGAAGGTAAGGTCACTTCTTGCCAGTAGGCTATGACTGACTTTAATTAAACATTTTATACCATTCATCTGCTGCTGGTAACGTGTCCTTTAAAACACAGGAAACATTAATCTGCAGATGAATAGGATAAAATCCTTTTACAATATTTTTCTCAGTTGCAGGGAGATTATATACTAACCACAATATTTCTGCTTCATTCTAGAATCATAGAAGAATGCATACTATCAATAGACACCTACAGTCAGGGTAATAATGTGCACATGGTACGTTATAACATCCTTATGCTAGCTTCAAAAACTGAGAAAAAAAAAAAAAAGTGTGGAGAATGTTATGACTTAAACAATACAAGCGTGTGCATTAAGTCAGGTCTTTAAAGGACAGATTCCACATGTGGGAAGCATAAGTGAGAGCGCAGTGAGTTTCACTGTGTGGTAACCCCTTACCCTGCTTCATTTGGTTGACCTATATCATTGCACTGTGGGTGTCCACTACTGCTCTAGGTGGGAGTGATGGGAAGACGGGAAGGCAGGCAGTGTGTTAGGCAGCAAACCTGTAGCAGAGCCGAGGAAGCAGGGATGGCGCAGCTCTCACCACGACCTGTAGGGTAAGTATGCATTGCTCACATGGGTAGAATTGATTCACCAGCACAGCTATGTCCAAGAACTATCAGGTTGAAGATGATGAAAAAATTGAAGGCAGAGGTGTTAAACAAGCAAATAAGCCTGAAGTGGTCTTGGAGTTGGAGAATGACCAGTCATTTTCTTTTCACCTTTTGCAGACAGAATGGTGGTGGAGAAACCTTGGAAAGGCAGCAATACCATGAAAAATGTATATTGAGCATTCTGTGACTTCATTTCTCTACTCTCACGTGCCTGATGATTCTCATCTGGGAATAACTTTCCTTTTCTCTGTTTTAGTGAGAAGTGGGTTGGTATGTTTGTATTGTATGATCTGGTATTGATTAACAGTTTCAAACCCTGAAGATAACAACACTCAAGATAACTGAGCTGCCTTCTTCTTCCCCCCCTTTTTTTTTTTTTTTTTAAGATTCTTCTCTGTCTTCCAAATTTTGTGAAATTCTTCTTTGCAATACTCTGGACCCTTTTCTCATTCTTACAGTGTTTGTTTAAGGAATATTGGCCATTTCTACCTTATAGTTTCCTTTGCAATCTAGATTTGTATGCAAATTAAATACATGATCTCTTTATCTGAACATTTCACAGGAATCTCAATCTCAGAGTTTTTTGGAACTTACCCTTTTTTCTCTCTCCTCTATATATCATCACAATCATACTTTTTCATCTTCCTTATCTAAACCATTTCCAAATTTTTAATACTTAACTGCAAAAACACACCTTGCTGCTGCTGCTAAGTCGCTTCAGTTGTGTCCAATTCTGTGCAACCCCATAGACGGCAGCCCACCAGGCTCTGCCATCCCTGGGATTCTCCAGGCAAGAAAACACACCTTAAATTCATCCATATCTTTCCATATGCTGGCTTTTCTTGCCTGGAATGTTCTTTCAAACTTTTCTCTACTAATTTATTTTTATTCTTCAAGTTGCCACTGAAACAGTATCCACACAGATTCCGGACAGTCATCATGGAAAATCAATGCAAATGTCACCCCCTGCCATTATTTGCTCTCAGAACACTATTTTATTTTATATATATATAAAGTATAAGTTTTTTTGTGCCAAGCTTTCTATAACTGAAGAAAGGTTAAAATTTTACACAACCTCCTCCTTCTGCCTCTGTAACTCAGCTTGCTCCTTGCAAAGTCTGGATCACGTAGGTCACGTAGTCTCAGAAAGTGGGAACTTACAATACTAGGAACTGGAGCTTATCTCACTCACCCTTGACCTGCCCCTGCAAACCTGCTTAATCATGCCTGTCCATGTAAAGGTCAGGCACCTCCCTCCCCATCTTGACTGCTGTTCCCGCATGCACAAAACCCCTTAGTTTAAACCAGCCTATTAGCAGCTTGTATTGCCCACTGTTCAGTTCAGTTCAGTCGCTCAGTCATGTCCGACTCTTTGTGACCCCATGAATCGCAGCACGCCAGGCCTCTCTGTCCATCACCAATTCCCAGAGTTCACCCAGACTCACGTCCATCGAGTCAGTGATGCCATCCAGCCATCTCATCTTCTGGCGTCCCCTTCTCCTGCCTCCAATCCCTCCCAGCATCAGAGTCTTTTCCAATGAGTCAACTCTTCACATGAGGTGGCCAAAGTACTGGAGTTTCAGCTTTAGCATCATTCCTTCCAAAGAAATCCCAGGGCTGAGCTCCTTCAGAATGGACTGGTTGGATCTCCTTGCAGTCCAAGGGACTCTCCAGAGTCTTCTCCAACACCACAGTTCAAAAGCATCAATTCTTTGGCGCTCAGCCTTCTTCACAGTCCAACTCTCACATCCATACGTGACCACAGGAAAAACCATAGCCTTGACTAGATGGACCTTTGTTGGCAAAGTAATGTCTCTGCTTTTGAATATGCTATCTAGGTTGGACATAACTTTTCTTCCAAGGAGTAAGCGTCTTTTAATTTTATGGCTGCAGTCACCATCTGCAGTGATTTTGGAGCCCCCCAAAATAGTCTCCCACTGTAGTCTGTCTATAAAAACTCTGTAACCCCTTTGTTCACAGCTCAGAGCTTGGAGTGTTAACCCCTCTGGGTCTGCCGGTGTAATAAACCTGAGTTCTCTAACTCTCCAAGGGTGGTGCTTGGTTTCTCGATTACTGGTTTCTGCAACATAACAACAGGAGTCTCCTCTTGTATCTCTGAACTTTGCACAGTGCTTTGGACACTGCAGGAGACCGATCATCATTTGTAGAATAAGCTAATTTTATAAGCTTTCTATATGTAGTTATTGTTGTTTAGTTGCTAAGTCATACCTGACTTTCTGCAACCCCATGGGCTGTAGCCCACCAGGATTCTCTGTACATGGGACTTTCCAGGCAAGAATACTGGAGTGGGTTGCCATTTCCTACTCCAGGGGATCTTTCTGACCCAGGGATTGAACCTACATCTCCTGCATTGGCAGGCAGATTCTTTACTACTGAGTGACCAGGGAAGCCCTTTTATATGTGCCTGCTCACTCACTCAGCTGTGTCCACATTTTGTGACCCCATGAACTGTAGCCTGCTGGTCTCCTCTGTCCATGGAATTTTCTAGGCAAGAATACTGGCATGGGTTGCTATTTCCTACTCCAGGGGATCTTCCTGACCCAGGGATTGACCCATGTCTGTTGGATCTTCTGCACTGGTAGGTAGATTCTTTACCACTGTGCCTCCTATGAAACGCTTTATATGTACAAGGGTTATCAATTTCCTTAGTAACTTCATAAAACACCATAAGATTATAAACCACATAATGTTTGAAAATTCTTTCAAAATATATTATTTTTGTTTATATTTTTCTTTATATATTGCCGATTTGTAGAAACTTTTTTCTTAATGTTTAATCTTTATGTGCACTCAAGAGAATATTGCAAATCATATGCTAAGTGTGACCCAGAAAAACATTATTCTTAAGTATGGTATTTATCAGGTTGGTATTAATTATTTACTAATCACTTTAAGGATTATATTGCTCAGAGGACACACAAAAAACTCAGTTTCTACTCCCAGATCTCCTTTGTTACAGGCTAAGGTCAGAACAGTAACAACAAAGGAAGGGTATGAATTGAAAAGACTCCAGAGATCTCAGGAGCAGTGGTGTCCTGCACCTGGGCCAGTTAAAAAAAGATGCATATTGTCATCAGGCTTTGAATTGTCTGCAAAAGATCTTGGTACCAGGAGCCAAATTCTGCTAGTGTTGAAGATTTCTATGTTGAGCTAGTCATGTACTCGTATTCTATCTGTGCCACCAGCCTTGACTGTAAGCCAGATAATAATCATAAATTGTACTATCATAAAGACACAGCATTGACAGATGAGGAATCATTTGTCCCATAATTTTATGGAATGACCAAGAGTCAAACATTCAATTAATCCAGGTCACCTGACACCCATACACTGTGATTGAGAATGGAACTTAGCATGTCTACAGTAATTTAAAAATTGTTCGATATATTACCAGATTTAAACTTTACGCTGATAAGAGGAAGTTACTACACTTTCTATTACTATACAAATGGTGGACATTAACTCAGGTAAGGTGAGTTACTCAGAATTAAATAGCAAACAGTAGCACTGAAAGTCAAACAGATATCTTTTAAGTCTGGTTTGTTTGTTTGTTTTTCTGTTTCACCTGAACTGGCTCCCAAGCAGTCTACTTTTTTCAGATTTCTCCAAAGTACCTTTAAAATAGTCAATAAAAATTGAACTTGGCTATTATCTACATTTACATTCCCTATTCATCTTTCTTTATCCATAATACCTTGTGACAATTTATCCTATAAATTCTTAAAATTCAACATATCCCCTGTTTCTTTCTCATTTATATCAAATGTGAACAACAAATTTTAGGCCATCCATCATCTCATGATCTTCACATGTCCCCAAGCCTAATTATCTTACATGGTTTTATTATTCCACTGAAGGGCAGCTTTGGGAGAGTGGAGGAAGTGTGTGGAGTTGCCTTAGTGAATAATTCACCATTGTGGAAAATGGATTAAATATAAACCATATTGAGGGAGTAGAGATTTAAAGATTTTGCAGAAGGCACTTGCCATGAGTACGTGTGTGTGTGTGTGTATGTGTGTGTTTCCAAGTATTTTATTGATTTCTGTTACTCTAACCTTCTACTCCTGAGCAGGCAATCTTTGTAACACTTAACAGCTTATACAAAAGAGATCTTCATGATTTCTTCTCCGATTACTTAGCCTCAAAGAATCAATAATGAATCTTTGCATCTAATTTAAGTTAATTCAGCCATTATTTATTTTCCCTTCTGGGGTCTTAGTGAGATGGTAGAGTGGAAAGTTATTTTGTTTGTCTATTTGCTTTGAATGGAATATTGAACATCACCAACTAGAAGAAACAGCACAGGATTTAGAATAAGAAGCCATGGGTTTGGGTGCTGCTTTTTATTTATTTATTCACTTGTTCATTTATTTATCCATTCATTCTCTTATATAAAATGGTGAAAAAGAATGATCTACTTGACACAATTACTTGAATGAAGAAATACGACTGTGCAAACAGTAGTTTTTTGTAAACTAACACTGCTAACTTTTAGCTATATTGTTACAGATGTTTTTCTTCTTACATAAAATAGAGTATCTCCATTTTAGTAAGGTAGACATGATAGAGTACATACGCCATTTATCTCCTCCTTTCTTATAATCAACTGAAAAGATGGTAAAGAAATACAAAAGCCATAATCCCTCATAAAGAGAACAGGAGAAAGGACAGCAATAACTGTGAGATTTGTACACATTTCTAGAGAGTATAAGTCTGCTGGAGAGGTAGTTAATGAGAGAAATCCAATAGTGGAAAAAATAGCCTTGAATATGGACACAGGAGAAAATAGTCAAATGTGATCATTCAAAGATGTTTCATATAATTTGCAGGTTGAAAGAGAAAAGTCGATCTGAAAAAAATGCCTGTAAATGGGAAAGTCTGGGCTTATCTTTCTCACCATAATTCCTAACTTCTAGTTATCTATCCAGGCCAAATACTGTCATATTCTTCTAAAAAGTGATTGCTGAAATGTCTCAGGATAACCAAGGCAGTTTTTTTGAGGGTGCTAGCACCTCAGGACAAAGCCTTCTCATTTATAAATTCCAAAGGCTACTCAACTAGTCCTGTTTTCATACGCAATCTCCTGGCAGTTTTCCTATCTTGTTCTTAAATATGAATAGAAACCAGAGATCACCAGGCATTTGAGGAAAACTTTTTATATGGCAGATTGCCCATGAGATAAGCAATAAGAAAAAATTAACACCAGAAGAAACATACAAGTCTGGAAACAAAATGGAAAAACATATCCTCTTAAGCTATAGAAAAGGATTTTTTTTTAAATAAAAGAACAATCAGAGAATGAGCCTGGTACTATGCTGGAAAGTTTCATTACCTAAGCAGAAAAACAATCAGGGCACTATCATTTTGAAGCTTTGGAAATACCAAAGTGTCAACATGTAGCACCTTCCAATGTCTTGAATAATAAAAACCTTAAATTTTAATCAAACAGTCATCTAATACACAACATGTAGCACAGTTCATATATCAAAAATGCAATTTGCTACTGCTAAGTCACTTTAGTCACGTCCAACACTGTGAGATCCTGTAGACAGCAGCCCACCAGGCTCCCCCGTCCCTGTAATTCTCCAGGCAAGAACACTGGAGTGGGTTGCCTTTTCCTTCTCCAATGCAGGAAAGTGAAAGTGAAGTCACTCAGTCCTGTCCGACTCTTAGCGACCCCATGAACTACAGCCTACCAGGCTCCTCCGTCCATGGGATTTTCCAGGCAAGAGTACTGGAGTGGGGTCCATTGCCTTCTCTGAAAAATGCAATTTAGGTATTTATAATACAGCATCCTGTATGACAGTACTTGTTTATGTATCCCATCTTCCTCAAGGTAGAATCTCAATAGCATTACAATATGGAGCAATGATATAAACACATGGATGGTAGTAGGAAGGAATAAGGTGTAGTGCTCAAGGACAGATATTCAGAGCAAACCTACCTGGGTGCAATACTGACTACCCTTAGGGGTGCACGTTAATAAGTGTTCCCATTACTTAATATATATTCCTCAGTTTACCTGTCTGTAAACTGGTGTTAATAATAGCTGTTCTCCCACAGTTTCTATGAATACTAAATGATTCATTGTATTAATAGAATGCTTGGGACAGTGCCTGATAGGTGTTTTGCACTCTACTATTGATGGTTATATAGATACAAATGAAATGTGTTATTGCATCTTTGTCTAAAATTAACATGGCTACTTTAACCTTCTAAAATTAGCGTTAGCAGCACATCTTTCTCCATCATTTATTTCATCTATGTCTTCATACTTAAAATCATTTTCTTATAGACACCTATGATTGGGTCTTGTTTTTTTATACACTCTGACAATCTCTCTTGGTTGCAGTATTTAGAACACTCACATTTAAAATGACTGCTAATATAATGGGTTAATATCCATCATACTTAAAACTGTTTTCAATTTATTGTCCTTGTTTTTTGTTTTTGTCTTCCACTTTTTTTGGCTTCTCTAATTTTACTTGGGCACTTTATATTATTCTATTTTCCTTCAGTCCTATCATATTATTATACTTATTTTTTGTAAATGTAATGGTTGTCCTAGGATTGGCAACATACTTTTACAAGGGATCCAATTTCACTTTCAAATAACACAGCACTACTTCACAAATAGTGCAAATACCTTATAACTGCTCCTGCTGCTAAGTCACTTCAGTCGTGGCCAACTCTGTGCGACCCCATAGATGGCAGCCCACCAGGCTCCCCTATCCCTGGGATTCTCCAGGCAAGAACACTGGAGTGGATTGCCATTTCCTTCTCCAATGCATGAAAGTGAAAAGTGAAAGTGAAGTCGCTCAGTCGTGTCTGACTCTTCACGACCCCATGGACTGCAGCCTACCAGGCTCCTCCATCCATAGGATTTTCCAGGCAAGAGAGCTGGAGTGGGGTGCCATTACCTTATAACTAAGTATGTCCAATTCCTCTCTCCCAACCCTTATAATGTTGCTGTCATTTCGCATAACCATAAGCAGTGATCACCAAATATACTGTAACTATTACCTTGAACATTTATTCTATTAAGAGACAACATTTTGTTTTACCTCAGTTTTTGCTTCTCTACAATGCTTCCTTTATTTATGTATATCCTGGATTTAAATCTGTATAATTTTCCTTTTCCCTCAAGAACTTCTTTTATCGTTTTTCTAAAAGGCAGTTCAGCTGCTGACATATGCACTCAGTTTTGACTCAGAATGCCTTTATCTTGCCTTCATTTTTGAAAGGTAGTTTATTAGGTTCAGAATACTAGGTTGGTGATTTTTTTTTATTTGTTGACACTTTATATTTAACACCTGAAATATTGTGTCCCATTCTTTTTCCTTGCATGGTTTCTAATGTCTGATGTAGTTCTTTTCTTTTGTTCTTATATAGGTGAGGTTCTCTTCACCCCATCCCCAGCTTATTTCTTTGGATTTTCTGCAATGTGCACATGGTGTGTGTGTGTGTGTGTGTATGTGTGTGTGTGTATACATATATATATATGTGTGTGTGTTCATCCTAGTTGGTGTTCTCTGAGCTTCCTGGGCCTGTAGTAAACATTTTTCATTAATTTTTAGAACCAATTAATTCATTTTTATTGAAGTATACCTGACATATAATATTATGTAAGTTACAGGTATACTACAGTGATTCACAATTTTAAAGGTTATATTCCATGTATAGTTATTTTAAGATATTTGCTATATTCCCTGTGCTATATAATAAATATATCCTTGGAACTTATTTTATATGTTATAATTTGTACCTCTTAATACCCTACCCCTAATGTTCCCCTCCTCCCTTCTCTCTCCCCACTAGTTACCACATTCTTTGTTGTTCTCTATATCTGTGAGTCTGTTTCTTTTTCGTTAAATTTACTAGTTTTTTAAGTTTTTAGGTTCTACATGTAAGTGATACCATATAGTATTTGCCTTTCTTTGTCTGACTTATTTCATTTAGCAGAATAGTAAGTCCATTCGTGTTGTTGTAAGCGGAAAAATTTCATTCTTATATGGTTGAGCAGTATACCATTATATATACTCATATGTATACCACATCCTTATTAAATCCTCTCCTGGTGGACACTTAGGTTGCGTCCTTATCTTGGCAAATGTAAATAATGCTGCTATGCACTTTGGGGTGAAAGTATCTTTCTAAGTTAGTCTTTCTGATTTTTGTTGTTGTTGAAAGCCCAACATGATGTATTAAGCAAAAGCACCTACAACAGACAGGTCTTTAGTGTGTGAGGTTTTGTGTTTATCTGGCTAGAAGTTAGGCTCTGTTTGCTGTAGCTATAGTGTTAGAGGCCAAAACTTCCCCTAGGGTTCTTTTTGGCCTACCTCATTGCCTTTTGGTTTTCCTATGGATTCCTAAAAACGGGCCTGAGCGTTATAGCAATTTTAGCTACTATTTCCGGTTATCATATAGGAGCCCTACTGATGTGAGCATAAAGTGAACCTGAGGTAGACAGTACCCTCCCTTCACATCTAAAGCTAAAGCAGCATGGAGTTATTGCCCTTCCCCAGATTGGTGGACTTGGTTAAACCTTAGTTGGTCAGGCTCTGCTAAAATAGTTTCCCTTGAGGAGAAGCCTTATGAAGAAAAACAGAGAGCTCTTGTCTTATTTCAAAATGATTGCTTTTTCCCTCTCCCTGCTGGAAGCACAAAAGGATTTTTCTCAGATCTTCACAGTGAGATGTGATAGGGCTTCTGGAAGTAAAACTCAGGAAAGAGTGGAGGCCCCCAAGATTGGACTCCCTTGGATCTAGTCCACTCTAAGCCTCCAACAATTTGTCAATTACAGCGTAATAAGTTTCTACTGATACACGCTTCAGTTTTGGGCTTCTGATGCTGAGCTGCTTCTCACAATAAGCTGTGATTATCTGCCTCTGATTGTCTCTTCAGCTTCCAGGGCTGCGTTTTACCTATGAGCTCAGTTTTCTGATCTAACAAGAGCTGTTGATTTTTAGTTCGTTCAGCTTCTTTCTTGTTGTGAGGAAGGAGTCATGACTTCCAAGCTTGTAACATGTTGGATCAGAAACCAAAACTTCAAGTATCGCATCTTAGAAATTTCTACCCACAGGAATTATTCATCGTATTTCATTGTTTCGGGCCCTCTGACAAAGTCAAAATAAGGATCTGGCAAATTGGAAAAGAAAACAATATATGATTGAGAGTGAAAGAAACAAAAGATAAATACTTCCTGGCTGATTGTTAAACCCTCTGTATGTAGTAGTAAATTCAGAGAGAGGTCTTAATTTGCCTATTTCACTCAAACAATGGTCATTTTTTCCTAGCTTTCATTAGCTTCTTCCTGCAATATGAGTTCTTCTGTGGCCTTTATTTATAGTCATGTTGTCTGCTGTTCTCTTTATGAGCCAATTTACATCTTTTGGGAGTAGACAGGGTGAAATTCAGAATGATTTAGGAACCAGCTGGATACAGTAACTTGCCATGTTTTTTCTCTGCCTATGAAGAGAACATCTGCTAGATATGCTGGATGGAGTGTGCTTTTGTCTTCAGAAGGAATCAGACATGTTCATGTATTTCCATTCTGAAGAGAAAATGTTGCTATGGTGTATTAAAAAGAAAAAAGTCCCACCTGTAAGTAACAATTTGCTAATACACTATGGCAGAGTTATGTTCTATTTTAAGGTCTTGGATGGAATGCATCTTCACTGCACAAAGAGTGAGGAGAAAATGAGCTGAGACCATGCTTGCCATGGCCTTTCTTTAGGTTGTTAAATCTCCTGCTGAGAAAACACAGGAAATATTAATATTCTGACAGGAACTGTCAAGGTTCACATGGCGGTCTCATGCCAAGCAGGCTTAGTAATACTTGAAGGAAAATAATCCTAAACAAGCTGGAGAAAAATCTGAGCATAAAATTGTTACCATTTTAAGGTCTTTCTTTTAATATTGAAAAAATAATACACTTATTAGCAGCTAAGATAATAATACCCAATCTTTTTGGCTAAAGCATATTGCCAATAATTGACTAACTATACCACTAACTTTCATTTCTACCAAGTAGTATATAAACACATTTAAACACATGTATATGACACATATAGAATTCTTATTTTACAAATTTAAAAATAGATCTTGACCAGAAATAGCTGCTGGTAGATATTGTTACATTATGTCTATAGATTCCTTTTTCCTCCCATCATATATCAGTACTACAAATGACCAAATACACACTGACATTAAAGGTACTTTGTTGTTGGCAACAGCCATCATTTAGACTTCTAATTCTTTGATTATTTCCTGGTAGCTTTAAAATGCAAAAATTACTTCTTGCCTAATACATGCAAATACTCATCCAAAAACATTTTATTCTCAGAAAGATCCTTAAACTTCATTCAAATGGTAATGTAATAAAACTATATACAAATCAATTAATTACATGTATGGCATTAATTTTATCTTCATCTGTACCACATGTTCTTAGTCTAAGCTACCATCATCCCTTCTCTTATCTATTGAAATACCTACTAACCAATTTTCCACATCAACTGTTGCTTCCTCTTTGATCACTTACCATGTGGCATACTGAGCAACCATTTCAAAAAACATATTTGACCTTGACATTCTCTGCTGAGACCACACTTTGTCTTTCCATCACTCTTGACAAAGACCTACAGGGCTATGTGTGCCCCAGCCCCTGCCCACATCCCCAGATCTCTGTGGTCAGTGTCATGCAGCTTCTTTCCTCCCCTCCTGTAAGTGAGGCTCAGACCCCTAGTAGGTCTTTATCAACTTGTTCACATTGTTTGGAGCCCTCTTTCCCCTTCTCTCTGTCCTTAGTTAACTCCTAACTCATCCCTCAAGGGAGTATTTCTTACTCTTGGGTCAGATCTCCTGTAAGCCATGGTCAGCTCACATACCTTTCCCTCCATAGAACTTATCACTATGGACTACCACACCATGGGAAGAACATGCACAAAACAGATGCATTCAAGTCTTCCCTGACATTTAATTGAGGAAGACACTGCATGTGCTGGAGTAATAAACTCCCAGCACATTTTCAAGTAAGTGGACATGCACAGGCATATATTAAGAGGGAAAAAGAGGTTGAGAGAAAGACAAGTGCAAAACTGACACCTTCTTAATAGATGACACATTTTTAAGAACTTAAACTATATACTCATGTTTGCACTGAAATACAGATGGTGTTTATCAGTGCATTAGCAGGGAATGTATGTGATTATGATTATGCATCTTCTTTCATATTTGTTTAAAAGTCAGCATGCTGCTGCTGCTGCTGCTAAATCGCTTCAGTCGTGTCTGATTCTGTGCGACCCCATAGACGGCAGCCCACCAGGCTCCCCCGACCCTGGGATTCTTCAGGCAAGAAC
Source organism: Bison bison bison (assembly GCF_000754665.1). NCBI lineage: Eukaryota > Metazoa > Chordata > Mammalia > Artiodactyla > Bovidae > Bison > Bison bison. The sequence goes on along the minus strand of NW_011495026.1, from coordinate 5,891,296 downwards.
ACTGGAGTGGGTTGCCATTTCCTTCTCCAAGGCATGAAAGTGAAAAGTGAAAGTGAAGTCGCTCAGTCGTGTCCGACTTTAGCAACCCCATGGACTGCAGCCTACCAGGCCTCTCAGTCCATGGGATCTTCCAGGCAAAAGTACTGGAGTGGGGTGCCATTGCCTTTTCCGAAAAATCAGCATACTTCATCCTAATTATTCTCAGGTTCCATATTTGCATGTTCATCCACTTGCTAAAACTTATTTTAACCCCCAAGTTGATATTCACTGCACTTTCAAGTCATTTCCAGACGTGTGCAAAGCTGCAAGAAAACTGAGTTGCCCAACACTCCTGTTGCCAGCTGAAGTCGAACAAGCAGGCTGCCTGTTTGTTTCAGCTCTCATTCAGAGACCAGCAGAGGATGGAAACTGTAGGAGGAGGTGCAGTGCAAGAAGCTCTTGTCCTGGGGCCAGTTGGACGGGTTCTACTCTCAATTTGGACTCTTTATTAGTTGGACAGCCTCAGGTGAGCATCTTAACACTTGTGGATATGCATTCTTCTTTTGTTGAAGTACGAAAATAGACTCTCCAAGAATGAGTTGAGTTGTTATGATTTAATCTGAGACTTAAGGTTTAAGGTTATAATATCTGTGTCTGGTTTGTGTGTATGTGCGCACACACACACACACACACCCCTATCTCTCACCAGGAGCAATTATTTAATATTTGCTAATTTAATGTTCTTGGCGACTTTCTGGAACACAACTAACATGAATAATGAGAATCAACTGTTTATTAAAAATGAAATGTAATTTCAAATTTATGGGCCTTTGAAACAAGAAGTCTATAGACCACAGGTAGAAAATTGATGACCTGAAATAATGTTTTTAATCTTAACATGAAAAAATTTATACTCAGAGAGTTTAAAACAGTTTTCTTAAATAGCACAACTATTCATTGAGATAAATAATATCTAGAACTCAGATATGCTAGTTCTTTCAGAGTACTAAACTTTTCACAAATTATCCAAAATGGAAACTGATACTAAAATATAAGGACCAGTATTTGAAAAAAAGTTGTCTCTAGTAGTGGGAGTTTTAGTTTCTCATTATCTCAAAATCTTGTTTGTTCTCATACCAAAAATACATAATAGTATCTCCCCTGAAAAGTTATTATCATGAGGGTCAAATAAAGGGATGATTTTACAATTTAATTGAAATCTATAAATGGCAATGGAGAGAGTCTTAGATAAGTTTATATGCTTTATATATATATGCTGCTGTGTATGTCTCTGATTAAAAACAAACAGAAAAAAATTTGGATTTGAAACAATTTAAAAATTTCCAACTCATCTTGCAAGATTATCCGGCCTGACAAGTTATTCTCACAAAGAAATAGGCATTATGATCAAAATATTAAAATTTAATATAGGGTTAAGTTGGTTATTTAATTGCAAAGTGACTGTTCACCAACGTTTATCTAATTTTAAAAAGCTATTAAGAAAATGGTCTTCTAATGAAAAACTAAATCACTTTTGACCAATTCCTCCCCATCAGGTACTTGACATAAGAAATTTGACAGCCCAGATTTTTGCTATAGATTTGTCTCCACATCTATAATCTTGAGCCAAGTACATGGCTGCCTGTAATAAAGATGATGTTTCCCAGCTTCCCTTGCAGCTAATTGTAACCTCATAGCAGAGTTATGGCTGGGTTTGAATAGAAGTATAATGTGACAGCTTCTGAGAAATCTACTTAAAAGAGAACTAACACAGATTCTTGGCCCCCTCTCCTCTCCTCCTAACCTCTTTGAAAGTAGACTATGGAGATAATGACAAGCTTCACCACATGGCTCAATGGTAAAGAATCCACCTGCAATGCAGGAGACACAGATTTGATCTTTGAGTTGGGAAGATCCCCTGCAGGAAGAAATGACAATCCACTCTAGTCCATAAGGTTGTAAAGAGTTGGATATGACTGAGCAAATGAGCACACACCTATGACCAGCTTCATGGCCATTGAGACAGTGTGATCTCATAGGACCTGGTACACAGAAGTATCTCACACTTGATTAATTGGCCTACTATAGCCCTCCAGAAGGTCTGAATTTCACATGTGAGCATGTGTTGTGTAAATGAGGGGCTTCCTTGGTGACTCAGATCGCAAATAATCTGCCTGTAATATAGGAGAACCAGGTTCGATCCCTGGGTTGGTAAGATCTCCTGGAGATAGGAATGACAACCCACTCCAATATTCTTGCCAGGAGAATTCTATGGACAGAGGAGCCTGATGGGCTACAATCCATGGGGTCACAAAGAGTCAGACACTATTGAGCAAATAATACTTTGTAACTGAAGTGCAGAACATATATGCAGTATGTGTTTCAGATGTTTATTATTTCTTTAGGTACAGCATTCTCAATGCCTCATGAAGTAAGAATCCCAGTGGACAATATGTGGGAGTTCAGCAAGATGCAAAGTGAATACAAGGTAAACATGTTACCTGTTTGACTAAGAAGTGAATGCTCTCAGTTCTAAGAGACTATGCTTTGTGTTTGAAGAAAAACTTGCTTCTGATTTAGAAACAAGGCAATTGATATTCAAACACAAAGGATAGGCACCCCTATCATATCCTTTCTTATTCGTATCCTTAATTTTTTAGATTAGTCAACCACTTATGCCAAAAATGATGACTGGGAAGGAACAGGAAAGATAAGGCAATCTATAGTAGTTTGTCTTTTCACTTTTCCTTTACTCATCAGTAAGGTGAAGGTACAGAGTGGTGGTAGATTGTGCACATGTTAAAGAAACAAACAAACAAAAAAAACAAAAACATTTGAGTTAGTTTCATGTACTGTTTTCATCATTCTGGATGTATGAGGTATGAAATATGAATTGTGTATTTGGCTATTGCATATATGAATTAAATGCTTTTATATTTGAATCTAAAACTAGCATCATACAATATAAAGGTAAATGATAAAATTCATGCTAATAATAAAAAATTTCAACTTTTCTTAGAATAGCATTAATAATAATTTTTAAAATACCCTAATAAGCTGAGAAACTGCAGAAGAAATAAGTGCCTTTATATATTTTAGTACCTTTAACAATATATTTTTCCTGTTTTTTTAAAAGAGTCCCATATTTTTATTTTCTTTTGTGCCTTGGGAATATTTATAGCCAGTTATATAGAGGTGATGGCTAAAAATTATTCTTGGTCCATGAGATTGGGGTCCAAACACTAGCATTCTCAGATGGAAATCTGGAAGCAGGCTGGGTTCCATATGACTGCTAAGAATTATAAACCAGCCATAGACTGTTCACATCCAGATTTTCCAGAATGAGAAATAAACTTCTATCATGTTTAACCAACCATGTAGGGGAGGTTCTGTTATTTGGTAATTCATACAAGCACTGGATTGAAGAAAAGGAGTTTTAAAAGGAGCACATTTCACTGTCATTACAGACACTATCCTGCAGTTAAGACATAAGGAGATATTTTTTCGGAAAAAACAAGCAGTCACAGAGATGAGTAAGCAGGTTCATAATGAGACTTATGTGACTAACTGATTAACTATCTTGAATCTGTACAAATTCTGCTGTATGTTCATTTATTTTTGGACTTACAAAATCCCAACAGCCCTAGACAAAATGATTTATTTTGATCTTTAGAAGCAGATCCTTGAATTAAAATAAGTCAGTATTGGCGTCTTTTCATCAGAGACATATTTTTTGTTTGTATGATTTGAATATATTCATAAAGACAATGAAAATAAAGTAACAATAATAGGAATCAATCCATCTCTCATGAAATTAACAATTGAACTCAATGTTTGCTTTAGCGATAATGACGTGAGTAGGGAGGTCAGCACTGACATTTCTTGAGTTCCTGCTATGTGCAGGTCTTTGGTTGTGCTTTATAGGCATCATCACTTTTACTCTCACATAAGCACTGTGAGGGTAAATAAAATTACCATCTTACAGACCAGAAAGCACTAGCTCAGTGAAGTGGCTTTAGTTGCCCAAGGCGGTATTGCCAGGATATATTTAAATCTAAGTATTTTGGTTATGGTTAAAAATACCATGTAGGAAACGAGTTGCCAGTCCAGGTTCGATGCAGGATGCTGGATGCTTGGGGCTGGTGCACTGGGAAGGCCCAGAGGGATGGTATGGGGAGGGAGGAGGGAGGAGGGTTCGGGATGGGGAACACATGTATACCTGTGGCGGATTCATTTTGATATTTGGCAAAACTAATACAATTATGTAAAGTTTAAAAATAAAATAAAATTAGAAAAAACAAAAACAAACAAACAAACAAAAAAAGGAGCTTTGAAAGCACACTGTCATCCAGGCAGAGAGAGTGGCATTAATCACTTGTGAAGAACTTGTGAAGTCTTAGATTAATTGAGTTTGTGAGGACTAAAAAGGTCTTGCTATTCCATCTACAACTTTAATCAAGTTTCAATATGCACTACCGACCCTAGGAACTAGTAAGTTTCACATGAAGCCAATGGAAAAAGAGATCATGAAGACAGATGGAGCATTTGGATCCATGCACGATTATTGCCTTATGTTCTTTTATATGATCCTTGTAAAAAATAGGTCAGCTTAGCTGTCTTACTCAGATGAAAATGTAATAAATGTTTACACAATTCATCACTTAAAGAATCTAAATTTAATTTCCTACTTGGACTCCTGTCTGTAATAAAAATATGGAAGAAACAGCCTGTGTTATTTACCTCTTGAGAATGACAAGTTATAAAGTGGGATCTTTGAGATAGTAAGCATGGATGTTTCCATAGCTTTCTGTTCAAATCAGTGCAGCTGTCATAGTCATCAGTATAAACTGATTTGACCACATGATCCACCTTATCTATTTGTCAACCAACTTCATTTGTGAAGGTCATGAAAATCACCCAGTTTGTCATTACAATATCTACTTACAGAAACATTCTTTTTATCAGGTCTTGTTAAAATGACATTTAATTGACCTTTACAGGGACAGCAAGGTTTGAAGATTGGTAACTATAATTGAAACTTTTTTTTTAAATGAAAGAGAATATTAGAATCAGAGGTTTCCTAGTAAAATATTGAATTACTTAAAACATCATTCATTGACAACATGTTATGAATTTTGAGGGTTTCATACCTTTCAGAGGCCCTTATCCATTTCCTGCTTACTGAAATGTCAATGTTTAAGATTTATTCTTGTTCTTTACTATGCTTTAACTTTTATCTATAAAATCCATCCTTGAATATTAAGATATTTATATTCAAATGTAACTCATTTTGTTAAAAGGCTCTCCTTTGGAAGAGCTGAGTATAGAATGCTCTGGTAATGAATGGTTTGATTAAAAGGTAGAAAGAAAATTTAGAAAGCATATTCAAAAGCAGAGACATTACTTTGCCAACAAAGGTCCCTCTGGTCAAGGCTATGGTTTTTCCTGTGTCATGTATGGATGTGAGAGTTGGACCGTGGAGAAGGCTGAGCGCCGAAGAATTGATGCTTTTGAACTGTGGTGTTGGAGAAGACTCTTGAGAGTCCCTTGGACTGCAAGGTGATCCAACCAGTCCATTCTGAAGGAGATCAGCCCTGGGATTTCTTTGGAAGGAATGATGCTAAAGCTGAAACTCCAGTACTTTGGCCACCTCATGTGAAGAGTTGACTCATTGGAAAAGACTCTGATGCTGGGAGGGATTGGGGGCAGGAGGAGAAGGGGACGCCAGAGGATGAGATGGCTGGATGGCATCACTGACTCAATGGACATGAGTCTGGGTGAACTCCTGGAGTTGGTGATGGACAGGGAGGCCTGGCGTGCTGCGATTCATGGGGTCACAAAGAGTCGGACACGACTGAATGACTGATCTGATCTGATGTAGAATAAATAGAAAAGTAATTGATGAAGAATTTTTGAATAATGTTAATGGCAGAATTTGTCTCACCACTATTACTAGAGATTCTTTGCTTCCTTTTAATGGGGAAAGAAAACAAATCCTAGTAGATATTCACTTTATTTTGTCTTATTTTTTTTAAACAAATTTAATGCCCTGAAAGTATAGGAGAACTGACAACTTTGTGGACAAAATGTGATTACAAGTTTTCCTTATGTTGAGACACATTTTTGATGTGACAAATATACACATTAACAGTTAAATGTATGTTATGTTTTAAGCTTTAGCTGAGATTTGCTTAAAAAAGAAGAAAACTAAATATTAGTTACACAGTGGACACGAAAAAGAAAAAAATTGTTTGTGGAGGTAGATATTTAATCATTATGACTTTAGAGGAGACAGGCAAAATGGTTGTTGCCTAGTTTTTTCCCTGAAGGAGTTCTGACTGAATAAAGGTTACTGAGTGTAACTTTATTTCTTTTTTTTTTTTCTTTTTATAATGTGTCACTTGCTCTATTTTGAGGCTTTGTGCTGCTGTTTAAAGGGATAATTTCCTCAAATGTTTTGTGACACATTTTTGTTCACAAATCCCATTCATCTTTTTGTTATGTTCACTAATGGCCCCTCTGGCTACTGACAAAACCAGAGAGTTTTTGCAATGGTGTTTCCAAAGTGTCCCCTGCGCCTGGGTCTAAGTAATTGCCTTGGACACTACTCTGCATCTTCAGCATCCAAACTAGAACTGGAACTTCAGCCTGCAAGCCTGTTCACCCAGTTTTCCAGAGAGGCAGGAGAATGGCAGAGAACCCTAGCTGGTCCAAGACACTCCCAGCCCATCACCAGACCAGAGCCCGAAGCTCCACTCCTTGTGTATTCTCATGGTGATATTAGAGCTCCCAAGAATCCCACCCACTTGTTCTAACCCTGCTCTAATTTTCACCACTATTTGTGATTGGCTAAGCTTTCATCTAGTTTTATTGACCTACATAGTTGATTTTCTGTGTACCTCTCTTTTCTCTGTGTCTCTCTTTTATCTTTTTCTTTCTTTGTAATTATTCTTGCTATCAATGGAGTTACTCATTCTACAAGTCTTTTCTATCATTTTTGTTGTTGTCGTTTAGTCGCTAAGTTGTGTCCAACACTTCTGTGACCTGATGGACTGCAGTTTGCAGGCTCCTCTGTCCCTGAAATTTCCTAGACAGGAATCCTGGAGTGGGTTGTCATTTCCTTCTCCAAGGGATCTTCGTGACCCAGGGATCAAACCCTTTTTTCTGCACTGGCAGGAGGATTATTTACCACTGAGCCACCAGGGAAGTCCCTATCATTTACTGTGCTTTTAAGTAGAAAGGACAATTGATGTTGGTGCACTTATGCTCCCAGCTGGCACCAGTGGAAAGGAACCTGCCTCCCAATGCAGGAGACATAAGACACACAGGTTCGATCCCTGGGTTGGGAAGATCCCCTGGAGGAGGGCATGGCAACTCGCTCCAGTATTCTTTTCTGGAGAATCCCAAGGACAGCAGAGCCTGGCAGGCTACAGTCCACAGGGTCACAAAGAGTTGGACACAACTGAAATGACTTAGCACACAAGCACTTATGCTCAGATCATTATCTCTATGGTAATTTCAAAACAAAAAGTTAAAATCATGGAGGATATTCAAGGTTCCTTATAGTACCATGGTCTCATAGTTCAATTTTTATTCCTATTTGGTTTTATTGAGTCTTAATCCTCATTTCCAACTCTTCCTGAGTACATATTAAGGCTAGCAAACAGTTATTGAGAACAAGTAAGTTTAAGACATCTTTATTCCTTCTCATATCTCCATAGAACATATTCACAATATATTACATATCACAATAGAATATATTCACAACATATTACATGGAGAGGAAAAATTTCATTTTGAATATAGTTAATTCTAATATGATTTTGAATACAAATTCTTATGTCCCTTTACTAAATTGTAAATAAGACTAATTTTTAAAAGAAATATAATCTCCCTTAATCTCAAAAGAATGAACTCTTGTATGCTCTCTAAACTGAAGAGCTGCTTCAGTACCGGCACCTTCTTGCTTTAGATTTGTTCTTAGCCATTGTTGCTGTTCTTCACTCACTCAGTCATGTCTGACTTTTGGTGACCCCATGGACTGCAGCACACCAGGCTTCCCTGTCCTTTACCCATCTCCCAGAGCTTTCTCAGACTCTTGTCTCTTGGGTCAGTGATGCCATCCAATCATCTTGTCCTCTGTCATCCTCTTCTCCTCCTCAGTCTTACCTGGCATCAGGGTCTTTTCTAATGAGTCAGCTGTTTGCATTAGGTAGCCAAAGTTTTGGAGCTCTTAGCCATAGGTACACTATTTCTATTTTGTTCTCAGGATTAGCACAGTGTTTTTCATACAGTAGGCTCTCTTTAAGTGTATCTGAAAGAGTAGATAGTATACCAACAAAAGAAAAGAAAGGGAGAGGGAAAATTAACCCTTCCCAGAAATCTAACTTACAAAAGTGATCGTCTTATTCTTTTATGCCTTGTAAAACAAAGAAACCTGTAATTTTCACATGAATAATTTTGCCCTATTACAACAAATTATATGATTATTTTCAACTGGCCTGATTTCAGATGCATAAAAACTTGCTTCAAGTTTTCATTAGAGAAATAAAATAGAAACAAAAGCTATAACAACATTTATTGCCAAAAGTATTTATTTAGTACTTCTCTGTAAAACACTGAGGAAGTGGTTGCTATGATTCTTTTACTCAATAAACCTGTAATCTAGTGAATTAAGAGTAAATAAGGAATTAGTGGTTTATTATGCATCTTTGGAATTTGTATAAGAACTAGCTTCAATTACACAGTTTAATCATGTGTTTCCCTGTTTACTCAGGGACATTCCTTTTAAACAATAATAGTGTCCAGACAATGATCATGAGTCATGATGGTGACCTTGAGTATTGGCCAACTAGAGGCATTTGTACCTGGGACAATTAACTGAATCAATTAAAGGAAGGACAGGAGAGGTCAATCAGGCATTATTTTACTTAACCTCTTTTTAGCTTAATCCACAGTGTATGTGGAAGCTTTCTATGATCTCCAAAATGTGCAGATTAAGCAGTTCAAAGTGTGAAATTTCCACACATGTGTAAGTTTAACGGTAAACAGACTTTTTAAAAATTTATTTTTATTTTTTACTAATGGTCTTTATTTATATCTCTAGTATTTACCAGGACTGAGTGTAAATGAAGGAGATTCATAAACCCTTTGTTTGACTTCCCTAGTTTCATTATAATCTTCCTCTGAAATGTGAAA
>NW_011495026.1:5875239-5882019 GCF_000754665.1 Bison bison bison | reverse complement strand
ACTGTCAGTAAAACTGACTGTTACGTTGTAAGAGTGATATAAAATTTCAAAAAAGTTATATAATTTTTAAAATGTCATAAAGATATAGTTTTCTTTGGCTTCTAGACCTACATATATCACACATTTCCCCTAAAATTAGAAGCAAAAAAAAGTTTAAAAAAAAAGGTCATTCTATTAACAAAACAATCCAATTTTAGCCAAGCAAGGTAGGACTGAATCTATGTCAGAAGTTCTCATCTATCATGTAAAATTTTGTTCCATTTCAAAACTTAACTATATAAATGCTGACTTTTATTTCATAAAAAGGAATAAATCAGAGTGCCTTAGTGGAGAAAAAGTATGAGGACAAAGAGGAAGTTTGGCAAAAGATAGAAGTTTTCCGCTTCCATGTACCTCTCTTGCTTCAGTATATTTTATCTTACTCTCTAGGCATTGATTGTAAAATATACTCTTTCATGTTCCTTCTTTGAGTTCTTGGTTTTTCTCCTTTTTCTGTTTATTCTACCTTAATTAGCATATAAGTAAAGTGAAATAGAAATTAAAATTACCTAAATTCATGGTTTCTGAGCAGCTGTATTGAATTATTTAACATGATATTTGAGAGCACTTTGGTAAAGTAATATTAGCCTAGTCTAACATAGAGTCTAGTGTTGAGATTAAGAACAAAGGACTTCACAGAACTAGAAGAAATCATTTTGAAACTTTGCATGGAAACACAACATGCCTCGAATAGCCAAAACTGTCTTAGAAGGAAGAACAGAGCTGGAGGAATCACACTCTTTGCTTCAGACTATGCTACAAAGCTACAGCAATCAAAACAGTATGGTATAGATGAATAGAAATAAACTCACACAATTATGTTCAGTTAATCAGCAACAAAGGAGGCAAGAATATACAATGGAGAATAGACAGCAGTGCTGGGAAAATTGTACAGCTCCATGCAAAAGAGTGAAAATACAACACTCTGTAACACTGTATATGAAAGTAATTCAAATTAGATTAAAGGCACAAATGTAATGACAGTGAAAGTCACTCAGTCACGTCCAACTGTGACCTTAGGGACTGTAACCTGCCAGGCTTCCCTGTCTATGGAATGTAATACTGGAAGCCATATAACTCCTAGAGTAAAACATAGAACACTCTTTAACATAAATCACAGCAAGTTTTTTTTTTTTAATCTGTGTCCCAAAACAAAGGAAAGTAAAAGCAAAAAATAAATGGGACCTAATTAAATTTAAAAGCTTTTGCACAGCAAAGGAAACCATCGACAAAATGAAAAGACAACCTACAGAGTGGGAGAAAATATTTGAAGATCTTACAACTGATAAGGGGTTAACATCCAACATACATAAAGAGCTCAGACAACTCACCACCGAAAAAACAAAACAACAACAACCCAATCAAAAGTGTGCAGAGGAACTAAACAGACATTTTTCTAAAGAGCAAATGCAGATGACTGGCACATAAAAAGATGCTTAACATCACTAATCATCAGAGAAATGCAAATCAAAACCACAATGAAATATTACCTCACCCCTGCCAGGATAGCTGTCAAAAACAACACAATTGTCAGATGTTGGCAAGGATATAGAGAAAAGGAAACATTTTTAGACTGAATTTAAATTGGTGCAGCTATTGTGAAAGAGAGTTTGGAGACTTCTCAAACTACTAAAACTGGAACTGCCAAATGACCCTCTACTCCTAGTTATATATTTGAAAAAACTGAAACACTAATTTGAAATGATACAGACATCCCAATGTTCGCAGCAGCATTAGTTACAATAGCCAAGATGTGGAAACATCCTAAGTGTCCATGACTGTCTGTGCTGTGCCCAGATTCTTAGCTGTGTCCTACTCTTTGTGACTGCATGGACTATACACACCAGGCTCCTCTAACCATGGAATTTCCCAGGCAAGAACACTTGAGTAAGTTACCATTTCCTTCTCCAGGTGATCTTCCCAACCCAGGGACTCAATGCATGTCTCCTGCACTGGCAGGCAGGTTTTTAACACTGAGCTACCTGGGAAGCCCAAGTGTCCATCACAGATGAATGGATAAAAAACCTGTGATATACACAATGGGATACTACTCAGACATAAAAAGAATGAAATTTTGCCATGTGTTGCAACACAGATGGAGTTGGAGTGCATTAAGCAAATTGAAATCAGTCTGACAGATATTGTATGATATCACTTATACGTGGAATCTAAAAACTAAATAATGTAACAAAAAAGTAGATTCATAAACATAGAGAACAATGAAGAGATTAAGGTGGACGGGATATATAAAGGCAAGGGGTGAAGAGGTACATATTATTAGGTATAAAATATGCTCAAACTCATGTTCATTGAGTCAGTGATGCCATCCAGCCATCTCATCCTCTGTCATCCCCTTCTTCTCCTACCTTCAATCTTTCCCAGCATCAGAGTCTTTTCTAATGAGTCAGCATTTCACATCAGATGGCCAAAGGATTGGAGCTTCAACATCAGTCCTTCCAATGAATATTCAGGATTGATTTCCTCTAGGATTCACTGGTTTGATCTCCTTGCATTCCAAGGGACTCTCAGGAGTCTTCTCCAACACCACAGTTCAAAAGCATCAATTCTTTGGCATTCAGCCTTCTTTATGGTCCAACTCTCACATCCATACCTGACTATTGGAAAAACTGTAGTTTTGACTATACGGACCTTTGTTGGCAAAGTCTGTCTGTCTGTTCATTCACTGTCATGTCCGACTCTTTGCGACTCCATGGACTTCAGCACACCAGGCTTCCCTATCCATCACCAACTCCCAGAGCCTACTCAAAACTTATGTCCATCGCATCAGTGATGCCATCCAATTATCTCATCCTTTGCCTTCAATCATTCCCAGCATCATTGCCTTCAATCCCTTCTCCTCTTGCCTTCAATCATTCCCAGCATCAGGGTCTTTTCCAATGAGTTGGTTCTTTGCATCAGGTGTTTTGCATTGTAGTTTCAGCTTTACCATCAGTCCTTCCAATGAATATTCAGGACTGATTTCCTTTAGGATTGACAGGCCCTAAAGGCCTGCTTCACGGAGAAGGCAATGGCAACCCACTCCAGTACTCTTGCCTGGAAAATCCCATGGATGGAGGAGCCTGGTAGGCTGTAGTCCATAGGGTCACGAAGAGTCGGACACTTACTGAGCGACTTCACTTTCACTTTCATGCATTGGAGAAGGAAATGGCAACCCACTCCAGTGTTCTTGCCTGGAGAATCCCAGGGACGGCGGAGCCTGGTGGGCTGCCATCTGTGGGGTTGCACAGAGTCGGACACGACTGAAGCAACTTAGCAGTAGCAGTTAGCAAAGGCCTGCTTCACAAATAGCCAGCCCTAAAAGGATCCCCTGGCAAATGGATTTTCTGTCTCCAAGCAGATCTAAGTGGCAGATGGGGCCCAGCTACCCAAGGAGAGAGCCATTCCCCTCCCCACCTGCAAGGCTCACTATTGTTCAGTCCTTCAACATCATCATTCCCCAGCCAGCATAGCCTCAGCAAAGCCTTGTTGGCAAAGTAATGTCTCTGCTTTTTAATACGCTGTCTTGGTTTATCATAGCTTTTCTTCCAAGGAACAAGCGTCTTTCAATTTCATGGCTGCAGTCACCATCTGAAGTGATTTTGGAGCCCAAGAAAATAAAGTCTGTCACTGTTTCCATTGTTTCCCCATCTATTTGCCATGAAATGATGGGACCAGATGCCAAGATCTTATTTTTTTGTATGCTGAGTTTTAAGCTAGCTTTTTCACTCTCCTATTTTACCTTCATCAAGAGGCTTTTTAGTTCCTCTTCAGTTTCTGCTTAAAAGTGGTATCATCTGCATATCTGAGGCTATTAATATTTCTCCCAGAAATCTTGATTCTGGCTTATGCTTCATCCAGCCTGGCATTTCACTTGATGTACTCTGCATATAAGTTAATTAAGCAGGGTGACAATATACAGCCTTGACGTACTCTTTTCCAGTTTGGGGCCAGTCCATTGTTCTGTGTCCAGTTATAACTGTTGCATCTTGACCTGCATGCAGGTTTCTCAGGATGCAGGTAAAATTGTCTGGTATTCCCATCTCTTTAAGAATTTAGAGTTCCAAAATTCCCATATCTTTAAGAATTTAGAGATCCAAACTGATCATGTGGATCACAGCCTTGTCTAACTCAATGAAACTGTGAAGCCATGCTGTGTAGGGCCACCCAAGATGGATGGGACATGGTGGAGAGTTCTGACAAAATGTCCACTGGAGAAGGGAATGGCAAACCACTTCAGCATTCTTGACCTGAGAGCCCCATGAACATCATGAAAAATCCTGTGGGGAAAGAGTCAAACAAAAGGACTCTGGAAACATTCTACTTGAATCTGAATCCTGACCTCAGCTTTTTGAATTTTGTCAATGTGTGAAGAAAGCTTACCTTTCCCAAATTTCTATTTCTTCTTTTGAATAAAAACAACAACATTTCCTAGTTTGTGTCATCAATGTGGGGATCTAAACATGTATTATCATATACCAAGATAGTCCTTAGTGTGTAACCAAATAAAAACTCAATGAATATCAGCAATTTTTACAATTTCCATTTTATATATATGTATACACACACACATACACAATGTATGTTATGCAATGAGTATAACATGTAATATAAGGACTTCACAATAGCTCAAATAGTAAAGAAACTGCCTGTGATGTAGGAGACCAGCGTTCTATCCCTGGGTCAGGAAGATCCTCTGGAGAAGGGAATGGCAATCTACTCTAATATTCTTGCCTGGAGAATTCCATGGATAGAGAAGCCTGGCAGGCTATAGTTCGTGGGGTCGCAAAGAGTCAGACACTACTGAGCGACTAACACATACATACAATAACTTGAAGATGTTCATATGAGTACACAGATATATGCACACACACACATTTTTAAGATATTCAAGGGTTTCAAAAATATTTGAATAAATATTTTCAATTTAAGCTGTAATCATTGGTTATAGACACCAAGAGCCCTATTTTAGTCTGGGAAGTAGACCATACCTGCCATTACAAAGTTTTTATACAAGTAGAAACTAATTATTTTAGAATGTGACCCTCTGTAGTTTACCTGGAAATACTAATTCCTTCTCCTATCAGTCATTATTCCCTATCTTGCTTCTTTTGACCTTGTTTCCTGCCTCAAAATTCAAATTAATCTTGTCTTTGTGTTCATTTCAACTTGACAGTTTTTATTTTCCCATTTGACTTGATTTGAAGCTTTGGAGCCTGGTTTAGATTTCTCTCTGAGTAAGACCACTGTCCCTTGGTCTATACAAAAATGCTAATTGGAATTTGTTGTACTGCCATTAGCCCCATCTGTCACACTGATCTGATAAATCTGGTTTCCAGATTTGGATGAACCCTGATAGTTCATCCTGCTGCAGCCCATGCATTAAGATGAGTTTACATCAGTCTTTGCACACATTGCATATGCAGATATGTGTGCACATCACCACAGATTAAAGTGGAACTTTGTCAAATGTCACACTGTGACTGTTTACTCACGATTCCTTTCTGGTCCTAATACGGATCTGAAAAGTAAGGGTGTTTACTTTCATCAGAATTAATGATGAATAAAACAATGTTAATCTTTAAAGGATTATACAATCACCAGTTTAGCACATTGGTAAACTATTACTATTTTGGAAATGAGACAATCTATTTGTTTTTGTTTCTCCCCCATGGAAATTAATCATCATCCAGACTACACATAGAATGTAGACTGTCATATTCGACCATAGTTCAGTTTGAACAAAGTATTCTACAAGTGAAAATCAATGTTATATAATAACATCTTAGGTAGGAAGGGGGTTAGATATAATAATTTGCAGATAAAGAATCAGAGTCCATGGGAGATTAGCTAACTTTGTCACAATTAATCACATAATAAGTGTTGAATCATTGTCTCAAATTTGGTCCTTGTTAATCCCTAGTCTGGAAGGCTTTCTCTAGTGTGCTCATTCAAGTGGAAGAGACGAATAATGTATCTTGTTTTCTGTGATTATGAAAGGTGAGTAGCGTATTTTTATAGGGAACACAAAGTCTAAGGGCTTGTTTTTGTTGTTTGAGTTGGACTTGTTTTGTTTTTAAATGTTTAGTGTTTACATAATGCAGACTATGTATAAGTAAATGCCAGCAACATAATGTGAGCTTTAATTTTAAAGTGACTGTAATAACAACCCAGTCATCTCCTAAAAAATTTCCTTTTTTTCTTTCGGTTTTTGAAAAAAATATTGCTCACCAGATAGATACATGATGAAATAATAATTTAGTAACTATTTCAACAGAAGAATAGAATTAACTAATTTGAAAACATTTGAGGAGACTGTGCCTGGAAGTGAATGGGCTCCTAAGGCTTGGCCAGGTCCTTAATTGAACCTTCAAGAAGTTCGTGCAACAAGTGGTTTCACCCAGAATGTCCAGCTGCCTAATGATAACTAGAGAAGTAGACCACCTGTGGCACAGGGCCTCACACATCTGTCACACCGCAATACTCCATCTGAAATTCATTTCTGAAAGGTTCCCCCTTTTGGTGTCCCTTACTTCCCGATGGAAGCTTACCCAACTTGTTGGCATTTACTCTGGAGTTGAATTTCTCTCCAAAGTTTACTTCCCTTAACTCTGGGTTTTGTTTAGGTCTGATTCACTAGTTTGTACACAATGACAGCTTCTTCATGGAGGCATGTAACCAGATGGAACCCATTTTCCAGACATTCTCATTGACCTGGAATTCAAAGAACAGACATCACCCCCA
>NW_011495026.1:5856514-5875139 GCF_000754665.1 Bison bison bison | reverse complement strand
AAAAAAAAAAAAAAAAAAACATGCCCCCCTGAGCCTGCACCACCTTTCCTGTGCTCTCATAGTCAGCTGCTTTGGCTGAGGTTCCTGAGATGAGTCCCAATAAACAGAACCTATCCAGGGGCACAGAATCTGGCCAACACATGGGGCATGCTTCCATCTCACATGAAAACTATTATACTTAGGGCTTTTTTCTCTTCTCTTCTTTCCAGGACATTCTCTCTCTTTTCAGACCAACTGTACCTTCTCTTTCATACTTATGTTACAATAGAATCTATGATATTTGTAGACAGAGGGACTAACACAGAAACATTAATATAAAGAGAGGGCACTACTTCTGACCAAAATTTCACCACTCTCTGTTACTTTGAGAGAGAGGGAAAAAACACACCCAAGTAAACATGAGTATTAATTGAAGACTTTAAATATGCTAGTTTCTGGGTCTAGTGCTATATACATATTTTATCTAACATCATCTTTCTGTTGGCTTTTACTCACTTTCCTATTACATAGAGTTAATTCAGCTTGAAAGTAGAAGTGTTAGTCACTCAGGTGTGTCCAACTCTATGTGACTGCATGGAGTATATATAGCCCACCAGGTCATCTGTCCATGGTAATTCCCAGGCAAGAGTATTGGAGTGGGTTGCCGTTCCCTTCTCCAGGGAATCTTCCTGACTCAGGGACTGAACTCAGGTCTCCCACATTGCAGGCAGATTCTTTACCAACTGAGCCACCAGAGAAGCTTGAGAAAGTTTAAAAAGAATTTATTTAGCAAATGTTGTTTATATACAAATGTGCTTGTTGAGTATAATTATGACTTCCATTGCTTTATCATGCGTATTCGTCATTCCTCCATTACAGAAAAATAACCCTTATTCATTCTCGGTGTTCTCCCTCTATAAAAACAATCATAGTTAAGTTTGCTCAGATATATATTTAACAAAATAGTTACTCATTGTCTGTATGTTTCACATTATACCTCCTTATCCCAGTGCTAAAGTGCTTCTTCCAGTTTACTCTGAGCTGTAATTTCTGGGGATAGTGAAATAAGATGTGCATCTCCAGCTAAATGTTTGTTATCCAAAGAGTTTAATATTTTTGGTTGGCCTCTTTAAAACTTTAAAAACAATGATGTGTAAGATTGCACAGTGATTCAAACATTTGGAACTGTTCCAAATCCAGGTGAACTTCAATCACTTTCTCCTTAATCCAAAACAGATGATTACATTGGCACATGTGAAATATGATGTATAGTTTAGTGCAAAAGAGCTAAAAGGGCTACGCAAATCATTATGATTTAAAACATGAAATTCTAACAGTATTTTACATATCATTCTCTATTTCAATATGAAAAATTATTGTAATACATTATTTTAAAAATGAAGACCACCAGAACATTAAAAAGAAAAAAATTAAATCCATCCTTCTTGGGTCTGTTTACCTGGCAGTCAAGGAAAGACTGACAATGAAGAAGTTATTTAAAGAAAATCAAAGATTTTTAAGTACCAGAAATGGGAAGGGAATTTCATGATGGTTATGCTAACTCATCACTGAAAGCCAGTTCTCTAGATAATATGAACTGTGTCCATCATACATATACACTAAGTTAAAATCCCCAGTTTTCATTGATTAGGAAAGTGTCTTCAGTCACATCCAGTAAGGGGATGGCAAACTGAGTGATTTGAATTTCATGGTCCTTGATAACCTTCAGATGACTAAGCAATTATGAGAAATAGTGTATCTGGGCTTTATGGCTTCTATATGAATATGGCTGTCAGCAGAAAATATGTCTTTCATAATAGGCATTTTTATCCTTTAATATCTTGAGATATTAAAAAAACTATTAATGATATATATCAAGAAGATTATAAAATGATTAAAAATACAAAATAGTGAATTTTCCAATGTAATGTATTACAAAGAAAAACTTAATTCCACAATATATTATTTTTATTACTATTACCAATGTTGATGCATTGCTAATTATTGTTACTAATCTTATAAATTTGGCGAAGGAAATGGCAACGCACTCCAGTATTCTTGCCTGGAGAATCCCATGAACAAAGGAGCCTGGTGGGCTCAGTCCATGGGGTCGCAAAGAGTCAGACACGACTGAGCAACTAACACACAGTCTTATAAATGAAAACACATAGAATTCCAGTCTTGTTCTAAAGAGTGGTAATCTTTGATTTTTTTTTTTTTTTCAAGTTCTAAATCTAAAAGACATCAGAGAAGAAATTGTGCCATCTCTTTGCATTCTTCCTGGAGTGGGATAATAGTTTAAAAATTGAACCTTATAAGATATTGATGGCTTATAGAAGATAAATATGTCAGAACTATACTCTCAAATGCTGATAAAAATTAATACTGAAAGTATATATATAGTTTTTTAGTTATTACTTAAGAGAGTCTTCTTCTTGAGCATCTACTGAGTACTCTGTTCCTATAATATTTACTTCTTTTAAAACACATTTTCTTCTCTATAATAATTTTCTCCACACCTATTTATTGACTAACATTCTCAAGGCTTAATATTGATCAGCTCAAGTTGCAGATTTACAACTTACAAGTGACTTACTTCACAAAATGGAACCCTCTGATGTAAAATATAGTAGTAATATTGAATGATTATCTCCCACTTACAAGTAATACCTAATCAAGATATAATATTAAAATGATATATGATACTCTTTCTTGAATTCTAGCTTTCATTAAGCTAATGATGTGCTATTATTTTAAACTTAGTATTTAAATTATAAATAGTATTTTAAATTTATTCAGACACTCTGCCAACAGTAGCTTTTCTTCTCTGTATATATCAAAACAGCTCTTTATGCCATTGTTCTCTTTAATTTTACTAAATGAAAAAAATGCTTTATGAGTGTGTTGGAGGAAGATTGTGGAGTAGGACATGCGCTCATCTTCTGTGAGAACTTCAAAATTACAACTAGCTGCTGAACAACTGTCTACAGGAGAATGTTGGATCCCACCATAAAAAGATACCCCACATCTAAGGGCAAAGGAGAAGGCCCAGCAAGACGGTAGGAAGGGCGAAATCAGGATTAGAATCAAACCCCATACCTGCCAGAGACACTTGAAGGGCTCAAACAAACCTTGCATGCACCAGGACCCAGAGCCTCCACAGAGACTGAGCCAGACCTGTGTTTGAGTGTCTCCTGTGGAGGTACAGTTCAGCAGTGGCCTGCCACGGGCGCAGGGCTCTGGGTACAGCAGACTTGGGTATGGCATAAGCCTTCCTGGAGGAGGTCACCATTAATCCCACCATAGAGCCACCAGTGTAAGTAAGTGTAAGTGTTGGGGGACTTACACAGGTTGGGAAAACAGTCTCTTGGAGGGCACAAACAAAACCTTCTGCGCACCAAGACCCAGGAGAAAGGAGCTGTAACCCGTAAAAGAGACTGACCTGGACTTGACCATGAGTGCCCAGGAATCTCTGGCAGAGATGTGAGTTGGAAGTGGCCTGCTGCAGAGTCCCAGACACTCAGTGTAGCAGTGCATGCCTGGGACCTTTTGAAAGAGGTCACCGTTTTCCTCATTACCTCCACCATAGTTTGGCCTCAGGTCAAATGACAAGGAAGGAACACAGCCCACCCATCTACAGAAATTTGGATTAAAGATTTACTGAGCATGGCCACACTCATCAGAACAAGACCCAGTTTCCTCCTCAGTCTCTCCCATCAAGAAGCTTCCATAAGCTTCTTACACTTATCCATCAGAGGGCCAAAGGATGAAAATCACAATCACAGAAAATTAACCAAACTCATGATATGGACCACTGCCTTGTCTAACCCAAAGAAACCATGAGCCATGCCATGGAGGGCCACTCAAGATGGACAGGTCATGGTGGAGAGTTCTGACAAAACATGGTCCACTGGAGAAGGGAATGGCAAACCACTTCAGTATTCATGCCTTGAGAACCCCATGAACAGTCAGTTCAGTCGCTCAGTCAGGTCTGACTCTCTGCAACCCCATGGACTATAGCATGCCAGGCCTCCCTGTCCATCAACAACTCCCAGAGTTTACTCAAACTCATGTCCATTGAGTCAGTGATACCTTCCAACCATCTCATCCTCTGTGGTCCCCCACTCCTCCCGCCTTCAATCTTTCCCAGCATCAGGGTTTTTTCCAGCGAGTCAGATGTTCACATCAGGTTGCCAAGTATTGGAGTTTCAGCTTCAGCATCAGCCCTTCCAATGAATAATCAGGACCGATTTCCTTTAGGGTGGACTGGTTGGATCTCCTTGCAGTCCAAGGGACTCTCAAGAGTCTTCTCAAATACCAAAGTTCAAAAGCATCAATTCTTTGGTGCACAGCTTTCTTTATAGTACAGTTCTCACATCCATACATGACCACTGGAAAAACTATAGCCTTGATTAGACAGACCTTTGTTGGCAAAGTGATGCCTCTGCTTTTTAATATGCTGTCTAGGTTAGTGATAACTTTTCTTCCAAGGAGCAAATATCTTTTAATTTCATGGCTGTGGTCACCATCTGCAGTGATTTTGGAGTCCCCCAAAATAAAGTCTGTCACTGTTCCCCATCTATTTGCCATGAAGTGATGAAACCAGATGCCATGATCTTAGTTCTCTCATCTTAGTTTCCATGAACAGTATGAAAAGGCAAAAAGATAGGACACTGAAAGATGAAATTCTGACATCAATAGGTGCCCAATAGGCTACTCGAGATCAGTGGAGAAATAACTCCAGAAAGAAAGAAGAGACAGAGCCAAAGCAAAAACACCACCCAGTTGTGGATGTGACTGGTGAAGGAAGTAAAATCTGATGCTGTAAAGAACAATATTGCATAGGAACCTGGAATATTAAGGCTAAGAATCAAAGCAAATTGCAAGTGGTCAAACAGGAGATGGCAAGAGTGAACATTGACATTTTAGGAATCAGTGAACTAAAATGGACTGGAATGGGCAAATTTAACTCAGATAACCATTATACATACTACTGTGGGCAAGAACACCTTAGAAAAAATGGAGTAGCCATCACAGTTAAAAAGAGTCCAATATGCAGTACTTGGATGCAATCTCAAAAACGACAGAGAGATCTCTGTTCGTTTAAAAGTCAAACCATTCAATACTTCAGTAATCCAAGTCTATGCCCCACCAGTAATGCTTAAGAAGCTGAAGTTGAATGGTTCTATGAAGACCTACAAGACCTTCTAGAACTAACACCCCAAAAAGATATCCTTTACATTATACGGGACTGGAATGAAAAAATAGGAAGTCAAGAGATACCTGGAGTAACAGGCAAATTTGGCATTGAAGTACAAAATGAAGGAGCTCCAAGGCTAACAGTTTTGCCAAGAGAATGCACTGGTCATAGCAAACACCCTCTGCCAAGAACACAAGCAAGGACTCGATACATGGACATCACCAGATGGTCAATACCAAAATCAGATTGGAAGGAGAAGCTCTCTACAGTCAACAGAAACAAGACTGGGAGCTGACGGTGGCTCAGATCATGAACTCCTTATTGCCGAATTCAGAATTAAATTGAAGAAAGTAGAGAAAACTACTAGACCATTCAGGTATGACCTAAATCAAATCCCTTACAAGTATACAGTAGAAGTGACAAATAGATACAAGGGATTAGATTTGATAGACAGAATGCCTGAAGAACTATGGATGGAGGTTCGTGACATTGTACAGGAGGCAGTGATCAAGAACACCCCCAAGAAAAAGAAAGGCAAAATGGTTTTCTGAGGAGGCCTTACAAAGAGCTGAGAAAAGAAGAGAAGCTAAAGGCAAAGGAGAAAAGGAAGGATATACCCATTTGAATGCAGAGTTCCAAAGAATAGCGGGGAGAGATAAGAAAACCTTCTTCAGTGATCAATGAAGAGAAATAGAGGAAAACAGTAGAATGGAAAGATTAGAGATCTCATTAAGAAAATTAAATATACCAAGAGAACATTTCATGCAAAGATGGGCACAATAAAGGACAGACTAACAGAAGCAAAAGATATTAAAAAGAGGTGGCAAGAATACACAGAAGAATTATACAAAAAAGATCTTTATGACCCAGATAATCACTATGGTGTGATCACTCATGTAGAACCAGGCATTCTGGAATGAGAGGTCAATTGGGCCTTAGGAAGCATCACTATGAACAAAGCTAATGGAGGTGATGGAATTCCAGTTGAGCTATTTCAACTCCTAAAAGATGATGCTGTGAAAGTGCTGCACTCAATATGCCAGCAAATTTGGAAAACTCAGCAGTGAACAGGACTGGAAAAGGTCAGTTTTCATTCCAATCCCAAAGACAGGCAATGCCAAAGAATGCTTAAACCAGCGCACAGTAGTACTCATCTCACATGTTAACAAAGTAATGTTCAAAATTCTCCTAGCCAGGCTTCACCAGCACGTGAACAGTTAACTTCCAGATGTTCAAGCTGGATTTAGAAAAGGCAGAGGAACCAGAGATCAAATTGCCAACACCCACTGGATCATCAAAAAAGCAAGAGAGTTCGAGAAAAATATCTACCTTTACTTTATTGACTATGCCAATGCTTTTGACTGTGTACATCACAACAAACTGTGGAAAATTCTTAAAGAGATGGGAAAACCAGACCACCTGACCTGCCTCCTGAGAAATTTGTATTCAGGACAAGAAGTAACAGTTAGAACTGGACATGGAAAAACAGAGTTGTTCCAAATCAGGAAAGGAGTACATCAAGGCTGTATATTGTCACCCTGCTTATTTAACTATATGCAGATTACACCATGGGAAATGCCAGGCTGGATGAAGCACATATTGGAATCAAGATTGCTGGGAGAAATATCAATTACTTCAGATCCGCAGATGACCCCACCCTTATGACAGAAAGTGAATAAGAACTAAAGAGCCTTTTGATGAAAGTGAAAAAAGAGAGTGAAAAAGTTGGCTTAAAACTCAACATTCAGAAAACTAAGATCATGACATTTGGTCCCATCATTTCATGGCAAATAGATGGGGATATAATGAAAACCATGGCAGACTTTATTTTTTTGGCCTCCAAAATCACTGTAGATGGTGACTGTAGCCATGAAATTAAAAGAGAGTTGCTCCTTGAAAGAAAAACTATGACCAACCTAGACAGCATATTAAAAAGCAGACATATTACTTTGCCAACAAAAGTCCATTTTATCAAAGCTATGGTTTTTCCAATAGTCATGTATGGATTTGAGTTGGAGTATAATGAAATCTGAGTGCTGATGAATTGATGCTTTTGGATTGTGGTGTTGGAAAAGACTCTTGAGAGTCCCTTGCAAGGAGATCTAACCAGTCCATCCTAAAGGAAATCAGTCCTGAATATTCATTGGAAGGACTGATGCTGAATCTGAAACTCCAATACTTTGGCCACCTGATGTGAAGAGCTGACTCATTTGAAAAGATCCTGATGCTGGGAAAGATTGAAGGTGGGAAGACAAGCGGACGACGGAGGATGAGATGGTTGGATGGCATCACCTACTCAACGGACATGAGTTTGAGTAAGCTCCGGGAGTTGGTGACAGACAGGGAGGTCTGGCATGCTGCAGTTCATGGGTTCAGAAAGAGTTGGACATGACTGAGTGACTGAACTGAACTGAAATTAAAATGACATAAACTGCCTACATTTTCTTCTAGGACTTTTATGGTTTAGGGTCTACACTTAAGTCTGTAATCCATTTTGAGCTTGTTTTTGTATATAAGACAGTGGTCTAGTTTCATTTTTTTGTCCAGTTTTCCCAATACTATTTAATGAAGAGATTATCTCTTCCTAATTGTATATTCTTGCCTACTTTGTCACAGATTCATTGACCAAAATGTGTGAGTTTATTTCTGGGCTCTCTGTTCTGTACCATCCATCTATGTGTCTCTTTGTGAGCCAGTACCATCCTGTTTTGATTCTATGATTTTGAGTATTTTATATATGAAGCCCTAAGCTGCCATATTAGTTTCTAACTATAGTTTCCCCTTTACAATTTTGTCCAAACTACTCTTTTTTACATATGGGTTTCGTACACTGGGGAGCTTCCCTCATAGCTTAGCTGATAAAGAATCTGCCTGCAGTGCAAGAGACCCCAGTTCGATTCCTGGGTTGGGAAGATCCCCTGGAGAAGGGAAAGGCTGTCCACTCCAGTATTCTGGCCTGGAGAATTCCATGGACTACAGTCCATGGGGTCGCAAAGAGTCGGACACGACTGAACGACTTTCACTTTCACTTAGTACACTGAAATATTTTCTAGTCTGTTCCTCTCCCTCTGAAGGTGTAATGCGCAGAAGAGAATACAATATTTGAATGTGTTCTGACAAGTGAAGAGGACAAGAATATCATCTTTCCTCTTCTCTGAACTGTAATTCTACCATATAACATGCAGCTTATTCATATTAAGTTTATTATAAACTAAAATCCCTGTGTAGTTATTAAATCAACATCTGCTCATATGTCTATCATTTTCTACTAAGATTTTGAGTGTTTAAACCAAAATTCAGTTTTATCTTGTAACATTTGTTCCATTACCCCAGGCTATCAAACATCTTGAGATGCATATATTTCTCCTTTAAGTCCATCTACAATGTTGTTTTTATTAAATATCTTAATAAATGCTTTAAAGAAGCCAGATATACCATAAGTTCTGCATTTGATATCCTATAAATTTTTAAAATCTACCCATATTGAGGGCTGATTTTTACTACTCATCACTTCTTCCTGTGGGATTGAGTGAAATGACTCTTTAATAGTTCACTATTGATAAAGTAAACATTTAGATTTCAGTTGTGTAGAATGGCTTGTCTTAATAATCCAGAATGTCTACTTGGCCATTCTTCTCCTTGTCCTTAATGCCTCTTCAAGGTTTTCTAGAAATCCTAATAATTGAAAAATTGTTCTTGAAAAACCATTGTCTTAAAACTTCTTCCCTTTAATTAAAACATATTTTTGAAAAGTAAGCATAGTAATAACACTAATAGTTTTAAAGCACAATATATTTAAAGAAAACATTTTTATACCTGTAATTTATTTTTTCTCTATTTTGAATCTTTACGTAAATACTTGCCTTCATTCCTTCTTATTTAATCCCAAGTGGAAATGATTCCTGTTTTAGGAGAAACACTACAGTATTTATTTATTTTTTTCATCTAACTATAAATCTGCTTTTGGAAACAAAAGTATTTGTGATTTTCTACCTTCTTTTTTACAGAAGACACTTGCAGGAAAACATTACCAGGTGAAATAAAATTACTGCACTTTGTCTTCCTGTTCTAACATCTTTTTTTCCGCCATACTTCTTTCCACACAGGGTTAACAAGAAGAGATTATAGAATAACAGTCAGCTTCTGTGATGATGTTTGCAAAGAACAGTGAGTTTTTTTTTTCTATGTTGCTGTTTTTAAATGATAAACTTTTCTTCTATCAGCTGTTTTCTTCTTGTTAGAAATTTTCTACATTCCTTGTTACATATCTGTCTATAAACCTGAAAAATTTACATCTGTTTGCCTCTGACATAACTGTGTTCTCAAGGAAGTTAATTTTTGCCAAAGTGACATCCACAGACCACTTCATAGAACATAAATCTTTTCACCAGGGAACAAACTCAAATCTGGCTTAATTTCCTCTGTTCTATACTGTTTAAAAAAGCTAATGGGAATATTTAAAGATTTTCTTGATTTGAATGCCAAATGTGTATTTGTGTAGGATATACATGGGCTTCCTTGGTAGCTCAGCTGGTAAAGAATCCACCTGTAATGCAGGAGGATAAAGGATAAAGTGAAGTTGCTCAGTCGTGTCCAACTCTTTGAAACTCTGTGGACTGTAGCCTACCAGGATCCTCAGTTCATGGGATTCTCCAGGCGAGAATAGTGGAGTGGGTTGCCATTTCCTTCTCTAGGGGATCTTCCTGACCCAGGGATCGAACATGGGTCTCCTGCATTGCAGGCAGATGCTTTAACCTTTGAGCCACCAGGGAAGCATAATGCAGGAGACTCCAGTTCAATTCCTGGGTCAGGAAAAATTGGCTAAGTCCAGTATTCTTGGGCTTCCCTGGTGGCTCGGTTAGTCAAGAATCTGCCTGCAATGCTAGAGACCTGGTTTCAATCCCCGGATTAGGAAGATCCCCTGGAGAAAGGAATAGCTACCCACTCCAGTATTCTGGCCTGGAGAATTCCATGGACAGAAGAACCTGGCATGGGGTTCATGGGGTTATAAAGAGTCTGACACAACTGAGAGACTTTCACTTTCATGATATACATATTACCTACCTCACACCTGTTCCCTATTTAAGCAATTATGAGATATTAGGTAAAACAGATCTATAGCCACTGGGGTTCATCAATAGCCTCTATTGCCAATATAGGGCTTTTAAGCTTTTATTTTTCCTGGGTACCTCTGTGCATCAAAACTTAGTAAAATATCCCAAATGAGTTCACTTGCCAGACCCCACTTGCATCTTGGCACCCTCTTCCCAAATTAGAACACACTTTTTATTTTTTTTCTAGAACACACTTTTTAAAATCAATTCTCAAGCACCTTTGCAGTAACACCCCTCTTGTTTTCTTATCTACTTCACTTACCATTAGTATTCAAATATATTTTCCAATAATATTTCTAACTATTGACTCTTCTCTAACACCAAAAAGAAAAAAAAAAACAAATCCCAAATGGTATTCCTAAGACAAAACTAAGTTCCCCTGGAGAAGGGAATGGCCACCCACTCCAGTATTCTTGCCTGGAGAATCCCTTGGGCAGAGGAGCCTAGCATGCTACAGTCCATAGGGTCGCAAAGGGTCAGACATGATTTAATCAACTTATCACACTAGGCAAAACTAACTTTATTAGGTTTGCTAAATATTACTTTGACAGATATTCATATTTATTTTCTTATCTGAGAGATTTTTGAGTTCATGTTAGGTGAGGAAATGATCGTAATTGTGCAGAGCTTATACTGCAGTAGATTTAAATTGGTGGTCAGAGTGAGACAAGATATTTTCTGAAGCAAGCAGCTAAATTATTTTCACTTGGTTGCAGCACTGGACAAAATCCTATGGACAGAAACTATATCCAGCCTCATTGTTGCTTAATATACTAGATTGGTTTCAATTCTCAGTATGTCCACTCCCAAAGCCATTTTAATGTCTATTTATTTTTTTGATGTGTTCTTTTCCATACATACAGTCATCTTTCCTAATCTGTGCAGAGCGGGGAGGATTCATTGGTTTCAGGACCCCTGTGGATAACAAAATTCAAGCAGACAGTCAAGTCCTTTATATAAACTAGCATGGTAGGCATATAACTGATTCATGTGCTCTCATATACTTTAAAACATCTCTAGATGGCCAGTAATACTAATACAATGTAAATATTACGTGAATAGTTGTGAACACAATGTCAATGCTATGTAGACAGCTGCCAGGGCATAGCAAATTTAAGTTTTGCTTTTTGGAACTTTTTGAAAATTTGCTTTGAACATTTTCAATCCATAGTTGGTTGAATCCTCAGATGTGAAGCCTTCAGATATGGAATTCTGACTGTATAAATATAAATTCTTATCCTTGAATTTAGCCTCTATCAATGCCATTGCTTTATTTATAGTTTCATATTCAGAACCCAGAGTTTATAGTGGTATATGGTATGTGTTCAATTCAATATTCCGTTGAATAAATCACATCTGAAATTTATAATAGAAGATATTTTATTTACTTGCTATAGAATGAATGGCATAAGAATTAAAAGCATGTGCTAAAAATAATTTAAATATTTTTTTTTAATTAACTGTTTTCTTTAGGATTATATTTAACTTGTAAAATTAACTTATTAAGTAAGTCAGTAAGATGGAGACCTTATTTCAATGTATACGTGTATAACAAAGAAATGACCTAGAATACATTTGACTAGGATGACTTCCAAAGGTGACTTCCCTGAGTAAGTGAAATATGTGAGCTGCAACTTCAAATATGAATGGAGCTTACCTGGGCAATGTGAAAATACACTGTAGACAAAAGGACAATCAATGTAATTTACATTGTAAGTTGAGTCATATCATGATAACAAATCAAAGAAATCCATTGTTACTAGAGATAAAGAACAAAGGAGAGATGGATTTAAAATGATGCTGAAGAGGTGGGCAGTGGTCAAGCCATGCAAGGTTTTGAAGGCCATGTTAAAGAATTGTCAGCCTTTATCCTAAAAGCAGTGTGAACCCATGGCTATATTATAAATAGGGGTGTGTTTTGAGAAATTTATTCAGGCTGCTCTGTGGAGAATGGATTTGTCAGGAGTGATCATAAATATAGGATGGACACTTGGAATCTATTTAGGTGATCAAGATGAAATGATGGCAATTGATTTAGGTAGTGACAATAGTAATAGAAGTAAATAGATTTGAGAAATATTTTAAGAGTAAAATAGGTAAAAGGGGACAACAGAGGATGAGATGGTTGGATGGCATCACCGATTCGATGGACATGAGTTTGAGGAAGCTCTGGGAGTTGGTGATGGACAGGGAAGCCTGGCGTGCTGCAGTCCATGGGGTCACAAAGAGTTGGACATGACTGAGCAACTGAACTGAACTGAAAATAGGTAGAAATTTCTATCAGTATGGCGTATGAAGGGAAAGGAGACATCAAAGATTTGTGGAACTGCATGATTGTTGATTTCTTTACCCGAGCATAAAAACAATGGGTCAGATTGGTTTTGGGTAATTATCCCAAACTTAGTCTTGCACACATTATTCCTGGGGAAACGTGCAAGCAGAAATGACAAAGAAGAAGTGTTTATTTATATAATTGGTGTTTCCACTAAATTCTGGTCCAGGTATATATTTGTCAGTAGTGACTCTGTATTTGTTGTTGTTTCAGTCACTAAGTCATATCCGTCTCTCTGTGACCCGTGGACTGCAGCACCCCAGGCTTCCCTTCCCTGCCCTTCACTATCTCTGGAGTTTGCTCAAATTCATGTCCATTGAGTCAGTGATGCTATCTAACCATCTCATCCTCTGCCACGCTCTTCCTCTTTTGCATTCAATATTCCTCAGCATCAAGATCTTTTCAAATGAGTCTGCAATGACTTTGTATTTGTGGTGGTTGTTCAGTCATTCAGTAGTATCTGACTCTTTGCAACCCTGTCCTTCACCATCTCCCAGAGCTTGCTCAAACTCATGTCCATTGAGTCAGTGATGCCGTCTAATCATCTAGTCCTCTGTTATCCCTTTCTCCTCCCACTTCAATCTGTCCCAGCAATAGGGTCTTTTCAAATGAGTCTTTGACTTTTATATAACTTTGTATAACACATTATAAATGTGAGTAAAATCACCAAAGTAAAAATAAATAATAAAAAGAACCATATAGAACTTCTAATCTTAAGGACCAGAGAAGTTTGAGCTAGCAAAAGAGGCATAGAAGGAGACCTAGAAATGTAGAGAGAAAACCAGGAGAACATTATGTCCTGGAAGACAGTGAGAAAACAAAAAGTCTGCATTATGAAAGTTGCTGAAAGTTAACTACATTGAGTGAGAACTGAAATGCAATTAGATTTAGAAATATGGAAGTCATTGGTGACCTCTGCTGTTAATAAACCAACCTTAAATTTGATCATCATTGAAAAAGAGAAATGTAGATACATGTCATTAGACATTTGTTGAAACCCACAGGACTTAACAATACTTAGAATGATCCCTAATGTAAACTATGGATGTTGGTTGATAATATGTTGAAAAAGGTTCATGGGCTGTAATAAATGTAGCAATCCAAGGTGTGATCTTGATAGTACAAGAGACTGTTCAATAAATGGTTAGAGAATATATGAAATTGTTTTTCCACTTAATTTTTCTGTGAACAAACTGCTTTAAATACCAAGTGTATTTTTAACAAAATTTATTACAAAACAAACATTTACAACAAATATAAATATTTATCTGGTAGTTCTTACAGTTAAAACCCATCAGAAAAATTACTTTTTTAACTCAACATTTCCCAAGTGTATTTTACTACTAGACTCATTTTAATATAACATCGCATTATATATCTTGGGACTCAGATTCTCTGTAATGTTTTCTGTGAAATATTGGGTTTGAATATAACAGTGGTAAAGAAAATATATGGAAATCTTCTGTGTATTTTACTCTATGTCTTAAATTTCACATTTTCTGTGATTAAAAAGTGATAGAAAATACTTTTTAAACAGGCATAAAAATAATTTGACTTAAAGAAAGGAACAACAATAAATCAAAAGTAGAACATACTCCTATTTTGACTCAATGTCATTAGTCTTACTGGTAAAACAAGCGTCTGTAGTTCTCCTATGGAACTGAGAGAATTTGATTCTGCTTTTCTCTAACCCACCCCAACACACAGACCCACAATTACCATATTGAATATAATCACTATTTCAGATCTTTGTCAGAACCTATTGTGCTTCTCTGGTGGACCTGCCTGACTTTATAGAAACTTGCTTCCTTTTTGTAACTCTCTGCTGACATGTGCCTGCTTCTTTTGACTTTACCTCCTGCCACTCAGTCTCAGCTTAGTCTGAATCCCTGGCACTTCAATCACCCTGTCCATTTGGTCTTTGTTTTCTGTTTCTTCCCACTCTATTTGGAAATCTTGCTGATGACCTCAGACTAAGCACTTGGATTTTACGCCCTGTTTGCTCCTTTCCTGTTGCCACGGGAGTCATTAGACTTGGAGCACGTCATCTCTCTCTGGAGTTACAGTATCTGTTTTCTAACCTCCTGGGTTTGGGTCTGTGCCTGCCAGACATTCACTGTCTTCAAGGTCATTCCAGTTGGACTCTTGATCTTGGCTTTCACTGGTCTGCCCCAGCTGGCTCTGTGACAGTTTCCAATAGTTAGCAGACATGAAAGAAGGCCTTCCTTTCCTGTCACAGCTTTAAGTAAGTCAAGTATAACACTTCCTACAAACTCACAGGACCTTGTTCAATGCAGTTCAATACTGTTTTCAAATGAGCACTTTCTCTGTTAGGTCTTCTCGTAATATCTATTTCTCCTCACCACACTCTCTATTCTCCTTCCTTACTGTATTTGTCTCCACTGCATATACTATATAATATACTTACTTATTTAACATGTTGTCTCCCTCCTACTGCTGGGACATGAACGTCATTAATACAGGGCTTTTTCTGTTTTTCTCACTGATAGGTCTCTCAGTCTGGAAGAGTACATGGTTCATAGTAAGACACTTAATAAATATATAATATATAAATGGATACATGAATGAAAATGAGTAAACTCTTGGTAGGACAGACAAAGTGGGAGTAATAAAACTGCAACTAACAATTTCCATTTCCGGTAGGTATACTAAGACTGGTCCACTGTGGTATTCTCTAAATAGTTGGGAATTTGCACTCTGGGCATTCATGTCTGCAATAATCTCACTGTTTACTAGCAGGGAAACCAAAGTTAAGTTTACCTTACACAATCCTAAAAGCAAAATGAATAGCTTTTTAAAAGTACAGATTTCAATAAACTTACTGACACTTAAAAGGCAGGCATGGCTTACTCTTTCCATTAGTTACTTTATGAGACAGAAATCACATTGCTCAGTGATTCCTAACCTTAAATCGCTTAAAAAAAAAAAATTGCATTTTTCATCATTCATCTATTTTATGCCTTTTGTAACTAAAATATGTTTTATTCTCATTGAAAATTTAAAGTTTGGAATCTCCCAGTTGAGAGGAATGATCATACACTTGCATTTATATTGGATGTTGGAATGGCAATTAATGGTGAAGTGAAAGCATTAGTAGCTCAGTCATGTCCAACTCTTTGTAACCCCGTGAACTGTAGCCTAATAGGCTCCTATGTCCATGGGAATCTCCAGGCAAGAATACTGGAGGGGGTAGCCATTCCCTTCTCCAGGGGATCTTCCTGACCCAGGGATCAAACCTGAGTTTTCTGCATTACAGGCAGATTCTTTATTACATCTGAGCTACCAGGAAAGCTAAAAATATGTTTTATTCTCAGTGAAATTTTAAAATTTGGAATCTTGCAGTTGAGAAGAATGATCGTTTCTCCTCCCACTGTATGATAATTGGATTGTTTTCACTTTTTGGCTATTAGAGATAAACTATGAGCGTTCATGCCCAAGTTTTTGTGTGAATATAAGTTTTCAGTTCTTTGGGATTGTTGTAAATAGCAATATTGCCGGATCATGTGATAATTTTATGTTTTGTTTTATTTAAAAAATTATTTTCTGTATTGGCTATGCCATTTTACATTCTACAGCAATACATAAGTGATCTAGTTTCTCTGCAATGTCACTGATATGTATTATTGTCATTATTTAGCCTTTGTGATAGGCATGTAGAGACAGCTCATAGTGGCTTCAATTTACATTTGCAAATAAATAATAAAGCTGACCATTTCCTGTATTTATTTGACATCCATGTATCCTCCTCATTGAAATGAAAAGTTTGTGCCTTTTACTCATTTTGTAAAGAGCTTGCTTATTTATTTTTACTGTTTAGTTTTAAGAGTTCTTTATGTATTCTAGAAACTAGTCCTTGGTCTAATACGGAGTTTGAAAATATTTTCTCCCAGTAGGCAACTTGTTTATCATGCTCTTAACAAGGTCTTTTGCAAAACAAAAGTCTTAAATTCTGACAAAGTCTGATTTATCATTATTCCCTTTTACGGGTTGTGCTTTTTGTGTCAAGTTTAAGAGCACTTTCCTTAGCTTCATATATTGAAATTTTTTCCTAAAATATTTATAGTTCTGTGTTTTAAGTCTACAAACCATTTTGGGTTAAATTTAATGTAAAATGTGAGATTTAGCTCAAGATCTTTTTCTGTTTTTGATTATTTTTGATCTGAATGTGAAAATGAAAATCACTCAGTACTGTCCAACTCTTTGCAACCCTGTGGACTATACAGTCCATGGAATTCTCCAGGCCAGAATACAGAAATGGGTAGCCTTTCCCTTCTCCAGGGGATCTTCCCAACCCAGGGATCGAACCCAGGTCTCCCACATTGCAGGCAGTTTCTCTACCAGCTGCACCACCATAGAAGCCCGAGAAACCTGGAGTGAGTAGCCTATCTTTTCTCCAGCAGATCTTCCCGACCTAGGAATCCAATGGGGGTCTCCTGCAATGCAGGTAGATTCACCAACTGAGCTGTCAGGGAAGTCCATTTTTGATCTATGGATATCTAATTGCAACATCATCACATGTTGAAAAGGCTGTCTTTCTTCCATTGAAAGCCTTTTACATCTCTGTCAAGTTATCAGTTGGAAATATTTTTGTGGGCATGATTTTGAGTTACATATATTTTTTGTCATTAATCTTTGTGTTTTCTCTTCCACAGTAACAGACTAAAATGACTGATGTAGCCACCTGACATAAAGGAAGAATGGTTCCTCTTCCCTCATTCTTCTTTAAAAGATTGTTTTAGCTGCTCTAGGACTTGTGGTTTTCCATGTATTAATACATGTTAGAAGAAATTTGTCTATGTCTAAAAGAATCCTTGTTGAGCTATTGATAAGAATTATAGTCATCCTTGATATCAATTTGAGAATTGATATCTTTAGTATATTTAGTCTTCCAATCCATGAACATAACATCAGTTTATTTAGATCTACTCTGATACCTTTATAAGCATTTTATATTTGGCAGCATACAGATTCTGTACATGCTTTGTTAACTTCCTAGGTATTTCTTTTATTTGTAGCAATTTTAAATGATGTTGTGAATCTTTTTTTTTTTGGTTCCACACGTGCAGTGTTACTATATAAAAATATTTATTTTATTTTTTGCATTGATCTTGTATTTGTCACTGTCAAAGTAGTCTTAGTTCTGTTGTAGATTCTTGGGATTTTCTATGTAGACAGTCATGTCATTCTAAAACAGTGAACATTTTCTTCCTTTTAATCTGTGATTTTTTTCTTGCCTTTTTGCAGTGGTTAGAATGTCTAGTAGCATCTTGAATAGGATAACAAGAACAGATTTTATTGCTTTGTTCCTGATCTTTGTCTTTCACCATTAATCTGGTGTTAGCTCTGATGATTTTGTAGATGGTATGTCAAATTGAGACAGTTCTTTACTAAACTTGCTAAAATTTTAATTTTTGCATGAATAGATGTTATATTTGTTTATGATTTTTTTCCTCTTTACCCTGTTGTTTTGTTTGTTGGTGGTGGGTTTTTTTTCCCCCCCTCTGGCTGCACTATGTGGCTTGTGGGATCCTAGTTCCCTGACCAGGGATTGAGCCTAGGCCCTCAGCAGTGAAAGAATGGAGTTCTAACCATTGGATCATTAGGGAATTCTCTTTACTCTGTTAATATGATAGGTTGCATTATATGATTTTCTAATATTGAGCCAGGCTTCCATAATAGAAGTAAGTCCTATTTTCTTGTTGTGTATAATTATTTTTATACATTGTTTGTTTTGATTTTTTCATGTTTTTCTTAATTTTTGTGTCTAAATTTATGCAGATATTAGTCCATAGTTGTCTTCATTTTTTACTGCCTTTCTCTAGTTTTATTATCACGACAACACTAACACAATAAAAATTAGTTAAGAAGTGTTCCTTTCTCTTCTATTTTCTAGAAGAGATTAAAAAAATTGACACTTTTCCAGTGAATGGTAAATTATGTACTGAAATAGAATTTGGTATTCAGTTTGGTATTATTGAA
>NW_011495026.1:5827698-5856414 GCF_000754665.1 Bison bison bison | reverse complement strand
ATTATTGAACTTTTAAAATTACAAATTCAATTTCTTTAGTAATTACAAAACAACTCAGGTTATTTCCTCTTGGTTGAGTTTTGGTAATTTGTATTAAGATGTTGTATTTATGAGCATATAATTATTTAAAGTATCCTGTATGATTTTTCCAGTGGTTGTAAAATCTGTAGTGATATCCCATTTCATTCCTCATATTTAATTTTTTTTAATGTCTAGGAATATTTTAATATATGTGCTGGTTATTTTATTTTTTTTTTACAGAGCATACCCTGGTTTATAAAAACGGGCACTATTTAAAAAAATGTTCTTTTAATATGGTTTGTCAAAATAAGTACCAAACTCAGGAGCAGGTATCACACTGTGTTAAATGCTTCTGGCTCCCTTTCATACAGTTCAGTCCCTTCTCCAGATATTAACTTATTGAAGAGATCAGGCTTGCTATTCCACAGACTGCCCTATATTTGTTATTTGTCTCATTGCATCTGTATGATGATGTCTAGTTTGTTTATTCCCTGTTCCTCCTGATGATCTGATATTAAACTTTGATGTGAATACATCATGGATGTTATCTGTTACACATATATATCTGACTTACTACTGGATTACAATAAAAGCAATCTAATTCTTTCCCTGTGTATGCTTTCCCTTTGCAAAGTTATGTGTATAGTTCTATGTTGCTATTATAAAATTATCTGGCCCCCTCCTAAACCAATTTATTAAAATTGCTGATCCTTACTCAAATCAATAATTTCATTTGGATGTCTTTATTTGTTTCAGTTAGTTGCTTTGTTTCCTTCTATTTGTGTATATTGGAACAGGGAGAAATCTGCTTGGGTCAGGCTTCTACCACATAGAAAGTAAACACAAGATTGGTAATTTCAATTGTCAGATCTAAACTTGAATTTTAACTTGATGGGCATGTCATTCCTCACATTTGTGATTTGTGTCATCTGTCTTTTTCTCTTAACAGTTTTGTTAGTGTGTGCTAAGTCGCTTCAGTCATGTCTGACCCTTTGTGACCCTATAAACTGTAGCCTGCCAGGCTCCTCTGTCCATGGGATTCTGCAGGCAAGAATACTGGAGTGGGTTGCCATTTCCTCTGCCAGGGGACCTTCCCCATCCAAGTATCAAACCCACATCTCTTACATCTCCTGCATTAGCAGGTGAGTTCTTTACCACTAGCACCACCTGGGAAGTCCCAGTTTTGTTAGAGGCATGCTATTTTTATTGTTTCTTTTTTTTTGACTTTTATTTATTTTTTATTTTTTTAAAATATAAATTTATTTATTTTAATTGGAGGCTAATTACTTTACAATATTACATTGGTTTTGCCATACATCAACATGAATCCACCACTACTGTACACGTGTTCCCCATCCTGAACACCCTTCCCACCTCCCTCCCCGTACAATCCCTCTGGGTCATCCCAGTGCACCAGCCCCAAGCATCCTGTATCATGCATCGAACCTGGACTGGCGATTCATTTCATATATGATATTGTTTCTTAAAAAACTAACTTCTGGTTTAATTAATTCTTCTTTACCGTTTCCCTTTTTTCAATTTCATTTTATCCTGCTCTTATTTGTATTACTATTGTCCTTCCTTCTGCTTACTTTGGGTTTTTTTTTTGACCTTGTTGATCTAATTTAGTGTCAGGGATTAAGATTACTGATTAGAAACTTTTCTAATGAAAGCATTTAGTGCTAAATATTTCCCTCTTTTTACTGCTCTAGTTGCATCCACACATTTTAGATATAAAATATTTTAACTTTCATTTAGACCTATGTATATATTTCTATTTATTTTGAGATATAATCTTTGAGGTATGGGTTGTTTAGTAGCATGTTGTTTACATTCCAACTGTTTAGTATCTTTTCTGTCATTTACCCTGTTTCCTTATATTTCCCTGTTTCTATTATTAATTTCTAGTTTGGTTTCATTTTGATCGAAGAATATAGTTTGTATGATTTCAATTGTGATAAATGTGTCAATGTTTATATTATAAACCTGGATATGATTTAGAATGGTAAATCTATGGATGCTTGAAAAGAATGTGTAGTCTACATTTTGGAGGTGAAGCATTCTATAAATATCAACTATATTCTTTTGATTGATAGTCTTATTCAGTTCTTCTATATCTTTACTAAATTTTGTCCAGTACTGTGGAAAAAATTAAATGTGGGGCACTGATGTCCCCAGTAATTGCTTATTTGTCAATTTCCTCTTTCATCCCTATCAAGTGTTATTTTCATCATGTATGTTGAAGATCTCTTGTTTTGTGTTTATACATTTAGGATCACTATGTCTTTGGGGTGAATTAAGCCTATTATCATTGTATAATGTCCCTCTTTGTCCCTAGTAATTATCCTTGCTATGTGGTGTATTTTAATATGAATAAAATTATTCCTGCTTATTAGTTGATGACATTAGTATGATGGATATTTTTCCTCTTTTTTATGTTTAGCTGTGTCACTGTATTTAATGTGAGTTTCTTAGATGGTATACAATTGGATCTTTCAAAGGAATCCATTCTGGAATATATATATTTGGATAATTAAAAAAATAATCATCATTGATATGTTAAGGCTTACATCTGATATTTTATTACTCGTTTTCTGTGTGTTTCCTTTTTCTCATTCCCCTGGTTCTCTTTTTTTGACCTCCAGAGTTGGACTGTGAAGAAAGCTGAGCACCAAAGAATTGATGCTTTTGAACTGTGGTGTTGGAGAAGACTCTTGAGAGTCCCTTGGACTGCAAGGAGATCCAACCAGTCCATTCTAAAGGAGATCAGTTCTGGGTGTTCTTTGGAAGGAAGGATGCTGAAGCTGAAACTCCAGAACTTTGGCTACCTCATGCAAAGAGTTGACTTATTGGAAAAGACCCTGATGCTGGGAGGGATTGGGGTCAGGAGGAGAAGGGGACGACAGAGGATGAGATGGCTGGATGGCATCACTGACTTGATGGACATGAGTTTGAGTGAACTCTGGGAGTTGGTGATGGACAGGGAGGCCTGGTGTGCCTCATGTGATTCATGGGGTGCAAAGAGTCAGACACAACTGAGCGACTGAACTGAACTGATGGGTTATTTCAATATTCTATTTTTTAGGATTCTTTAACATAACTTGTTACAGCCTACTGATATTGACATTTTATCCCTCCAGGTTAGCTGTTGAAAGCCTACTTCATAAATGGTCTGTTAAAGTCAGCTCATAGAGGAGTGATGGACCCCCACCCAGTCTACAATTGGCTCAGATATCTAGACTGGTAATATCATGTGTGCCCAGAAAAGGTATGAAATGTTTATTTCCAGTCACATAATGAGCAGAAAAGCTCCCAAGCAGGTCCACAAATAACTTGAGAGAACTGGAAAAGAATTTTGGCTAAGGTATAATTATGAAGAATTATTATACAAGAATTACTCTTAATCCTCAACTGTTAAAGACATTTAATGATTATCTTTGGAATTGGAATAAGATTCTTATGCGTGATCTGGGGCTTGTATAGTTTGAAATTCCCAAAGAACAGAATACCTGGGCTTTCATGTCAACTTCCCTAGATGTGGTATAATGGTGGAGTGGGGAATGTTGAGGCATAAACATCGTTATCTATCAAATGTCAAAAGTAAATTCAGACTTTTCATTGCATTTACCCCTAATGTTTGCGAGGTAACTGAAATATGCCATGTTTTATTGAAATTGTGTCATTAAGACATTTTTACACATATTCGTTGCCCAGAGCTAGTAAGGAAGTTGAAAGGAGGGAGGGAAAAAGGAAATAAAAAAGGTAAGGAAGGTGAATTTTCTGTTGAATGTTTCATTCAAGAACTCAAACGTAAGTATTCTGTGAAGTGAAATGTGTGCGTTGGTCACTACCAATGGTCACTGAGTGTCTTGGTGGGACCGTGTAATGTGGCCATCAAATGCAGAGGCATTTTTTCACCTTCAGTTTATATTTTGGATATCTATGAGACAGGCAGAGAAGGCAATGGCACCCCACTCCAGTACTCTTGTTGGAAAATCCCATGGATGGAGGAGCCTGGTAGGCTGCAGTCCACGGGGTCGCTAAGAGTTGGACACGACTGAGCAACTTCACTTTCACTTTTCACTTTCATGCATTGGAGAAGGAAATGGCAACCCACTCCAGTGTTCTTGCCTGGAGAATCCCAGAGACGGGGGAGCCTGGTGGGCTGCCGTCTATGGGGTCCCACAGAGTCGGACATGACTGAAATGACTTAGCAGCAGCAGCATGAGACAGGAGTTTCACAGTGTTCTTTATCCCAAAGGAGGCAGTCTTGGATAAGAAATTGCTGTTGCTGGCTGGTCCAAGTAGTTAAGATCAGTGAAAATATCCCAAGAGCCTTTTAACATGTGCAGGTGGGGCAGTTTTTCCAGGGTCTGCAGTGTTAAGATTAAAAGTTAGGCCAATTGTCAGGCTTCCCTGGTGGCTCAGATGGTAAAGAATCTGCCTTCAATTCAAAAGACCTGGGTTTGATGCCTGGGTTGGGAAGATCCCTTGGAGAAGGGCATGGCAACCTACTCCAATATTCTTGTCTGAAGATTCACCATGGACAGAGGAGCCTGGCAGGCTTCAGTCCATGGGGTTGCAAAGAGCTGGACACAACTGACCGACTAAGCACAGCACAAGTATAGCACAGGCCGATCATCACAACTTTTGGGTCCTGCTGATGATCTGGGACGTCTTGATTAAGGGATGAATAGCAGCAGCAAGGACCATCATGTATTATGGTTCAATATCATCCACTGCCTACTAACTCCCTTGCTGTTCACTCACTTGATCCCAAAAAGTTTCAAATGTAGCCAAGAGGTCTAGGCAAAGGATGGCTTCCTCCTGTGCAGTAGGCTCTTAAGGTAAGATTTTAAGGACAGTAGAAGCCACTAACTTCCATAGATATGGTGTACTAGAGGGCTCAGATTTGACTCTGTCCTGTAGATACAAT
The DNA here is from genome assembly GCF_000754665.1 of Bison bison bison. Classification (NCBI taxonomy): domain Eukaryota; kingdom Metazoa; phylum Chordata; class Mammalia; order Artiodactyla; family Bovidae; genus Bison; species Bison bison. The sequence goes on along the minus strand of NW_011495026.1, from coordinate 5,851,457 downwards.
TTTTATTTAAAAAATAGACACTGGTGGCTATACACAGCTTGCAGACTGTACCATAATGACCCAGAGCAGAACAGGCCATTTGGTACATAGTGTATGGATTCAGATCCTGTCAGAGCCTGCTGTTCTAGGGAATTTCAGTATACAGATAGTTTTTATCTAAAGATTAGTGTGCCATGTGGGGCTAAAGGGTGCAGTGTCTTGTACCAGAATGCCATGAGCAACTTAAGGCTATTGTGGGTACAGAATCTCCAGGAGGCCTAAGTTATTCAGTGGCTCAGTTGTGTCTGACACTTTGCAACCCCAGGGACTGCAGCATGCCAGGCCTCCTTGTCCTTCACCATCTCCTGGAGCTTGCTCAAACTCATGTCCATTTGAGTCGGTGATGCCATCCAATGATCTCATCCTCTGTCGTCCCCTTCTCCTCCTGCCTTCAATCTTTCCCAGTATCAGGGTCTTTTCTAATGAGTTGGCTCTTCGCATCAGGTGGCCAAATGATTGGGGCTTCAGCTTTCATCATCAGTCCTTCCAATTCAGGACTGATTTCCTTTAGGATTTACTGGTCTGATCTCTTTGTAGTCCAGTGGACTCTCAAGAGTCTTCTCCAACACCATAGCTCAAAAGCATCAATTCTTCAGCTCTCATCTTCCTTTATGGTCCAACTCACCAATCCATACGTGACTACTGGAAAAACCATGCCTTTGACTAGACAGACCTTTGTCAGCAAAGAAGTGACTCTACTTTATAACAGGCTGTTCAGGTTTGTCAGAGCTTTTCTTCCAAGGAACAAGCATCTTTTAATTTCGTGGCTGCAGTCACCATCTGCAGTGATTTTGGAGCCCAAGAAAATAGAGTCTCTCACTGTTTTCATTGTTTCCCCATCTGTTTGCTATGAAGTGATAGGACCAGATGCCATGATCTTCACTTTTTGAGTGTTGAGTTTTAAGCCAGCTTTTTCATGCTCTCGTTTCACCTTCATCAAAAAGCTCTTTAGTTTCTCTTCACTTTCTGCCATAAGGGTGGTGTCATCTGCATATCTGAGGTTATTGGTATTTCTCCCAGCAATCTTGATTTGGGCTTGTGCTTCATCCAGCCCAGCATTTCTCATGATGTACTCTATATAGAAATTAAATAAACAGGGTGACAGTATATAGCCTTGACATGCTCATTCACCAATTTGGAACCAGTCTGTTGTTCCATGTCTAGTTCTAACTGTTGCTTCTTAACCTACATGCAGGTTTCTCAGGAGGTGATAAGGTGGTCTAGTGTTCCCATCTCCTTAATAATTTCCCACAGTTTCTTGTGATCTACACAATCAAAGGCTTTAACATAGTCAATGAAGCATAAATCGATGTTTTTCTGGAATTCTCTGACTTTTTCTATGATCCAACGGATATTGGCAATTTGATCTCTGGTTCTTCTGCTTTTTCTAAAGCCATCTTGAACATCTGGAAGTTCTCAATTCACACACTGTTGAAGCCTATCTTTCAGAATATTGAGCACTACTTTGCTAGCATGTGAAAAGAGTGGAGTTGTGGAGGCCTAAGGACAGATTGCAAAAAGCTCTATAGTAAAGAATCACAACAAACTGTGGAAGATTCTTAAAGAGATGGGAATACCAGACCACCTGACCTGCCTCCTGAAAAATCTGTATGCAGGTCAGGAAGCAACAGTTAGAACTGGACATGGAACAACAGACTGGTTCCAAATCGGGAAAGGAGTATTTCAAAGATGTATATTGTCACCCTGCTTATTTAACTTATATGCGGAGTACATCATGAGAAATGCTGGACTGGATGAAGCATAAGCTGGAATCAAGATTGCCAGGAGAAATATCAATAACCTCAGATATGCAGATGACCCCACCCTTATGACAGAAAGTGAAGAAGAACTAAAGAGCCTCTTGATGAAAGTGAAAGAGGAGAGTGAAAAAGTTGGCTTAAAGCTCAACATTCGGAAAATGAAGATCATGGCATCTGGTCCCATCACTTCATGGGAAATAGATGTGGAAACAGTGACAGACTTTATTTTTGGGGGGCCCCAAAATCACTGCAAATGGTGATTGCAGCCATGAAATTAAAAGACGCTTGCTCCTTGGAAGAAAAGCTATGACAAACCTAGATAGCTTACTAAAAAAGCAGAGATGTTACTTTGCCAAGAAAGGTCTGTCTAGTCAAAGCTATGGTTTTTCCAATAGTCATGTATGGATGTTGAACTATAAAGAAAGCTGAGTGTCAAAGAATTGATGCTTTTGAACTGTGGTGTTGGAAAAGACTCTTGAGAGTCCCTTGGGCAGGAAGGTGATCCAACCAGTCAGTCCTACAGGAAATCAGTCTGAATATGCATTGGAAAGACTGTGCTGAAGCTGGAACCCCAATACTTTGGCCACCTGATTGGAAGAACTGACTCATTTGAAAAGACCCTAATGCTTGGAAAGATTGAAGGCGAGAGGAGTAGGGGATGACAAAGGATGAGATGGTTGGATGGCATTACTGACTCAATGGACATGAGTTTGAGTAAACTCCAGGAGTAGGTGATGGACAGGGAGGTTTGGCATGCTGCAGTCCATGGGGTCCCAAAGTGTTGGACACAACTGAGCGACTGAACTGAATTATGGTAAAGAAGTCTCAGGGATACAGTGGGAGTGATATTTTTATTCAATTTGGACAGATTCTAGAGACTTCTGGGAAATTACATTCAAGGTGGTCTGATTTGCAACAGCCTATATGGGCTTAGGTCTTCCCTGGTGGCTAGGCAGTAACGAATCTGCATGCCAATGCAGGAGACTCAGGTTTATCCCTGGGCCAGGAACATCCCCTGGAGAAGGAAATGGCAACCCACTCCATTCTTTTTGCCTGGAGAAAATTTCATGGATAAAGGAGCCTGGTAGGCTACAGTCCATGGGGTCACAAAGAGTAGGAAACAACTTAGTGACTATACAAACCAACATAGGGGCTGAAGTAAAATTTATAAGTGAGGAATATGTTTCCAAGATCCAAAAGACTTAAAGATGTTGGATTTGTTTTCACATTGTGGATGCTGAGAGGGTAAATAGCTGTTTCTTGACAATGTCAAAGTCTTCCCTGGAGGCTCAGATGGTAAAGATTCTGCTTGCAAGGTGGGTTCAATCCCTGGATTGGCAAGATCCTCTGGAGAAGGAAATGGCAACCCACTTTAGTACTCTTGCCTGGACAATTCCGTGGATAGAGGAGCCTGCCAGGCTGCAGTCCACGGGGTCACAAAGACTCAGAAGCACCTGAGTGACTTTTCACTTTTTGTCAGTGTCAGAGATAGAGTAACTCTTGGCAAATCAAAAAACTAAGGTGGTGAGGCTTCTACCGTGTTGGACAGCAGTCCATCTCTGTATGTGAGCTCCTTTGTTACCATTTATATGTCCTAATAAGTGTATCAAATCTCCTTGGAGGAGGATACCAGCAATGAAATATTATACTTGTGTTCTGGATAAAGGTGGATGTGGTTAAGAAACTGCTGGCAGTTGTGAAGACTGTTAAGGCTGGTGGGACACCATATGGCATAGATTCTTTATTACAAGATCCATTTACTCTTCCTGCTTTAAATATGGTCTCAGTTATTCTCTCTACATATACTGAGCAATATAATAGATGTAATTTTTGCTTTGATCAAATACAATTTAAGAACCTCCTGAAAAGTTTTTACCCATATTTTCACCCACTCTGTTTCTTTTTACTATTTTCTAAAGTTCCAGTCATTTTTCTATCATTGTCTTATTTTTATCGGAGAGCTTCAGTCAGCTTTTATCAGTAGGTCTGTGAGCGGTGAATTTTTAAATTTTCCTTGACCTGGACATATCCTTATTTCCCCTTTAATCCTAAAGGATATTTTAACTGAATATAGAAATCACAGTGTAAAATTATTTTCTTTGGGGACTTGCAACATGTTTTTGTGCACCTTTCCAGCCTCAGTGATTTTTAATGAGAATTCCATTTTCCTCCACTTTGTTCTGCTACTGCTAAGTCGCTTCAGTCGTGTCCGACTCTGTGTGACCCCATAGACGGCAGCCCACCAGGCTCCCCTGTCCCCAGGATTCTCCAGGCAAGAACACTGGAGTGGGTTGCCATTTCCTTCTCCAATGCATGAAAGTGAAAAGTGAAAAGTGAAGTCGCTCAGTCGTGTCCGACTCTTAGCGACCCCATGGACTGCAGCCTACCAGGCTCCTCCGTCCATGGGATTCTCCAGGCAAGAGTACTGGAGTGGGTTGCCATTGCCTTCTCCTGTTCTGCTACTAGTAACACACTAATGTTTTCCCCTGGCTGCTTTCAACAGTTTGTTTCTTTGTTTGTTCTAATATTTATTTCATTTTAATTGATTGATGTTTGCCTTACAATAATGGTTTGATTTCTGTCATACATCAACATGAATTAACCATATGTGCAAGAGTTTAGGCTTCCCTGATAGCTCAGTTAGTAAAGAATCTGCCTGCAGTGCAGGAGACCAGGGTTCAATCCCTGGGTCAGAAAGATCCCCTGGATAAGGAAATGGCAAACCACTCCAGTATCCCTGCTATTTCTTTAGTTTTCAGAAATTTAACTCTGATATATGTTTTGGTGTAAACATTTTAGTACTTATTCTATGTGTGGTTCACTTAACTTTGGGAATATATAAGTTTACATCTTTCACCAAGTTTGGGACATTTTCAGCTATCATTTTTTCTTTTTTTTTTTTTTTAACCTTTAAGGCTTACATGCTTTCTCTTTACTTTCTGGGACTCAAAGATACAGATGTTAAATATTGTCTTTATGCCCTAGTCTCAAAGAGCCTGCTTTTTTCTTTTTTCAGACCGTTTTTTTTCTATTTTCAAATAAATTTTATTGCTCTGTCCTCACCCTCACTGATTCTGTATCACTGACACTCTACTATTGATCTCTTCCAATATAAGTTTTTAATGTAGTTATTTTATTTTTCAGTTCTACATTTCCCTTTGGCTTATTTTTATAAATTCTATTTCTCTGTTGATATTTTCTATTGTTTCAATTGTCTCAAATAAACGCATAATTACTTATTGAATCTATTTTAAGATTTCTGCTCTAAAATCTTTGTCAGATAATTCCAATAATTGATTCTTAGCTGTTGGTTGACTGACTTTTATCATTTAATTTGTGATTTCCTTGGTTCTTGTTATGACAAAATATTTTTAATTGTATAATGTATAATTTGAATATTATGTTGGAGACAATTTGTCCTATTTAAATATATGTTTTAGCAGGCAGTTTTCTTTTTCGGGTTCAGCATATTCTTTTTGGTGCCCTCTTAGGCTCTACTGAAATAACCACTAGGGATAGATCAGAGCAATATTTATTTCCTATATTATATAGATGGAACAACTAAATATTGTGCTCTCTTGTTGACTATTTATACTTTCAATGAGCCTATACGTTTTAAGAATCTAGAAGCATTTTTCACATAAGAAAGAGTAAAAATATTAAAGAAAGAAAACAAATATACTTTGAATTTATCTAAAAACTCTTAATGAATTACCATGAAATAATTATATTTCAGTTCCACCTCTGAAGATTCAAAGCATATTTAATTTTTTCTTCTTTCATAAGAAAATTATGCCTTCTATAGCAGTATAATTACTAAAAGTATATTAAAATGAAATACTCGATAATATATAGTTTCTAAGGATTGAAAACAAAGACCATGTTAATATGCAAGTGGAAGAAACAGAAGTTTATCCTGTCTTAATAGGTAATAACTGACTTAGATAGGACAATTTCCAAATTTTGAAGTAATGACAGAAAATCAGAAAAGTCTTTAATTTCAGGCAAATCTATTATATGTAAATAACTTTATTGATTTTAAATTATATATGTTGAGGAAAATCAAAATGAGTAAATAATTTTTCAAATGTATATTATTTTAAAATATGGTAACTGAAATTTATCTTCATGTATTAATTTTTTTTATGAATAAGACTATTTCACTAGACATGAATAAGCAAGCATCAGTTATGCATATTTAAACAAGACTGAAGTTGCTCTCAAAGAAAACCATAGTTACAGAAGTCTCAAACACTAAAAGGTATGACAATCTTAATAATTTTCTCTCCAAGTTGGATTTTCATTTTGTTACCTAATTCATTAACCAGAAATATGTTTGAGCATATTTTATTGCTACCAAATGTAATATTATACTTCATTTTCTAAATTGGACTGAATGTACATATTCTATAGATTGACTATGGAAAAATATTAATTAGAATAAATTGTGTTTAAAATATCCAATCAGAAAATTTATGCACAATTGAATATGTGCATTAAAAAAATAGAGGTGAAATGTATAAAGCATAAGAGGAAGTATTTAAAATCTTGAAAGTCAGTAATTAGACTTGTACATTTGGATTTTAACACTTCCTTTTTTATAAACAAAAAATGAGTTTTCATAAGTTTTAATGCATTTGAATACTTGGTTTATTTGGAAGCATTGCATAACTTATTTTAATTTATTTACATTTGTTTATTTGCTTTAAGTTAAAAAAAAATACACTGCTTAAACCATGCCCAAAAGAAGTAAAGAATACTCTTGGAACATAAAATGTCTGTCCTTCTGACTCTCTCCAAATTTATATTGAAACTTTATTTTCCCCCTGAAACCAGGAACATGTACTGATGCATGGAACTGTAAGGTTTGAATCATTATTTCTTCCCCTTCTCATGTTCTGTTTTGAAGTTGGGATCTGTCATAAATAGTATTATCATCTGGATCTGATTAAATGTAATGGATACCCAGTTTGGGAAAATAACCCAGTGTTTTTTTGCCTATTAGTAAATAATATTGATTCTTCTTTACACAAATCACTAAAATCACACCCAGTAAAACAATGGTCTTTAAAAGCTTGCCCAGCCTTGTGTATAAAGTTTTATTTTCATAGTTTAATTCAGTCTGATTATTTTCATTGTTTTTTTTTTTTTTTTTACCATAATAGCTATGAGATTACCTACTGACATAAAATATTTTAAACATCCATAATTAAAACCTAGAGGGAAAAAAGACAATAAAACTTCAAAACTAGTTTAAAGCTTTGCAGTAATATTTTACTGCCAAAGAAAGCAGATAAGACTTTCACACTGTGCTGAAAACTGCAGGTAATTAATTCCCATGGCAGGGAAGTGAAGGAAAAGCACATTCCATATTCTCAGGGCAAAGTGTAAAAGGAATTTGTAGCAGATCCTATTAGGTTTCAGCATTAGACTGCAAGGGATACTTAGAGTAGACTAGGATGAGGGGAAGCTGTGAGAGTACAAATAATATAATAGAAATGCTTCTGACAACAAATCATCCACAACAAGAGAAAAAGCTCTAAGTGATACAACAGAAGGACTTCTTAGGTGTCCAAGTTTTTCACTCATTTCTCTTTTAGCCAAATCATTGCTTTCCTTTCCCTGCCATGCTTTCCTAACTCGACCACAATTAAGCTCAGATTTTCAGAGTGTCCTTGGCTTTTGCCTACTCTATATCCTGACTTTTAAAAACTAGATGTTTCTTCCCTTTAGGATTTATAATTCTGATTTGCCTCATCCATTTCAGTCATTGATTTCAAGGGGTAATCTGTAGTTTGTCACTAATTCAAGGAAATATGTGAGATCTCACAAATTCTGGAAGCTGTAAAAAGAAGGTGGGGATGGAGTGAGTAGAAGACAAAGGCCTGCACACAATTAATGAGGAAAACTTGTAATTTTCCTGGATTTTGCCAAAACTTGACTGTTTCAAACTGTCTGCAATGTGTTTGAAATATCAACAGGGAATATAGTAAACAGTTCACCAGGGGAGCCAAGGCAGATCATAATTTCATATGCATGGCATGTATAGAATATCAACTTTCTTTAAATTCTTCGTAAGAAGCATTCAGTTGGGCAGTGTTTAAATATTAAGATTATGACTATGTGTAGAACAATGAAAAATATTTTTACCAGTGACTATGTTTTAAGTCATAGACCCAAAACACACCTTGATGAAAGCATTGTCTCATATTTTTAAAGAGTTAATGAGAGCAGACTTTGGATGAAAAATAAAAAATAGGTGATCCTGCTTGAGGGCAAAATTCACTGTCAGGGGAGTTTGTAATTTCCTCAGTTCTGTCTCTTTGCAACAAATTTTGAAGCAATGGACCAGTATTACAGCTCTCGGACAGACCAGTGTTATAGCTCTGTGTTACAGCTCAGTTTTATTTAGAAGGTAAAGGAAAATACATCCTAGAGGAGTGAGGACATGCTGACCCAAAAGACATGAAGAGAAGAGAAGCCCCCAGGCCAATTTTGGCTCCTCTTTTTATGATTTTTTTTCTCCTCCCCCTGGGCCTGCCCTATGTAAATTGGACTAGCCAGGAGTGCTGATTTTTTTTTTTTTTTTTTTTGACCTGAGGTCCTCACTCTGGTCCTCAGACCTTCCTTTGTTCTATTTTCTTGGGCTTTTCCCTTCTTTGTCTTTTAGCCACCTCCATTTTGGACTCCTTTTACCTATTCTAACTACCTAACAGCACAAAATAGCTTAAAGAAATCAATGCAAACATCTCTGAGAATGATACCCTCAGAAAAGACATAGGCAAAACCCATAGTTATTCCTGTTTTCCACCCACACTTGATAAAATTGTAAGTATTCCAGAATTTTAAAGCCTATGCCAAGTATGAAGGTCCAGCAATTGCAGGTGCCTTGTGCTGGTAAAGTAATGCTCAAAATTCTCCAAGCCAGGCTTCAACAGTACATGAGGCATGAACTTCCAGATAGTCAAGCTGGTTTTAGAAAAGGCAGAGGAACCACAAATCAAATTGCCAACATCCACTGGATCATCAAAAAAGCAAAAGAGTTCCAGAAAAACATCTATTTCTACTTTATTGACTATGCCAAAGCCTTTGACGGTGGGGTCACAACAAACTGTGGAAAATTCTGAAAGAAATGGGAATACCAGACCACCTGACCTGCCTCTTGAGAAATCTGTATGCAGGTCAGGAAGCAACAGTTGGAACTGGACATGGAACAACAGACTGGTTCCAAAAGGGAAAGGAGTATTTCAAGGATGTATATTGTCACCCTGCTTATTTAACTTATATACAGAGTACATCATGAGAAATGCTGGGCTGGATGAAGCACAAGCTGGAATCAAGATTTCTGGGAGAAGTTTCAATTACCTCAGATATGCATGTGACATCACCCTTATGGCAGAAAGTGAAGAAGAACTAAAGAGCCTCTTGATGAAAGTGAAAGAGGAGAGTGAATAAGTTGGCTTAAAGCTCAACCTTCAGAAAACTAAGATTATGGAATCCGGTCCCATCACTTCATGGGAAATAGATGGGGAAACAGTGGAAACAGTGACAGACTTTATCTTTTTGGGCTCCAAAATCACTGCAGATGGTGATTGCGGCCATGAAATTAAAAGACGCTTGCTCCTTGGAAGAAAAGCTAAAACCAACCTAGACAGTATATTAAAAAGCAGAGACATTACTTTGCCAACAAAGGTCTGTCTAGTCAAGGCTATGGTTTTTCCATTGGTCATGTACGGATGTGGGAGTTTGACTATAAAGAAAGCTGAGTGCCAAAGGATCGATACTTTTGAACTATGGTGTTGGAGAAGACTCTTGAGAGTCCCTTGGACTGCAAGGAGATCCAACTAGTCTATCCTAAAGGAGATCAGTCCTGGGTGTTCATTGGAAACTCTGATACTTTGGCTGAAACTCTAATACTTTGGCCACCTGATGTTAAGAGCTGATTTATTTGAAAAGATCCTGATGCTGTGAAAGACTGAAGGCAGGAGGAGAAGGGGACGACAGAGGATGAGATAGATGGTTGGATGGCATCACTGACTCAATGGAGATGAGTTTGAGTAAACTCCGGGAGTTGGTGATGGACATGGAGGCCTGGCATGCTGCAGTCCATGGTGTTGCAAAGAGTCGGACACGATTCAGTGACAGAACTGAACTGAGCTGTAAACATATTAAATGCCACTGAATTTACTGAAAGATCCTGCCCATGTGTGCCAGTGGAGTTTTCTACCATTCAAATCATTTGGACAGATGAAGAGAGAAAGACAGACACCTTACTTTTCCAGGCAGTATTTTTGAAGAGGTGTACTACAAACCATCAGAGTTCTAAAGATACACAAACTTATTAGAAGTGGTGAGGGAGGGGGAGCCGAGGGCCAAGTAAGCAATGTTTTGAGTTCCCCAAATGTACTTTAATCAGAGCAGGTTTGTTTTTATCTGCTTTACATTCTGAAAAACCTTCTCTCACTTAAACTGTCACTGCATTACAAAGGCTATTCTGGTATAAGTTAAAAGATCCAGATCGTAAACGCGCATATGTAAAAAAGCGAATAAATTTTATGTGTCCTATTCGCTTTACTGCTAAACTATTAGAGAACGTACAAAGAATTTGCTTTTGTGGCCTAAGTGTGCTTAACAGACTGCCAGGTAAACAGTCATAATTAACAAAGGCTTTCCACTCCATTGTGTTAATTTCAATTCGTCCTTATCACTCAATACAGAACTCTTAAAAACATAGCAGTGATTTCTTAAATATGAGAAAGACATTCATTAGTTTTCAGAATTATGAGTTTAAGTTCTTCTAATACAATGTGTATTGATCCCCACAGCATAAATAAATATCAGTCTATGGCAATTTCCTCAATGTAAAAGTAATATCCATGATAGAATGTTGAAAGCAAAGAAGCACCTCTAGTTGACTCTCACAGTTTTTTGAAAACCTAGAAATAAAATGTCTCTAAATTTGTGAATAGTAAGTTTTCACTGAAAAAGCTGACTCCTCATTACCCACCCCCATTCTCCTTGTTTAATTTAGATTCCTTTAGTTTATTGGCTTCATCATTAAAACATAACCAGAAAAAAAATTTCTTGCTTTCCAAAAGTATTTTAGAGTGTTTGGCTCACTTTCGGTTTCATGTCAACTTAGGATAATCACATAAGTTGTTGACAAATAAACATTCAAGAAATTTTTATGGAGGATAATCTTGGCAAACCACAACGGCCTTTAAACTTTGCTTTAAATTAAAATTCTAGCAGTTTATTATGTCACTTTGTGCCAGAATAAGGCTATAAACTGCTCTCATATTCAAAAGAATGTTTCCATTTAAAATTTACATTTACAAGTCTAATAAGATATTGGAGCTCATTCTATTCACAGAAAATCTATTGAGTTGTATAACTTTATTAGGAACCCAACTCACATTGTTTCTTGAATCAACTGAAGGTTAGTTAATAGCTTTTAATGATGGAATTTTTAGGTAAATTAGAGATAATGATAGAATCTTTAAATTACTAAGTGGTTTACTTATAGACAGGTAAGTTCTTATTGTCAAGAGAGTTTGTCCAATGATTCGATTTTAAACCAACTTTGAATTTCATATTACTTTTGGATCAGTTTAAGTAGATTATTTGGAATATTCTGTCATGTCCAGTTTAATTTTAGAATATAATTTATAGAGGATACTTAGAGAACTATATGAAGTACATTATATGCATATGGCATTTGGTTTTATCCACAAGAGATTCCTCATCAGCTATGAGAAATATTATGGCCAATAAGTTTATTACATTTTATAGACAGAGGGTAATAAATTATATGTCAGTTTTTTGAGATTATAAATTGTAATCTTTAAAATTCTTACAGAGTTTCAAAATTCAAAATTATGGGACATAATTGACAATTTAAAAAAGTGAAATGCTTGCAAATTATTTTGGCAACTGAATTACTTCATGAATATTATCTAATCTGACAAATTCATACCCTGCATGTTATGCTTAAGTTATTTAAATTTTGAGCACTGTGGGTATTTTGAGCACTGTGAATGATATATGATTCTCTTAGAAGATGTATTCGGTCCCTTAGATAATCATATGTTGGAAGTAGAAAGAGAAAAATATGATAACTAAACTAAATTGGCTTCAGTGGGAAAACTTAAACTGATTTCTGTGAGAACCAAAATGACTTGCATTTTATTTATGGCAACTTGTATAAGTATTCTCTAAAAAAAGGTCTGAATTGAGAGTTAGAATTTGAACTACTCCAGGGGACCACAGCATCTCTATTAAAGTCTTCACAGTAGTTATTTATTGGGTCACCTAAGGAGTGGCAAGTGTTTACAAACCATTTATAATCTTCCATTGTACCTTAAAAAAAAATAACACAATATGTTACCAAGTGGTTTGATATGTTTTTATGAACACAAAGAACACATACTCACACGCAGGCAAACACGCAAGTATACACATTGGAGAAGATTTCCCAAGATTGAGGAGTAGCACAGACATGCTATTGAAACTGAAATGAAACAAAAACGTCTGGTCTATTTCATGGTGAGTAAACTACCATGGATGTTTTTAAGTGAAATGGAAGATATAAAAAATGTGTAAATCTAGCATGTATCATAATTATGTATGGTGATGGATGTTTACTAGACTTATTGTGATCATTTTGCAATATATACAAATATCAAATCATTATGTTGCATAGCTGAAAATAAGATAATCATATATTAATTGCATCACAATAAATATATTAAAAAAGAGAAAAAAAACTGGTGCATATACAATCTATAGAGATATAGACTGATAATATGCTGCTTGCTAGCTCTGTATATGTACAAATGTAATAAAAATTATCACTAATTATTAACATGATAAGTAAATTTAAGGAAATTGTTTTCTCTATTTTGACAGATGAGAAAATTGATACTTATACACAGTATCTAACTTGCTCATGATATACAGGTATGTATAAATGGTAAACTTATGATCTGAACCCAAATTTAATTTCAGTGTAATATCTCCAGTACATTATGGCTTGGTTGTGTGGATTATATAGTGTAACATTCATAAAATACCAAATATAATGCTTGAAATACAGTAGCTGTTAAATATCATCTATAGTTATTAAACTTTATTAACAATTAGTGCCTACCCTTTGGAAGATTGTTGGCAGTTAAATACATCATTTTGCATATTTCTTATTCTCCATTTGAACTCATTATAAACTGATTATAATCCTATAGATAATTATGGATATAAGAAAGAGTGTACTAAGCTGTGTCTCTGTCGCATGTATTCATAATACTTTGTTTCTGAGAGTGATGATAGTTGCAGTAGAGCTTGGTATTCAGCTTCCTACTTACAGCCTCAACAGACAGGGATTTACATATGGTAATAATTGAAAATTCCATCATAAACTAATTATATTTTCATTAATTTTAATTCTTCCAGACTTCTTGTCTGAGTCTACCAAATATTTTTAGTGTTCAAGTTGTGGTTGGAATGAAGGAAGTTCTATGGAGATCAAATCCTCACTAGGCATATTGTAAACCTCATCCTAACTTTAAAACTCTCTTTTTCAACGTTTCTTCCAAAATATATATTCCAGTCTTATTTTTTCACAAATGTGTGCAAAACCACTGAAGATACAGTCGTGTGCAGAGAATCCACTGTATCTTGCCAGCACATCAGTTCCAGCCTTTACTGTATTCAGACAATACAAACTTCAAATACAATAATGTGTGATGAGTGCTTTGATAAGGAAAAAAGCAGACTGCTGTGAGATGAAATACAAAGCAACTTTTGCCCAGTCTAAAAGAGTTAGAGAAATTTCCCCAGAGAGAATGAGGTTAAGGCTGAAAACTGCTACAAATTATAAACTGTGATTGCTTTTCAGCTTTTTTCAATTGTAACGAAAATCTTTTCTACCTACCAAGTCCTACTTGATATAAATGTTATTTTATTCTAACATTTGAACCTTTGTCCCCAAACCGAATAAAATAAGCAAATATTATGAAAAGAGTGATATAGTATCTCCCCCAAAATCCATTTTATTAATAAATGTGTATATATTCAACTGCTCTTATGCCTACCAAAGAAGCAGAGAACTAGACAATTTGACTTGCCTGGCTTGTGTATAAATGTGTCTGTGTGTTTATATCCCAAAGAGGCAGTATGTCTAATGACATAATTATCGTTTAACATTTCATAGGATGAGACTACACTACAAACATTGTAATTTGTGATACTCTGAATCTAAGCAGATAGAGTAAAATTTCAGAAAATGAAAAACAAGTAACAAAATAAGCAACAGAGGAATGTGAATTATATAAAAGTTTTATTGTGATTCTTTCACACTATATAAAATATTAAATCATAGTATTGTATGTCTGAAACTAATATTAATGTTATATGTCAATTATACCTTAATTTAAACATTTAGTTTTTAAAATGTCATATTCTGGCTTCAAAAAAAATGAAATATGTAGGCAGCTCTGTATGCCTGTATAAGTGTTTGTGTTAATTTAATCATAAATACAGAAAGGTGACTATGAGTATTTTGCTAAGTGGCCTATTTATACCATGGATAACATAAGGAAACATATGGTAGTCACTGACAGAAAAGCAAATTGAGAAGCATTTTGATAACTGAAAAGTTATATCAATTCTTACATCGGGGAAACAAAAGCAAGCAAGCTTTTCCTTCACCATACCAATAATTGAAACTGACAGGCAAATTTTCTGCCAAAGAATGAAAATAAATCCTAAATTTCAGATAATGATGTAATGAAATAAGCATAAAGTGAGAATAACAGTGTCCTCATTATTCTATAAAAATGAAAAAGTAAACCAAACTTCTAATATTACCTAATATTTTTAGATTGCTTACATGTGGGAGGTTCTTATCTATATGATTTAGATGTTGGTAATCCCAAAACAGTAATCTTAATTCTAGCATTAATTATATTCATTTTACAGATGGGGAAATTGAGGCAAATTGAGTAAGGCAATTTTAATATATAGTTGATCCTTGAACAATGTGGGCTTGAACTGCACAGATCCACTTATATGCGGAATCTTTTCAGTAGTAACTAGTGAAGCACTCCGCAATCCATGGTTGGTTGAATCCTCAGATGAAGAACTGTGGACACAGAACTATGTGTAGGAGGGCTGACTCTCAGTTATATCGGGTGTTTTAACTGTACCAAGGGTTGATGCCCCCAACTCCTGGAGGTGTTCAAGGGTCAACTGTTTATCCACATACTCTGGTAGTCTTTCCTTCAATAGGTGAATACTCCTTTCTGTATTTATGGCTAAGATGAACAGAAACACTTGTACCAGAATACAGAGCTGCCTATATACTTTTATTTTCCTTTGAAGCCCAATGCTCTTCTGTTGAGTGTGAACTGGATGCAGTGCCTTCCTTATTGTGAACAGAATGTTGTTAAAATGTACTGTGTGACTTATCAGACTCTTTCATACAAGACACGTTTGCTTCCCCTTTGATCTCTGTCAGATCACTTGCTCAAAGGGAAGTGAGCTACCATGGTATGAGATCTCCCAAGAAGTCCTGAGAAAAGGCCCACATGGTGAGTAACTCAGGCCTCTAACCAGCAGATAGCCAAGAACTGAGGCCTTCTATAGACCACTGTGAGTGTAAACTCAGAAAAGAATTCTCTGGCCACAGTCAAGCCGTCAGATAGTGCAACCCTGACTAACACCTTGACTGCAATAATGAAGAAACTCTCAACTCAACCCACAGAAAATGGGAGGTAATAAATGCTTATTATTTTAAGCCATTAAATTTGGGTGTAATTTGTAGAAATGGAGAGTCACTTGACTTATTTAAGTGGAATACTTCAAAATTAAATTCAGAAAATATTTCTTCAGAGCTGAAGCTCTACATATAGAGTGATGATCATGATGGCAGTCATTGATGACATTCTGTCATGTACTAATAATTTTCCTCACACTTACAATAGCACCAATCAGTTGATAATATTGATATTTTATTTTAATCAGGTTCACATGGGTCATATTCCATGTTCAAAGTTACTGTGTTACCAAGGTGGAGAAAACAAAAAATGGTAAGGATTAATTAAAGTCTATAAAATGAATTAAATTAGGAAAATAAAATGGGATTTGATACTAAAACTTTAATACTATTTTATATTCACTCTATCTACCTATAGGAAAATTGAAAATTAGGTAATGTAATACTTGAAATCATTTTATAACATAATTTTAAAAATACACCTTATGATTGAAGATGCTGCTGCTGCTGCTAAGTAGCTTCAGTCGTGTCCGCCTCTGTGCAACCCCATAGATGCTAATAATAATAATGCTTAATATATTTAAATAAAAAATGAATAGATATGTACCTAAATGAGAAAGGTGAAATGTCATCTTTTTTGTGCAGTCTTATCAAAAAATGAGCAAAGTTTTTCTGTAACATTTTAGATAGTAAATATTTTATGTTTTGAGGGCAATAAGAATTCAGTTATAACTGTACAATGTAGCCATTGTAGTATAAAACCAACCATAAATAATATATAAATAAATGGTATGGTTTTGTTCTAATAAAACTTTATTTATAAAAATAGGTAGTAAGCTGCCTTTAGTCTGTGAGTCATAGGTGGCTGATCCCTTCTCAGATATGAAGTATTTGATTTAAGAGAAGTAACAAATATTTCTGATGTATTTGAGTTTATAGGTATTTTAGCCTACATTATTCCCATTCCCAATATTAGACAAGGCTGTTCAAAAATGGGGCATATAGAGACAGTACCAAAATTAGCAAACAGGATTTAGTTATACTCCCTTATCACAAATACAAATGAACAAGACCAAAACGGTTTTTCTAGGGGGCAAATGAGAACAAATCAGGATAGGGCTCAAGATATCCCAGAGAAGATTATCATGAAGCAGTAAGTGTGATCACAGTGCTGTATATATAGTGTGAAGATTTTTATCAGCTTTGTCTTGAATCATTTGGGCTACTATATTAGAATACTGTTGCTGTGTGATGTGTAAACAAGAGAATTTTTTATTTTTTTCCTCACAGTTCTAGATGCTAAAAAAACTAAGATCAAGGCACCAGCAAATTCTGTGCCTGGCAAGAACTTTCTCCTGGCTTAGAGATGCCTTTCTTCTCTTTGAAGAAGGAGCAAGGGGACTGTCTTGGGCTTCTTCTAAGAGGGCACTAATTCTATTCATGAGGACTCCACTGTAATAATCTAATTACTTCCTCAAGGCCCCATATTCTATTACTGCCACAATGGGGATAAAGTTTCAACATATGAGTTGTTTTTTTTTTTTTTAAGTTTTTATTTTTTTTTAATTTTTTTTTAAATTTTATTTTATTTTTAAACTTTACATAATTGTATTAGTTTTGCCAAATATCAAAATGAATCCACCACAGGTATACATGTGTTCCCCATCCTGAACCCTCCTCCCTCCCCATACCATCCCTCTGGGTCGTCCCAGTGCACTAGCCCCAAGCATCCAGTATCGTGCATCGAACCTGGACTGGCAACTCGTTTCTTACATGATATTTTACATGTTTCAATGCCATTCTCCCAAATCTTCCCACCCTCTCCCTCTCCCACAGAGTCCATAAGACTGTTCTATACATCAGTGTCTCTTTTGCTGTCTCATACACCGGGTTATTGTTACCATCTTTCTAAATTCCATATATATGCGTTAGTATACTGTATTTATGTTTTTCCTTCTGGCTTACTTCACTCTATATAATAGGCTCCAGTTTCATCCACCTCATTAGAACTGATTCAAATGTATTCTTTTTAATGGCTGAGTAATACTCCATTGTGTATATGTACCATAGCTTTCTTATCCATTCATCTGCTGATGGACATCTAGGTTGCTTCCATGTCCTGGCTATTATAAACAGTGCTGCGATGAGCATTGGGGTACACGTGTCTCTTTCCCTTCTGGTTTCCTCAGTGTGTATGCCTAGCAGTGGGATTGCTGGATCATAAGGTAGTTCTATTTGAGTTTTGAAAAGACTCAGATATTCAGCCTATAGCATTCTAGCCCTTCTCCCCCTACACACCAGATCCATGCCCTTCTCAAATGCAAACTATGTTCCTTCCATCCCAATATTCCTCAAATTCTTAACTTGCTCCAGCATCAATTTTAAAAGCTGAATGTGCACAGTTCAGTTCAGTCGCTCAGTCTTGTCTGACTCTTTGTGACTCCATGGACTGCAGCACGCCAGGCCTCTCTGTCCATCACCAACTTCCAGAGTTTACTCAAACTCATGTCATTGGGTTGGTGATGCCATTCAACCATCTCATCCTCTGTCATCCCCTTCTCCTCCTGCCCTCAATCTTTCCCAGCATCAGGGTCTTTTCAAATGAGTCAGTTCTTCACATCAGTTGGCCAAAGTATTGGAGTTTCAACTTCAGCATCAGTCCTTCCAATGAATATTCAGGACTGATCTCCTTTAGGATGGACTGTTTGGATATCCTTGCAGTCCAAGGGACTCTCAAGAGTCTTCTCCAACACCACAGTTCAAAAGCATGAATTCTTCGGTGCTCAACTTGCACAGTCTCACCTAAATGTCATCTAAATCATGTATGCATAAGATATGAGGTATGATTTATCCTGAGGCAAAATTCCTCTCCAGCTGTGAACCTAGAAAACCAAACAACTTATGTGCTTCCTAAAATTCAATGGTAGGACTGGCATAGGATAGATATTGCCATTCCAAAGGGAGAAACAGGAAGGGAGGAAAGAGTGACAGGTCCAAAGTAACTTCAAAACCTAATTGGGGAAATTCCAGTAGGCCTCTAACATTTGGTAATAATCCTCTTTGGCTTGATGCTCTGTCTTCTATACCCACTGGGTTGTCAAAGTCTCCCTCTAATTTGGAGGGTTGCTGCGCACACTGTGACTCTTTGCCAGGGTCCCACTCTTGTCATGGCTCCACTGCACTGGCTGTAAATTGTGCTGCAGCAGTCTGACGGGGTCACAAGCATGAGAGACCTAGGCAGGACATCCTGGCCCACCTGTACTAGAGAGGTGGCCTCATTCATTGGAATAGTTTTTCCCCCTGGGAATGTGGTGGGAGTGGTGGCCCTGATGACCTCTGAGACACTTTCAGGTGGTCATTCTTGTCTTGAAGAATAGTTCCTGTCTCCTGACAAGATGGCTGTTAAGATCCATGGTTTATATCCACACTAATTTCCTTATCAAAAAGTCACTTGCCCACACCCTGAGTAATCTCTTCTGAATACCCTTTCTCAATTTATTGCAATATGGATAAGCTAAGAATTTTCCCAAAGGGTAAGTTCTGCTTTCTTTTAGCTCAGTAATTCCATCTTCAAATCATTCCTCCTGTCTAGCGTTTTATAATCGGAGAAGGCGGTGGCACCCCACTCCAGTACTCTTGCCTGGAAAATCCCATGGACAGAGGAGCCTGGTAGGCTGCAGTCCATGGGGTCACGAAGAGTCGGACACAACTGAGTGACTTCACTTTCACTTTTCACTTTCATGCGTTGGGGAAGGAAATGGCAACCCACTCCAGTGTTCTTGCCTGGAGAATCCCAGGGAAGGGGGAGCCTGGTGGGCTGCCATCTATGGGGTCACACAGAGTCAGAGACGACTGAAGCGCCTTAGCAGCAGCAGCAGCATTTTATAATAAGCAGTTAGGAGGAACCAAGCAACAGCTTTAACACTTTGCTTAGAGTTCTTCTCAGGTAAGTATCCAATTTCATTGCTTACAAGGTCTAACTTCTATTAAATGCTAGTACATGAACAAAAATCAGTCTATTTTTTTCCTACTTTATAACAGTGACCAGCTTTTTTTTTTTTTTTTTAAAGGAGAGGCCCATTCCAGGACCTGCTCCCTTACCTTATCCACTAGGATGAAAAGAAGCACCAGTGACCAGCTTTTATACAGTTTCTGATAGCGTGTTTCTGATTTCCTTCTGAGGCCTCAGCAGAAAGATCTTTACCATCTGTATTTCTTTCAACCTTTTGTTCATGATGACTTAGGTATTCTCTAATAAGATGAGGCTTTCTCTCTAGTTTTCCTCTTTTCTTTCTCTCTCTCTCCAGAATCATCCTTATTTCTAGCTTACATTTCACAACCCTTCCAGCCTCTACCTGTTACCCAGTTCCAAAGCCACTTCAACATTTGTGGTCTCTGTTGCATCAGCACCTACTTTGCATGACCAATTATTGTCTTAGTCTGTTCAAGGTGCTATAAGAAAATATCATCAACTGTGTCTGGGTGACTTATAAATAGAAGATATTTCTCACAATGCTGAAGGCTGTGAAGACCAGGATCAAGGTGCCAGCAGATTCAGTGTTAATAAGTACCAGCTTCTTGGTTCATAGGCAACTGTCTTCTCTCTCTGTTCTGTTGTGGATGAAGGGGTGGGTGGGTGGGGGCACTCTCTGGGTTCTATTTTATAAGGGCACTGATCTCATTGATGGGGATTACAGACTTATGCCCTAATTACCTCCCCAAAACTCCATTTCAAAATATGATCACATTGGGATTATGTTTCAAAATCATTTTAAGGGGGCACAAATATTCAGCCTTTAGCAGTGTTTATTCACAAAGTGGACTATGAGGTGCTATTGAAACAAATAAACCCCTTTTACATTATTCACAGGAGTTATGTTCTATAAAATTGGTTCTGAATTAGCAAATACAGAACCATTGCTCCTAAAGGAATTATAGTGTTAGGTTCCATTTGACCATAATATTTTTGCCAACTGATCAAGTGATAACCTATGTGTGTTTCTGTTCAAAGGCATATTATTTAATATATATTTCTTATAAGTGATTAATGATACTGAAATAATGTAAAGTCAGAGGCTCTGGGGGCCATGTATGTTATACAGATTTGTTTAACAAATTTTTTATAAACAAGCCAGTCTTATCAGCATTGAAAATCTGCTCTTAATTCATTACATGTGTAACGCTTAGTAGGTATATTTTAAAAATTGCTTCCGCAGCCTCCTGATGTGAGAACCATCCTCGTTTGCATGTTTAACATTTTTCAAGCTGTATCACCTTTTGAAACGTGCAAGTCAGCCAACACTAACCAAGAAGTTTTAACATTTTCGTGACCCAGGGTAAAGTGACTATAAATTTCTTTGGCTTTCAACTTCACAACAGTGCTGTCCACTGCACTTTTATTATTAGTCATCATCTCATGAATCCACACATTTGGCTTCTTTTTCATTATTTCCATAGCTTCATCCCACATTACAGATGTTACTTAGCACTTCTGGAGTGGCCTCACAGACAGATATACACATTTGCTTTTTCTTTCTCTGGATGTACCCTATTATTAACTAATTAACATTGAACATATGGTCCAAAGCAGTATAAATCAAGCCTGGATGAAGTTGATCTAACATGTATCTTCTACATAAGACACATCGCCGACTTCTTGTGCTAACAAACAACAGACAACAGTTCATCACTCTGCTTGGGGGCCATTTAAACAGTGAAATCATTGACAAAAACATACCAAAGCAAAATTTAAAAATGTGCTAAGTAGACAACAAGAACACTTGTTTAAATAGAAGAGCTGAAATAACAAGGCAGAGTGTCACCTTGTTTGACCTCAGTTGGAATGTGCACATCAGATGGCTCAAATTTTTAACTGTTCTGCGTGTCTGCAAATGATCCAGTAAAGCCCACAAGTACTGACTGGGACTAAAAATAAATTTTGGTGAGTACGCAAACCCTTAAATACAGAATCCCTAAATAATGAGAATCAAACATATATATGAAGAAGGAATATTATAGTATATTTTATTTGCTTGGATTCACTTATGAAATGTTTTATAAGCATTTGATACCTGATAAATACCAAGTTTATAAGGATTTATGAACATTCATTCTCTTAGAAAGTATACAAACATGTAAGTACAGTGGGATGAATATGAAATTATTCTTGGTCAGTTTATAATTTAGTGTGTTTACACATTTTAATGTACAGGGTCGCAAAGAGTCGGACACGACTGAGCATCTGATCTGATCTGATATGGTCACAGGAAAGAGAAAATAGAAGATTCATGTGATTAACAATGGAAAGTTGATATTTCTTTTCACTTGTGGTGTGCACCTCACTCTGACCAGCACTCGCTTTACTCCTCATATATTCCATACTCTTCAAACCAATATAGAAAATGAATAGAGAATGATACTAATTAAACTTTATACAAATTATCTGCTTTCCTACAATTTTAATAGCAAGGTAATGAATATATTAGAACTATAAAAAGTAGGAGACCAAAATGGAAAAAAGTAAGATTTTATATTTTTACTGAATTTTTAAATTTTCTTAGGATCATTATACTTGGACAAGTGGCATGCACTGACAAGGTAAGCTTTTTTTTTTAATATATTTGAGCATATTCAATTTAAGGTCAGTGGCATTTACTTGTTTATGGCCACACTGGGTCTTTGTTGATGCACAACGGCTTTCTCTAGTTGAGGCAAGTAGGGGTTACTGTTTTGTTGCCCTATGCTGGCTTCCCTGGTGGCTCAGAGGTTAAAGCATTTGCCTGCAATGCTGGAGACCCAGGTTCGATCCATGGGTTGGGAAGATCCCCTGGAGAAGGAAATGGCAACCCACTCCAGTTTTCTTGCCTGGAGAATCCCATGGAGGGAGGAGCCTGGTAGGCTACAGTCCATGGCGTTGCAAAGAGTCGGACACGACTAAGCGACTTCACTTTCTCTTGTCACAGATCCACGACATGTGGGATCTTCCCAGACCAGTGATTGAACCTGTGTTCTTGCATTGGCAGGCAGGTTTCTGACCACTGGAACCACCAGAAAAGTCTTCTGACAAGGTGATCTTACATGCGAGTGTTATTCTATATTTTATTTCAACAAAAAGATAGTCCATCACTTAAAAATTGCATAGTGAAATTTGTCAACAACAGTCTGTATGCTGAAATCATACCGATGTGTGAAGTTAAAAAGTCCTTTGAAGATAGGGACTTCATGTATAGATATCAATATTTGATATCATTGATATCATGTTTAGATATCAAACCAGTGATATTTGCATTCAAGGGGATGAAACTATACTCTGTGAAAGTAAGAGTAACAAAAGTTCCCTAGGGGAATTCCCCTCCAGAAATAATCTTTCCTGTTCTTTTAATACTTTGAATCATTATATAAACCCTTTATTTTTTAACTAAAGTTAACAGCCATGTATTTCACCCTTGGAGATTTTATTTACCATATTTACTCAAGAGAATTCTCCAACATATTTTCAAGGTAATTTCTTCAACCATGTTTGCAATTATATGCAATTTATCATATTTGTGTGATCTCTGTATAAAGTGTGTTGTTTTATCTATATATATTTTCTCATCTTTATTATTAACTAATGAAAATTACATATGGGTATAATTTCACTGCTGAGTTATATATTGACTTGAAATATTGATGAGGAAGTTAAAGTAGTGGTCTGGAAAAAGATGTGAAAGCATTCAGAGCACAGGAAAGGAAGAAAGAAAGAATAACAAAATCATAGATAGGTGAAATGAGAATTTATGTAGATGGAGGAAATCATATTCAGCAATAAATTTAGCAACATGGGCCTAATGGGGGAAAGGGAAGAATATTAAAAGTAAACATTCATAAAATACAATTAAAAGCACAAAATACAATTAAGAAAAAGTCAACATTTTCTAAATCACTTGATTTATATATGCAAAATATATATTTTGGGAATGATATAAAATAGATTATCAGTATATGTAATTCACAATATGACGCTATTTTAGATTGAAATGATATATGTTCAGTTCAGTCGCTCAGTCGTATCCAGCTTTTTGCGACCCCATGAATCGCAGCACGCCAGGCCTCCCTGTCCATCACCAAATCCCAGAGTTCGCTCAGACTCATGTCCATCGAGTCGGTGATGCCATCCAGCCATCTCATCCTCTGTCATCCCCTTCTCC
>NW_011495026.1:5826464-5827598 GCF_000754665.1 Bison bison bison | reverse complement strand
GAGGAAGGAGGCTCGACATACGCAAAGGCGGGATCGAGCCTCAGGAGTCCCCCTGGAAATCCTCGAGCGTCTACCCCCATAACCAGAGTCTGCCTACTTTACTACTTTGTGCTCTTACCTACACCTCTGACTTTACAGGGGGCTGTCCCCCACCACCTCTTTTGGAGAAGGAGTTAACCTAGAGATCCAGTTAATAATAATTCCTGGGCGTGATAAGACTGTTTTAACCTACAAACTCCTCTGAAGGTTCTCTAGCCTGCCTGACAGGCTCGTCCAGCCACATGTGATTGCTCACAGCCTCCCAACCGTGAGAGGCACAAGATGCTTTAAACCTTCTAAAAACAGGTTCCTTAGAAAAATTAGAAAACTATTAGTATAAGTATAATGGGCTAATTAGAAATTGTGTTGGTGAAGGGTTTTTCATTTGTTGAGCCAATGTTTGTTGCTAAGTCTCCACATCCCCTGCCCTTACACACATTAATGAATATATAGAAGGAATAAGTATTAACCTTTGATATTAATCACGTTAGACCTTAGGCTAAGTAAATTCTTTCCTTAACTAAAACCCACTACACCCTCACCCTGTAGGAATGTAACTTTACTTGGGTGGCATCTGTTTTGAGAATAATCAGCCCTGGAGAAATAAGTGCCCTGATTGACTGACCGCTGTCACAAGGAGAGGGTCGTAAATTGTCAGCAGGCCCCCCTGGCCAGAAGATGATGTAACACCCCTAAGACCTCTGTATACATTTGTGTGAAGCACCTGACTTTAATAAAAGTCAGGACTGCTGTCCCCACGTGACTTTTGTATAACATCTCAGTGTATAAAAACAGACTCTGGAAAATAAAGAATTGGGATCAGTTCCTCGAAATACTGGTCTCCCCATGTCGCTCTCTCTCTCACTCTGGCTGAGTCTCCATCTGGAGCGCGGAACCCACCATGCTTACTAATTATGCCTGGGCTTCTAAGATCCGACCGGGGACGCCTCAGTGTCTACCTCTCCTTCGGGAGACGGAAGGACGCCTGCGGCCTACGTAAGTGGTGCAAACTTCTTGTCTTGAAGTTTTATTGGTCTCCCGCGTAAACCAAGCTACTCAGCCTCTTTTCTCCACTGAATTTTCCTACTGAGCTAT
>NW_011495026.1:5825765-5826309 GCF_000754665.1 Bison bison bison | reverse complement strand
ACAGCCCCAGTCCCTCCCAGCATCAGAGTCTTTTCCAATGAGTCAACTCTTCACATGAGGTGGCCAAAGTACTGGAGTTTCAGCTTTAGCATCATTCCTTCCAAAAAAATCCCAGGGCTGATCTCCTTCAGAATGGACTGGTTGGATCTCCTTGCAGTCCAAGGGACTCTCAAGCTAGAAATAGTAAATGCTGGTGAGGAAGGATGTGAAGAAACAGAACCCTTGTACACTAATGGCTGCTGCTGCTGCTAAGTCGCTTCAGTCGTGTCCGACTCTGTGCAACCCCATAGACAGCAGCCCACCAGGCTCCCCTGTCCCTGGGATTCTCCAGGCAAGAACACTGGAGTGGGTTGCCATTGCCTTCTCCAATGCAGAAAGTGAAAAGTGAAAGTGAAGTCGTGCAGTCGTGTCCAACTCCTAGTGAACCCATGGACTGCAGCCTACCAGGCTCCTCCGTCCATGGGATTTTCCAGGCAAGAGTACTGGAGTGGGGTGCCATTGCCTTCTCCACACTAATGGCAGTAAAGTAAATTGGTGTAGTCAC
>NW_011495026.1:5810672-5825441 GCF_000754665.1 Bison bison bison | reverse complement strand
CTGCTTTTGAATATACTATCTAGGTTGGTCATAACTTTCCTTCCAAGGAGTAAGCGTCTTTTAATTTCATGGCTGCAGTCACCATCTGTAGTGATTTTGGAGCCCAGAAAAATAAAGTCTGACACTGTTTCCCCATCTATTTCCCACGAAGTGATAGGACCGGATGCCATGATCTTTGTTTTCTGAATGTTGAGCTTTAAGCCAACTTTTTCACTCTCCACTTTCACTTTCATCAAGAGGCTTTTGAGTTCCTCTTCACTTTCTGCCATAAGGGTGGTGTCATCTGCATATCTGAGGTTATTGATATTTCTCCCTGCAATCTTGATTCCAGCTTGTGTTTCTTCCAGTCCAGCGTTTCTCATAATGTACTCTGCATATAAGTTAAATAAACAAGGTGACAATATACAGCCTTGACATACTGCTTTTCCTATTTGGAACCAGTCTGTAGTTCCATGTCCAGTTCTAACTGTTGCTTTCTGACCTGCATACAAATTTCTCAAGAGGCAGATCAGGTGGTCTGGTATTCCCATCTCTTTCAGAATTTTCCACAGTTGATTGTGATCCACACAGTCAAAGGCTTTGGCATAGTCAATAAAGCAGAAATAGATGTTTTTCTGGAACTCTGCTGCTTTTTCCATGATCCAGCGGATGTTGGCAATTTGATCTCTGGTTCCTCTGCCTTTTCTAAAACCAGCTTGAACATCAGGAAGTTCACGGTTCCCATATTGCTGAAGCCTGGCTTGGAGAACCTTGAGCATTACTTTACTAGTGTATGTATAGTAGCTTATTACTACTACTACTTTACTAGCAATGAACATAGGTATGCATATATCTTTTCAAATTAATGTTTTTGTTTTCTTCAGATTCTTCAGATATCTACCTGGGGTGGAATAGCTGGATCATATCGTAGTTGTATTTTTGAGGGGTCTCCATAGTGTTATTCATAGTTGCTACACCAATTTACATTCACACAGTGTCTGAGGGTTCCTTTTTCTCCACATCTTTGCCGACATTTGTTATTTGTGTTCTTTTCATTTTTTAGATATAATTAATAAACTATATAATTCATCTATTTAAAGTATACAATTCAGTGTTTTAGTGTATTTACAGTGGGATGCAACCATGTAATTTTAGAATATGTCAGTCTAAAAGAAACCCTGTACTATTAGCAGTAAGTCTCGCTCTCTTCCACCCTTCCACCCTCAGTCCTAGGCTGCTTTGCTTTCTCTCTCTCTAGATTTGTCTCTTCTAGACATTTACTATAAGTAGAATTGTACAATATATGGTGTCTTATGACTCATTCATAATGTTTTAAAAATTCATCATGTTGTAGCACGTATCAGTACTTATTCCTGTTTATGGCTTAGTGATACTTCATTATATGGATGCACCACATTTTATTTACCCATCTCACAGCTAATGGGCATTTGGGTTGTTTCTACATCTTGGGCCTTTATCATGAATAATGCTGCTATGAAACTTTGTGTATGAGTTTTTGTGTAAGTATCTTTTATTTCTCTTGTATAGATAGATAACCAAGGAATAGAATTTCTTGTTTTTCTAGTAACTATGTTTAATATTTTGAGGAACTGCCAAACTGTTTTTACAAAGAAGTGACTTAGCAGCAGCAGTATCATTTTACATTCCTACTAGCAATCTATGAGGGTTTCCATTTCTCCTTATCAATACTGGTTTTTATCTGTCATTTTGATTGTAGCCATTGTAGTGGGTGTGAAATGGTGTCCCTGTGGTTTTGATTGACATTTCCATGATAATTAATGACATTGAGAATCTTTTCATATGCCTCTTTGCTATTTGTATACTTCAAAAAATGTATATTCAAGTCTTCTATTCATTTCTATATTGGGCTATTTGTCTTTTATTGCATTTTAAGAATCCTTTATACACTCCAGTTACTAATCAGATATATGGTTTGTAAATATTTTCTCCCATTTGGTGGTCTTTTTGATGATAGCCATTCCGACAGGTGTAAGGTAATATGTTATGATTGTTTTACTTTGCATTTCTCTAATAGTGATGTTGAGCATCTTTTTGTGTGCTTACAAGCCATCTTTAGTGTTCTTTGGAAAAATGTTCAGTTTTTCTTTTCATTTTTTAATCAGGTTGCTTGTTTTTTGTTTTTCTTTTGGATATTGAGTTTGAGTTGTATGAGATATTTTTACATTTTGAATATTAACCCCTTATTGGTCATATCATTTACAAATATCTTCTCCAGTGTGGTAGGTTGCCTTTTTGTTTTGTTGACGATTTCCTTTGCTATGCAAAGGCTTTAAAGTAGGTCCCCTTTATTTTTGTTTATCTTTCCTTTGCCTTAGGGAACAAATCCAAAATATATTGCTACTGTTTTTATCAGAGCATTCTGCCTGTGTTTTCTTCTAGGAGTTTTATGGTTTCCAGTCTTACATTAGGTTTTTAACCTATTTAAGCTTACTTTTGTATATGGTATTAGAAAATGTTCTCATTTTCGTCGTTAAATGTAGCTATCCAGTTTGCCCAGCACCACTTAGTCAAGAGTTTATCTTTTCTCCATTGTATATTCTTGTCTCCTTTGTTTCCAATTGTTTACTTTCTACAGTCTTTCCTTTTTCTGTTTTATAAGCATGCTTGTTCCTATTTGTTCCTATCAACCAGTTAGGCTGGTGTCTGTATGTCTGTAGATTACATGGATATAAATAAACCATCTAGTGGTACTCTGAGATCCAGATGCAGAACACAATTTTTCACAGCTATTTTCCAAATACTACTTTTTATAGGTGGTTGAAAGTTGAGACTGGAGGAATCTCTTTTCAGTCAGGCTTGTCTAATGTTCTTACATCCTACAATTGTGTATACTTTTTAAAAAATAGAAAAGGAAAGCAGAGTGGGAGGGTTTGTCTTCACTATCTTGCTGGAAAATGAAGAAATGGGGTGTTTTGTTCATAGGAAAGCCTTCCCTGCAAATCTTTTGGAAGTTAATGGTATTTTATAGACTCTACCCACTCTACTTCTGCTGTGTCAAGCACTCCCCATCAAAATCAGAAAATGCCTTTGATAGATGGAATTATTGACCTCAATTCTTTATCCATTCCCTTTACTATATAACTTTGCAACCTTTCCCACAAAAGAGAGTTTTCCACTGGCTATGACTTGCTTTGCCAATGGGATGTGGGTGGCAGTTACCCTGTGCAAGTTCTGTACTTGGGACTTAAAAGGTATCACTGCTCCCATCTCTCTGAGAAAAGCTTTCCGCAGGCATCTACTACTCCTCTACACAAGACCTAGAAGAATGCACTGGGAACTTTCGCATGGAGCCAATTGCAACTGGGTGTACAGCTTCAGACAGACCACTTAGCTGAAACTAGCCTAGCTGAACCAATATCTTGCAGACCTGTGAGCAAGAATAAATGATTACTGTTTAATCCACTGAATTTTGGAGTGAGTTACTTGTTATGCAGTAGCAAGTTATAGCCAACTGATACAATGCCCTTACTCCTTTTGTCTCCTCAATTCATATATTCATTCTTAGCTCAGTATGTTGTTGTCGTTCAGTCACTAAGTCATATCTGACTCTTTGCAACCCCATCGACTACAGTATACGAGGCTCCCCTGTCTTTCACTGTTTGTTTGCCAAAGTTTGCTCAAATTCACGTTCATTGAGTTGATGATACTGTCTAACCATATCATCCTCTGCTGCCCGCTTCTCAGTTGCCTTCAGTTTTTCCCAACATCAGGGTCTTTCCAATGAGTCAGCTCTTTGCATCAGGTGGCCAAAGTTTTGGAGCTTTTCAGCATCAGTCCTTCTGATGAATATTCAGGGTTAATTTCCATTAGAATTAACCAGTTTCATCTCCTTGCATTCCAAGGCATTCTCAAGAGTCTTCTCCAGCACCACAATTCAAAAGCATTGATCCTTCAGTGCTCAGGCTTCTTTATGGTCTGACTCTCACATTGGTACATGACTCTTGGAAAAACCATTAACTTTGACGATATGGGTCTTTGTCAGCAAAGAGATGTCCCTGCTTTTTAATAAACTCTCTAGGTTTCTCATCATTTTCCTTCCAAGGAGCAAGCATCTTTTAATTTCATGGCTGCAGTCACTGTGATTTTGGCACCCAGGAAAAGAAAATCTGTCACTGGTTCCACTTTTTTCCCCTTCTATTTGCCATGAAGCAATGGGACTGGATGCCATGATCTTTTTTTTTTTTTTTTAATGGTGTGTTTCAAGCTAGCTTTTTCACTGTTCTCTTTCACCCCCAGAAAGAGGCTCTTTAGTTCCCAGTCACTTTCTACTATCAGATCAGTATATTTATGGGCAGATGAGTGTTTCTTCGAGCCCTTTCAAAGTGTTGCAAGAAGTGATTATATGCGTTGACTTTAGTAACAACAAACTGTTAGCAAACAGTTCCTCTTCCTAATGAATAATAACTTTATGGAAGGGACTACATCTTCCAGTCTCTATGTCCACAGACCAAGCTTGTGCATGAGATAGTCCAGTCTTGTAATTAAGTCATGCTTCTGCCACTGAATCACTGTGTTGAACCCTTTAATCTCTCTGAATTTCCCCATCTGTTGGGGAGAGAGTTAGTAAAGATAGTGTACATGAAGTGCTCAGCACACAGTGTTAACAGCTTCTATATATTTATGTTTGTGGAATAAATCAATGAATGCTATTTTTCCTTAATGTTGTTGACCTGGTATCCTTTAAAAGGTATCCATCTCTTCCTTTTTGCCAAATATGGCACTTTCCTTGAGCGCTTTCTGGTGCCTGTCTAGGTCTAACACCACGTGTCAGCACTGTGTCTTTCTTCCCTAGTTTCTACTCAGTAAACTACCTTACTAGTGGGTGTCCAGCAGGAGACCTGGCTGTCCTAGTCAGATGGTGCTCTGTACTCAAAGAGCAGCAGTGGTATCTGATGGTACACTGAATGATTACTAGGTTCAAATACTTTGTATGAATAATCTAACTTTTCAAAAAATCAAATGATATGGACTGAACTGTGTTCCCTTCTCCCCCAATCTCCCAGATTCATATGCTAAAGCCCTTACCTCCAATGTGATTGAGATATCCAATGAGGATAAGACCTTTCAGTTCAGTCACTCAGTCATTTCCAACTTTTTGCAACCCCATGGACTGCAGCATGCTAGGTCTCCCTGTCCATCACCAACTCCTGGAGTTTACTCAAACTCATGTCTGTTAAGTCTGTGATGCCATCCAAACATCTCATCCTCTGTCATCCCCTTCTTCTCCCACCTTCAATCTTTCCCAGCATCAGGGTCTTTTCCAATGAGTCAGTTCTTTGATCAGGTGGCCAAAGTATTGGAGTTTCAGCTTTAGCATCCGTCCTTCCAATGAATATTCAGGACTGATTTACTTTAGCATAGACTGGCTGGATCTTGCAGTCCAAGGGACTCAAGAGTTTTCTCCAACACCACAGTTCAAAAACATCAATTCTTTGACACTCAGCTTTCTTTATAGTCCAACTCTCACATCCATACATGACTATTGGGAAAGCCATAGACTTGATGAGTCAGACCTTTGTTGGCAATGTCTCTGCTTTTTAATATGCTGTCTAGGTTGGTCATAACTTTTCTTCCAAGGAGTAAGTGTCTTTTAATTTCATGGCTACAGTCACTGTCTGCAGTGATTTTGGAGCCCAAAAAATAAAGT
Source organism: Bison bison bison (assembly GCF_000754665.1). Taxonomy (NCBI): domain Eukaryota; kingdom Metazoa; phylum Chordata; class Mammalia; order Artiodactyla; family Bovidae; genus Bison; species Bison bison. The sequence continues at coordinate 5,819,773 of NW_011495026.1, read as the reverse complement.
CTGCCTCTGTTTCCACTGTTTCCCCATCTATTTCCCATGAAGTGATGGGACCAGATGCCATGATCTTAGTTTTCTGAATGTTGAGCTTTAAGGAAGGCATTAAAGTTAAATGATGTCATAAGGGTGGGGCCTTAATCTGAGGGGATTGCTGTCCTTATAGGAGGTGAGGAATATTATTTTATAATTCATATATTATAAAATGTATGTTTTGTTATGGTTTATGCTTTTAACCCACAGATACTCTAGACTACACTTCTGACTGCAGTGGTGAGCTTCAAGTTGACAAGCTGAGGATTTTAACATATTCATTCAAGATATAGTCATAGCACCATAAAGCTTCTTTGACATTGGTAGAATTTTCACCCTGCTGTTGAAGAAGCTGAAAGCCAGAAACTGAGTTTGATGGTTTACAGTATTAAGAAGTAAGTTAACAAGTTAACATCATGGTCTCAGCAGTTTCTGGTGCTATATCTGGGAATTTGATTGGAAAAGAGTGAGAATCTGCATATTGGAGTAGAGAAATTATAATGGGTTTGGATAAGTCTGAACATGAACATTCCCTTACTGCTGTTGTCGTTCCCCTGCTAGGAGAAGCAACAATTCCCCCCTCTAATGAATCTATTTCTTCTTTGAATGAAGAGCATAGCATGCCAGCTTCAATCATTTATCTTTCGAGGGTATGAAAATTTTATTTATGATCTTTACCTACCAACCTGCATATCTTCCAGACCTATAATGAAGTTGCAGCATGTTCCATAGACAAATACAGAATCTGACTTGTATGAGGTGAATTTTTTGTCAAAAAAAAAAAAAAAGTTAAGTTTTTTTTTGAATTTACATTGGCAGAAATATTCTACATATTTATATGTTTTAGAATGAATTCCAAATCTGTTAAACCATGCTGGAAAGAACATATGTATGGGACGGATTTATCACTGTGAGTATACCTATCAGACAATTTTTGAATTCAGTGTGCTACTTGAATGGTTGGAAATGGCTCCAATAGTTTGCCACAGTGATTTTCTAGAAGAAAAATGTGACCTATATTAAATAATTCCAAAGATATTTTGGTGTAACACAGAGAAAACAATCCAAAGAGTTAGTGAGTCTGGAATGTTGGAATTCTGACATCAAATACGAGGTCTCATTTTAAACTCTTAAAATTTATTACACATTTTGAAATAATAGTCTATGCACTTTGTATACTTCAGATACATGCTGTTTCTTTTTGATATTCATAAATAAACACAGGGTTAAGTTTTATATCTCTAGGCTTCAGTACTTACCAACATTAAAATACACAGCTGACTTGTGTGATGATAAAGCGTCTATGTTAAATCTACCTAAACATAGAGAGTAAACATTTAAATGATTTCTAATAAACCACACAAGAGCAGTAAGGCTCGTTATGGGCACTGTTATAAGGCACACTTGTATACCCTTCTCTGCTTCCTCCTTCCAGTAGCAGCAACCAGATGTGCTGTCTGTAATTGTGCTGTATCCAGGCCATCTAAAAACTGGGGACTGCCTGCACCAAAACAGATCAAGGTAACAACAGTATAACTTCTAGGACACTAAATCTATTTTTATCAGTTCAACTTCACTTAGTGATTGCTTCACAATGCAAATCTGATCATATGACTCCCCTTTAAGACATTTCTGAGTTGTCTCATTGTCCTAGAGATGGACACTCTCAAAATGATGACTGAGGCACACAGAGGCTACCCTCTAACTTTAGAGAGTCATCTTGTTAACCTTTCCCTCCTTGCTCTCTGCCTTTCAGAGAACTGACTCTCCTTCCCTTTGTGGAACATACTACCCTCTTTCACATTGCAGGCCATCTGTATATGTCATTCTGTGTCCAAAATTCTCTCTTATTCTCCTTTGCCTAGGTACTTCCTAAATTTCTCCTCATATTGTATCTCATGTATTATTTGTACCCATCAACATAGAACACTCCTTTATAGCATTTAGACCTTTTATGCATCTTAAGTCGCTTCAGTTGTGTCCAACTCTTTGCGACTATGGGCTATAGCCCTCTAGGCTCCTCTGTCCATGGAATTCTCCAGGCAAGAATACTGGAGTGGGTTGCCATGCCCTCCTCCTGGAATTCTTATCAACCCAGGGATTGAAACCTTGCTTCTTACTTGTTCTGAATTGGCAAGTGGGGTTTTTAGATCTAGTGCCACCTGGGAAGCCTATTATAGTTATATACTTATTATATTTATTTAGAGTCTTTAATAATTACATATTTTATTAGTTTGGGTCCTCCAGAGAAATAATAATAGAACGTCTATTATATATATGTGTGTGTGTGTGTATATATATAGAGAGAGTGCCAGGGGAGGGAGGAAAAGAGTAAGGAGTAGTGAGAATATGTATATGTGTATAGAGGGAAAGAGAGAAGATATATTTATTTAAAAAATGTATTATAAATGGTTCAAAAGAATATGGAGGCTAAATTCTAAGATTTACAATCTGCAAGGTGGAGATACAACAGAGCTAATGGTATGGATCCACTCCAAAGGCAGGAAAAAATGATATGTCAGCCCAAAGCAGTCAGGTATTCTCACTCATAGAATGTCAGCTGCTCAGTACTATGGTAGTATTTCTCTAATGTGTTTGCAATGATGGTTGCAGGAAGGGTTGTGTCTACAGAGCAAAACAGGTGAGAATGAGTAAAAGGGACCGAGAAGCCTCAACTAGAAGAGCTCTTGCCAAGTGAACAGGCTTGGCCACAGGTAGGTCATCCTAATAGGATGATCAGGGTTGTTGATCATTTAGATTGACCTCAAACTCTGCATGCACCATGGCCTCAAGCCTTAGGATTTAAGAAAAGTGGGCAGTAGAACCAAAATTGTATTAAAATATTTATAAAGTACTAGAAGCATGAGACACAAGTCTTAGAAAGACTAGTGAAGATATATTAGGGTAATTTTGAGACACAGAATTGTATATTAAAACTACTGTAGCAACTTAGCACTGTAATATGCATTATTAGTGGCTGAATAGGGTGTATCAGTCTGGTACAATTGCAGGGCCAATAGTTGCATTATTTTTAGTGCTTAGATATTATCATTGGCATTTTAAGCTTTGCAACATCAGGGAGTGTAAAAAAGAATGACTCCACCACATACAACCCTGTGTGAAACTCTGTCAGGAAATTTTCAGATATATGTGGAATATTAGACTACTGGGAGGTCTCACAATATTGAATAGAGTCAAAGGCAAAGATATCCTCCGATTCTGTGATTCCAAGTTCCACTGGAACTCTAGATTACAGAAGGTCATTGTGAACAGCTGCTACTGATTTACAGTGTTTGCATGCGTGCTTAGTCACTTCGATCATGTCCAATATTTTGCAACCCTATGGTTGGTAGCCCACCAGGCTCCTATGTCCATGGGATTCTCCAGGCAAGAATACTAGAGTCGGTTTTCATTGCCTTCTCCAGGGGATCTTCCTGACCCAGGGATTGAACCTGTGTCTCCTGTATTGCAGGCAGAGTCTTTACTGTTTGATCCACCAGGGAAGCCCTTACAATGTTTCAGATCAGATCAGTCGCTCAGTCGTGTCCGACTCTTTGCGACCCCATGAATCGCAGCATGCCAGGCCTCCCTGTCCATCACCAACTCACGGAGTTCACTCAGACTCATGTCCATCGAGTCAGTGATGCCATCCAGCCATCTCATCCTCTGTCGTCCCCTTCTCCTCCTGCCCCCAATCCCTCCCAGCATCAGAGTCTTTTCCAATGAGTCAACTCTTCGCATGAGGTGGCCAAAGTACTGGAGTTTCAGCTTCAGTATCATTCCTTCCAAATTAATCCCAGGGCTGATCTCCTTCAGAATGGACTGGTTGGATCTCCTTGCAGTCCAAGGGACTCTCAAGAGTCTTCTCCAACACCACAGTTCAAAAGCATCAATTCTTTGGCACTCAGCTTTCTTCACAGTCCAACTCTCACATCCATACATGACCACAGGAAAAACCATAGCCTTGACTAGATGGACCTTTGTTGGTAAAGTGATGTCTCTGCTTTTGAATATGCTATCTAGGTTGGTCATAACTTTCCTTCCAAGGAGTAAGCGTCTTTTAATTTCATGGCTGCAGTCACCATCTGTAGTGATTTTGGAGCCCAGAAGATTGAAATATAGTTACTTGGTCATAGAGAAATGCAAGACCAATGTATTTTTCTTTCTCATTGCATTCCTTCAAATTAAGAAAATATATTTCTATAAAGTTTTGTGTATCATAGGTCTTAACATTACAAAACATTTTAAAAACATATAACAGGTGATGATTGCTTGGACTCCAGATAGCTTCAAATTATATGCCATAAGAAGTATTTGAAATGCATACAGTGTAATAGCATTCTTTTTATATATTCATGTCTGTCCAAAAGTTTCCATGTGAAAGAAAATACTATCAACCCATTGCTGCTGCTTCATACATGCTTCAACCATTCATCATCACTAATATACTGTAGGATGCAACATGACTCTGAAATCTTTCCCAAAACCTATGTTTTGAGAAATCTGCCAGATTATTTTGACTCCCAGGGATTGAAACTTTGGTGAGGAAAAGAATTCCTCACAACATCAGCAGACACACACAACACTCACACTTGTGTGTATATAGGCACACTATCCATATGTAAGTAAAACTCTGGGTTAAATACTGAATCTGTATATTCTACCTGTGTGCCCATAAAAACTTTTTGAGCCTGATGTATTTGTTTTCAAATGTCTGGAGATAATTATATCAGCCCCACAAGATCTTTGGAAGGACTTAATGAAGTAATGTTTAGAAAGACATTAACAGAATGCTTGAGTCACAGTAAGTGCTCAACAAATTAGTAGTGGTAGTTTGCAAATTGAGTAAAGAAAACAAATGTTAACTCCAAAATCACTTCACTGTAACACCTAAAGAGAATAATGATTTTGAGCAGAGATTGTAGTTTTTTATTTCTTCATCAGTAAAAGTATATTTTAAAAACTACTGTTATACTTTTTTTCACTTCATTTCCTTCTAGTTCTAATTTTGCTGTTACACAAACTTAAGGTTTGTCTATAGCTTCATAATTTAGTTTTTTTCTAACAAATTAATTCCTTAAGTAGTTAAGCCAACTAGCCCCTCTTAGAGTTTACTCAGTGCTTTTCCCTATAAAACATTTACTTAACTGTATGTATAGCTTGTTTGCTTTGACTGAACTAATCGCACATTTTATGTTTACCTATCCATAAAATTTTACCTTCTGTAATGTCACATGATTAACTACATAAAATGGATTTATGACAAAAGTTTACTTAATAGTTTTATGAATTTCATGAGCCTCTAATTCAAGATTCTCATTTTTTCAGATGAATTCAAGTATTGCTATCTAAAGATGAACTTATCTCCTTTACACAATACTACATGAAGTGTATGTGTTACATAGTTTTTCTATACAGGCAATACAACAAGAAATCACCTGGAACATTACAAGCAAAATTGCACTTAAAATTTATATATCATTAGCTTCCAGTCTAATGTTTTCTGGGAGACAAAAGAAGCTTAGTCCTGATGTTTAATTCTGATAAGAAAGGCCTGGAACCAAAACGAATTTGACTGTCACCTAGTAAATTGAGTAGGCTTTGGGCTCATTCCATCCTATCTTACCTGGTAAAATTTTAAACTGTGTCCTATGCAAAGTCTATTAAACTGACAGCCTAACCAGTGTTCCCAGTTCTTTCAGTGTACTGATTCTCAGTACCCCTTCTCCTCCTCTGGATGGCTCTTTAACTCTCTGTTATTCTCCACTGCTTAATTATTTCATTAAATTTATTAATTTTACTTATTTTAGATCAATCCCAGAACCAAAAAAGAAACTTGGAATTTTCTGATCATTATATTTCTTAGCCATAGTACTTGATAGGTGAAAAGAACAGAGCTGGAGCAATCATGCTCCCTGACTTCAGACTATATTACAAAACTATTGTAATCAAAAACAGTATAGTAGAGGCACAAAAAAAGACACATTGATCAATGGAACAGACTAGAGAGCCCAAATATAAACTCACAAAATTATGGTCAATTAATTGGTGACAAAGGAGGCAAGAACATACAACAGAGAAAAGAGTCTTTTCAATAAGTCGTTCTGGGAATACTGGACAGCCACATGTAAAAGAACAAAGATAGAACATTAGATAATACCATATACAAAAATAAACCCAAAATGGATTAAAGACCTAAATGCAAAACTGGATACCGTAAAACTCCTAGAGGAAAACTAGGCAGAACCCACTTTCACATAAACTGCAGCAATATTTTTTTGGATCTATCTCCCAAATGAAGTAAAAGCAAAAATAAACACATGGGACCTAATTAAACTTAAAAGCTTTTGATAGCAAAGTAAAGCATCAACAAAATGAAAGCGCAACCTACTAAATGAGAGAAGATATTTGCAAAGGATACAACCAATAAGAGTTAATATCCAACAATTCAACATCACAAATACAACCTGAGTAAAAAATGGGCAGAAGAACTGAAAGGACATTTTTCCAAAGAGGAAATGCAGATGGCCAATGGGCACATGAAAAGATGCAAAGATATTCAACATTCCTAATTATTGGAAAATTTCAAATCAAAATTAAAATGAGATATGATCTCACTTCTATCAGAATGGCTATCATCAAAAAGACCACAAAGAAACAGACAAAATAACTGGCCACAGAGTGGAGAAAAGGGAATACTCCTACACTGTTGCTAAGAACGTACTTTGGTTTAGCCACTGTGATAAACAGTATGAAGCTTTCTCAAAAAACCTAGAAATAAAACTACCAGATGATCCACTAGTCCTGGGTATATATCCCAAAGAAACCAAAATACTAATTCAAAAAGATACATGCACCCTAATATTCATAGTAGTTACTGTTGCTAAGGTATGGAAGCAACCTAAGTGTCTACCATAAAGACATATCTTCTTGATCTACCGTAAAGAAGATATGGTATACATACAATAGAATGCTATTCAGCTATCAAAAAAGAATGAAATTTTGTCATTTTTGTAGCAAAGTGAATTGGCTTGGAGGCACTATGCAAAATGAAATAAGTCAGACAGAGGAAGACTAATAATGTATGAAATCATTTATGTGTGGAATCTATAAAACTAGTGAATAAAAGAAGCAAACACAGATATAGAGAACAAAGTAGTGGATACCAGTGGGGAGAGGGAAAGAGGAAGTGGTAATAGAGGGGTAGGGGAAAAAGGATTATCATGGGATTATATGAAATTATGTGTGTAAAACTTCTGAAATTATAATGCACTGTGGAATTTAAAGAAGCTTTCATTCATTAAAAATTGTACTCTAAAAAAATATTTATTGAACCAGTCAATTTACAACATTGTGTTAAATTTCAGGTGTATAACAAAGTGATTCAGCTAAACATGCATATGTTTTGCTTTTCTTCCCAAGTCCTTTTCCCTTATAGGTGATTTTAAAAGATTGGTTGGTTATCTCTTTTATATACAGTAGTATGATGTTAATCTCAACCTCCTAATTTATCCCTCCCACCCCATTTCACCTTAGGTAACCATAAGTTTGTTTTCTATGTATGTGGGTCTATTTTTTTTTTTTAAGTTAAAGAATACTGTAAAGATAAATTTCAAAGTCAGTGGCTAAGACAGAGATGAAGTCAATTAAAAGAAAGATTAAAGGGAACAAATTTAATAAAATTGTTAAGATCCAAAAATTATCTGTCAAAACCCACAGAACTCAACAATGTAAGTGAAACTATACAAATTAAAAAAAAAAAAAAAATCAGGAGGTTGGGGTATCCTAGGATAGATATATTTACACTTGAACCGAATAGCTTAGTAAATGTATGGCAACTGATGGGACTCAAATTTCTCACTGTTGGCATAGGATATTATACTTCTACTTAAAGGGAGGAGGCTGGAATGATTCATGTGGCAATGGATTAGAGGTGTAGACATCAGTATGAACTCACATTCAGCTTAATATAGAGTTGGTTACATATAGAAATATTTATAGAGATATGTTTACTACATGGGTGAGTATACCCTGGCTTTGTCAGCTGAGGAGGTCGTAAAAACAAGAACTCAAAGAAGCAAAGAACATACCTAGCTTTTAATACCTTTCTCCAATAAAAAGCGGCAGGACTCCTTGGAGAAATGGTTGACTCTAGTTCGAGGGTGGGAAATACACAATATGGGCCTAAATTATGCAATGCTGGAAGGCAGGGAACCCTTCAAAGCAAGCAAACAAAGTATAATGATGGAGGTATGTCAAAAAGACACAACACCCACTAGAGAGCTTCTAGCTGGCCAAAGATAGAATAGCTTGTGCAACAAAATAAGTAAATATTAGATTATAGCTCAGTGTATAAAATAAATATTTAAATTCCAACTGATAGAAATGACTGAATAAATAAATACATAGAGGATATGAAACAAATCTTCCAAACCAAAGAATTTAAAATAATTTATGGATTATCTCATCCTCAAGGAGATGGTGTATAATTACCCATTCTTTAAGCATGAGTTGCACATACTGACGTACTTCCAAAGATCACAGTATAGAAAAGGGAGGAGTAACTGTTCAACAGGGAAAGCTGGCAAATGCTATCTCTGCCAGATTATCAAGGTTAGTATTAATAACAACAGACTGGTCCCAAATTAGGAAAGGAGTACATCAATGCTGTATATTGTTACCCTACTTATTTAACTTATATGCAGAGTACATCATGAGAAACGCTGGGCTGGGTGAAGCACAAACTAGAATCAAGATTTCCAGGAGAAATATCAGTAACCTCAGATATGCAGATGACACCACTCTTACTTATGTCAGAAAGAGAAGAACTAAAGAGCCTCTTGATGAAACTGAAAGAGGAGAGTGAAAAAGCTGGCTTAAAACTCAACATTCAGAAAACTAAGATCATGGCATCTGGTCCCATCACTTCATGGGAAATAGATGGGGAAACAATGGAAACAGTGAGAGACTTTATTTTGGGGGGCTCCAAAATCACTGCAGATGGTGACTGCAGCCATGAATTTAAAAGACATTTGCTCTTTGGAAGAAAAGCTATGACCAACCTAGACAACATG
>NW_011495026.1:5809304-5810572 GCF_000754665.1 Bison bison bison | reverse complement strand
GGCAGGACTGATGCTGAGGCTGAAACCCCAATACTTTGGCCACCTGATGTGAAGAACTGACTCATTGGAAAAGACCCTGATGCTGGGAAAGACTGAAGGCAGGAGGAGAAGGGGACAGCAGAGGATGAGATGGATGGCATCACCGACTTGATGGCCATGAGTTTGAGCAAGCTCCAGGAGATGGTGATGGACAGGGAAGCTGGGCATGCTGCAGTCCATGGGGTCACAAAGAGTTGGACACTACTGAGTGACTGGACTGAATTGAATGATATGATTAAAATGTCATATTTGTGGTCTTCCTTCCCCAAACTCATAAACCAAATAATCCTGAGAAAAAGTACAGACAAATCCCAGTTGAGAGACATTCTACACAATACCTGACCAGCATTCCTTAAAACTACCAAGGTCATCAAAAACAGGAAGACCCAATGAGTAAGTGCAGTGTGAATCCTACATGAGATCTTAGAAGAGAAAAAGGACACTGGATAAAAAGGATGTCTGCATAAATCTGGTGTTCAGTTAACAACCAATAGTAGTTGTTCAATTGTGGCAAATATACCATACCAATGTCAGATGCTAAAAACAGAGATACTAAGTATGGAGTATATAGGAACTCTCTATATCATTTTTGAAATATATCTAAAATAAAAACTTTAATAATGTAATTTTAACAAATCTGTTTTGACAGGCAGAGTATAAAAAAATCTATACAATCAGTGAGAAAACCAAAAAATCTTTTCATTGTATAGGAAAATACTTGGCACTTTATTTCTTTTATATAAATTTATTTATTTTAATTGGAGGCTAATTACTTTACTATGTTGTATTGGTTTTTGCCATACATTGGCATGAATGCACCACGGGTGTACATGTGTTCCCCGTCCTGAAACCCCTTCCACCTCTCTTCCCATACCACCCCTCTGGCTCATCCCAGTGCACCAGCCCCGAGCACCCTGTATCCTGCATCAAACCTGGACTGGCGATTCGTTTCACATATGATAATATACATGTTTCAATGTCATTCTCCCAAATCATCCAACCCTCGCCCTCTCCCACAGAGTGCAAAAGACTAGTCTATACATCTGTGTCTCTTTTGCTGTCTCACATACAGGATTATCATTACCATCTTTCTAAATTCCAAATATATGTGTTAGTATACTGTATTGGTGTTTTTCTTTCTGGCTTACTTCATTCTGTATAATAGGCTCCAGTTTCATCCACCTCATTAGAACTGATTCAAATGAATTCTTTTTAATGGCTGAGTAATA
>NW_011495026.1:5808689-5809204 GCF_000754665.1 Bison bison bison | reverse complement strand
ATCTGGTCCCATCACTTCATGGGAAATAGATGGGGAACAATGGAAACAGTGAGAGACTTTATTTTGGGGGGCTCCAAAATCACTGCAGATGGTGACTGCAGCCATGAATTTAAAAGACATTTGCTCTTTGGAAGAAAAGCTATGACCAACCTAGACAACATGTTAAAAAGCAGGGACATTACTTTGCCAACAAAGGTCTGTCTAGTCAAAGCTATAGTTTTTCCAGTAGGCATGTATGAATTGAGTTGGAATATAGAGAATGCTGAGCGCCAAAGAATTGATGCTTTTGAACACTGGTGTTGGAGAAAACTCTTGAAAGTCCCTTGGACTGAAAGGAGATCCAACCAATCCATCCTAAAGGAAATCAATCCTGAATATTCATTGGCAGGACTGATGCTGAGGCTGAAACCCCAATACTTTGGCCACCTGATGTGAAGAACTGACTCATTGGAAAAGACCCTGATGCTGGGAAAGACTGAAGGCAGGAGGAGAAGGGGACAGCAGAGGATGAGATG
>NW_011495026.1:5801700-5808589 GCF_000754665.1 Bison bison bison | reverse complement strand
ACATGAAAAGATGCTCAACATCACTCATTATCAGAGAAATGCAAATCAAAACCACAATGAGGTACCATTTCACGCCAGTCAGAATGGCTGCTATCCAAAAGTCTACAAGCAATAAATGCTGGAGACGGTGTGGAGAAAAGGGAACCCTCTTACACTGTTGGTGGGAATGCAAACTCGTACAGCTACTATGGAGAACAGTGTGGAGATTCCTTAAAAAACTGGAAATAGAATTGCCATATGACCCAGCAATCCCACTGTGGCATACACACCAAGAAAACCAGAATTGAAAGAGACACGTGTACCCCAATGTTCATTGCAGCACTATTTATAATATTTGGCATTTTAAAGCAGTTTTTCTATAGTATATACTTAGAGTATCTTTCACAGGTATCTAACTATAAGTCTAGAACTTAACGTGTTTTCTAGGAAGAATACACATTGATTTAATAAAAATTAAAATATAACTTCAATTTCTAAAGAATTGTGTGATTTACTGAGTGATTTCACAAAGTCTCTCGCTTCTTCTAAAGAGAGTAGAAAAATATTGCTATCATAACTTTATAATGAGAAAACTAAAGCTCAGACACATTAAAGGTCATGTTAGTGCCATAACAGAGTTAGCACATGGCAAAGTCAGAACCTTGAAAGGATCGCCTCCAATTCATTGACTTGCTTTTCAACTTTGCCTTGAAAAAAAAACGTCTAATGAGATTCTTTAGTCATGTGTAAGACAAGTGCATATTGGTATGTTGGAATTTCAGCTACCTTTAAAGAGAACAAGGTTAAAGGATCTTCATCTAAAATTAAGTATAAACTATAACTACATTTTCTCTCTGCCTTCCTTCAATGTTAGAGGCCAAATTTTTATCTTACATTCAAAAGTATGAAATTAGCCAGGGATAGTTTTCATGCCAGGACTGTGGATTGTGCTACAGACACCCAATCGTGGAAAAGACAGACTGACCTATATGCTCCAAGACCAAGCAGTGATGAGAAGTCCAGGTACCCAGTCTTTTCACTGTCCCCAGTAGGAAGATTTCAGACCCACTGATGACATCTTCACTTCTTTTTATTTGGTTCTGATACTGATTGCTGGCTACTAATATTTTCGTTTTTCTCTCTTCCTTGTAGCCATGGGAATTATTTCAGGAATGGATGTGTAAGAATTGACCTGATGAAAGGCAACCCTTGAATTCAAAGGAGTAAATTACAAAGAGTTTTTCATAGTGCTGTTGGCCCCTCTACCACCCCTATTTGGGGATAATTTATGTAAATTGTATGTGTATTGTAAGTGTAAAATTCAATGATTTTTAATAAAATTATCAAATTGGGTATTTTAATAAAACCATCAAATTGTTCTAACATCTGTTAGAACATTACTACCACCCCAAATTGATAGTTGTACCTGTATGCAATTAATTCCTTCTTTAACTGTAGTCCTAGATAACCACTAATTGCTTTCTAACTATAAATTTGCCTCTTTTTGGACATTTCATATTAGTGGAATCCAGAAACTTATGGTCTTTTGTATATAGCTTCTTTTATTGATAAAATGTTTGATTTTTGAGACACACATGGTATGCCATGTATCAATATTTCCTTACCTTTTATTGATAAGTTCTTCTATTGTATAGATGTACCACATTTGTTTATTGGGTAGACATTTGAATTGTTTCCTGCTTTGGCTACTATGAATAATGCTGTTATGACCATTTACCTACAAATCTTGTATGACACATTTATTTTTCTTGGTTAGATTCCTAGCAGTAAAATTACTAGGTCATATTCAGTATTCTTGCCTTGAGAAACCCATGGACAGTATGAAAAGTAAAAAATATATATATATGACACTGAAAGGTGAGCCCCACAGGTTGGTGGGTGTTCAATATACTGCTGAGGAAGAGCAGAGAAAAAGCTACAGAAAGAATGAAGAGGCTGAGCCAAAGTGGAAACAACACCCAGTTTTGGATGTGTCTGGTGGTGAAAGTAAAGACCAATGCTGTAAAGAGTAATATTGCATAGGAACCTGGAATGTTAGGTCCATGAACCAAGGTAAATTGGATGTGGTCACACAGGAGATGGCAAAGAGAACATTGATATTTTAGGAACTGGGGAACTAAATGGACAGGAATGGGCGAATTTAATTCAGATGACCATTATATCCCCTACCGTGGGTAAGAATCCATTAGAAGGAATAGAATAGCCCTCATAGTTAACAAAAGAATCCAAAATGCACTACTTGGCTGCAATCTCAAAAATGATAGATTGATCTTGGATTGTTTCCAAGGTAAACCACTCAACATCACAGTAATCTAAGTCGATGGATGCCCCAACCACTAATACTGAAGATGATGAAGTTGAACAGTTCTTTGAAGATTGGCAAGACCTCCTAGAACTAACACCAAAAAACATGTCATTTTCATCATACGGGATTGGAATGCAAAAGTAGGAAGTCAAGAGATACCTGGAGTAACAGACAAATTTGGCCTTGGAGTACAAAATGAATCATGACAAAGACTAACAGGGTTTTGCCAAAAGAATGCATTGGTCATAACAAATACCCTCTTCCAACAACACAAGAGACAACTCTACACATGGACATCACCAGATGGTCAATACCGAGATCAGATTGATTATATTCCTTGCAGCTGAAGATGGAGAAGTTCTATACAGTCAGAAAAATAAGACCTGGACCTGACTGTGGCTCAGATCATCAGCTCCGTATGCAAAATTCAGGCTCAAATTGAAGAAGTTAAGGAAAACCACTAGGCCATTCAGGTAGGAACTAAATCAAATCCCTGATGATTATATAAGGGAGGTGGTGACTAGATTCAAGGGATTATATCTAGTAGACAGGGTGCCTGAAGAACTATTGTTGGAGGTTTTTAACATTGTACAAGATGTGTGTGTTAGTTGCTCAGTCATGTCCAACTCCTTGCGACCCCATGAATTGTAGCCTGCCAGGCTTCTCTGCCCATGAGATTCTCCAGACAGAGATACTGAAGTGGATTGCCACTCCCTTCTCCAGAGGATATCCCCAACCCAGGCATCCAACCCTGGTCTCCTGCACTGCAGGCAGATTCTTTACCATTTGAGCTAAAGTGAAGTGTGATGTACAAGAGATGGCAACCAAAACCATCCCCAAGAAAGAGAAATGTGATAAGACAAAGTGGTCATCTGAGGAAACCTTATAAATAGCTGAGAAAAGAAGAAAAGCAAACAACAAAGGAGAGAGGGACATATATAACCAACACAATGCAGAGTTCCAGAGATTATCAAGGAGAGATAAGAAAGCCTTCTGAATTTAACAACATAAAGAAATAGAGGAAAAAATAGAATAGGAAAGACTAGAGATCTCTTCAAAATATTGGAGATAACAAGGGAACATTTCATGCAAAGATGGGCACAAAAAGGACAAAACTGCAAGGACCTAATGGAAGAAGAGTAGCAAGAATACACAAAAGAACTGTCCGCCCACCCCCCACCCCCCAAAAAAAAGCTCCTCTTAATGACCCAGATAATCATGATTGTGTGGTCACTCAACTAGACCCAGACATCCTGGAGTGTGAGGTCAAATAGGCCTTAGGAAGCATTACTATGAACAAAGCTAGTGGAAATGATAGAATTCCAGCTAAGCTATTTCTATTCCTAAAAGATGATGCTGTTAAAGTGTTGTACTCAATATGTCAGCAAATTTGGAAAACTCAGCAGTGACCATAGGACTGGAAAAGGTCAATTTTCATCCCAATGCCAAAGAAAGTTCAAATTACTGTACAGTTGCACTCATTTCACATGCTAGCAAGATTATGCTCAAAATCCTTCAAACTAGGCTTCAGCAGTACATGAACTGGGAACTTCCAGATGTAAAAGATGGATTTAGAAAAGACAGAGGAACCAGAGATCAAATTGCCAACATCCACTGGATCAGAGAAAAAGCAAGGGAATTCCAAAAAACCAAAACTACTTCTGCTTCACTGACTATATTAAATCCTTTAACTGTGTGGAACACAACAAATTGTGGAATAATCTTAAATGGGTATACCAGACCACTTTAACCAGCCTCCTAAGAAAGCTGTATGTATGAAAAGAAGCAACAGGTAGAACCAGACATGAAACAAGATCTGGTTCAAAATTGGGGAAGGAGTACATCAAGGCTGTATATTTTCACCCTACTTATTTAACTTATATGAAGAGTGCATCATACAAAATGCTGGGCTGGATGACTCACAAGCTGGAACCAAGATTGATAGAAGAAATATCAACAACGTCAAAAATGCAAATGATACCACTTTAATGGTAGAAAGTGAAGTGGAACTAAAGAACCTCTTGATGAAGGTGAAACAGGAGAGTGAAAAAAGTGGCTTAAAACTCAACATTCAAAAAACAAAGATTTTGGTATCCGTTCCCATCACTTCATGGCAACTAAATGGGGAAACTATGAAAACAGTGAGACTTTATTTTCTTGGACTCCAGATTCACAGTGGTTGGTGACTGCAGCCATGAAATTAAAAGACACTTGCTCCCTGGCAGAAAAGCTATTAAAAACCTAGACATTGTATTAAAAACCAGAGATATCACTTTGCTGACAAAGTTTCGTCTAGTCAAAGCTATGGTTCTTCCACTAGTCATGTATGGATGTGTGAGTTGGTTCATAAAGAAGGCTTAGCACTGAGGAATTGATGCTTTTGAACTGTGGTCCTTGACAAAACTCTTGAGAGTCCCTTTTGCTACAAGGAGATCAAACCAGTCAACCCTGAAGGAAAACAACCCTGAATATTCATTGGAAGGGCTGAAGCTCCAATACTTTGAATACCTGTTGCAAAGATCTGACTCATTAGAAAGACCCTGATGCTGGGAAGGACATCTTTTTGGGTGTTAGTTCTAAAAGGTCTTGTAGGTCTTCATAGAACCATTCAACTTCAGCTTCTTCAGCATTACTGGTTGGGGCATAGGCTTAAATTACCGTGATATTGAATGGTTTGCCCTGGAAATGAACAGAGATCATTCTGTCATTTTTGACATTGCATCCAAGTACTGCATTTCAGACTCTTTTGTTAACCATGATGGCTACTCCATTTCTTCTAAGGGAGTCCTGCCCACAGTAGTAGATATAATGGTCATCTGAGTTAAATTCACCCATTCCAGTCCATTTTAGTTCGCTGATTCCTAGAATGTGGACATTCACTCTTGCCATCTCCTGTTTGACCACTTCCAATTTGCCTTGATTCATGGACCTAACATTCCAGGTTCCTGTGCAATATTGCTCTTTAAAGCATCAGACCTTGCTTCTATCACTAGTCACATCCACAACTGGGTATTGTGTTTGCTTTGGCTCCATCCCTTCATTCTTTCTGGATTTATTTCTCCACTGATCTCCAGTAGCATATTGGGCACCTACCGACCTGTGGAGTTCCTCTTTCAGTATCCTATCATTTTGCCTTTTCATATTGTTCATGAAGTTCTCAAGGCAAGAATACTGAAGTGGTTTGCCATTCCCTTCTCCAGTGGACCACATTCTGTCAGAATGTCCACCAGAAAAAGATGTCCTTTTCATTATAGGGAACTGGAATGCAAAACTAGGAAGTCAAGAAAAACCTGGGGTAACAGGCAAATTTGGCCTTGGAATACAGAATGAAGCAGGGCAAAGGCTAATAGAGTTTTGCCAAGAGAACGCACTGGTCATAGGAAACACCCTCTTCCAACAACACAAGAGATGGCTCTACACATGGACATGACCAGATGGCCAACACCAAAATCAGATTGATTACATTCTTTGCAGCCAAAGATGGAGAAGCTCTATACAGTCAGCAAAAACAAGACCAGGAGCTGACTGTGGCTCAGATCATAAACTCCTTAATGCCAAATTCAGATGTAAATTGAAGAAAGTATGGAAAACTACTAGACCACTCAGGTATGCCATAAATCAAATCCCTTATGATTATACAGTGGAAGTGAGAAATAGATTTAAGGGACTAGCTTGATAAACTATGGACAGAGGTTCATGACATTGTACAGGAGACAGGGATCAAGAGCATCCCCATGGAAAATAAATGCAAAAAAAGCAAACTGGCTGTCTGAGGAGGCCTTACAAATAGATGTGAAAAGAAGAGAAGCAAAAAGCAAAGAAGAAAAGAAAACATATTTCCATTTAAATGCAGAGTTCCAAAGAATAGCAAGGAGAGATAAGAAAGCCTTCCTAAGCAATCAATGCAAAGAAATAGAGGAAAACAACAGAATGGGAAAGTCCAGAGATCTATTCAAGAAAATTAGAGATACCAAGGGAACAATTCATGCAAAGATGGGCTTGATAAAGGACAGAAATGGTATGGACATAACAGAAGCAGAAGATATTAAGAGGTGGCAAGAATACACAGAAGAACTGTAAAATAAAGAGCTTCATGACCCAGATAATCCTGATGGTGTGATCACTCACCTAGAGCCAGACATCCTGGAATGGGAAGTCAATTGGGCCTTAGAAAGCATCACTATGAACAAAGCTAGTGGAGGTGATGGAATTCCAGTTGAGCTATTTCAAATCCTGGAAGATGATGCTGTGAAAGTACTGCACTCAATATGCCAGCAAATTTGGAAAACTCAGCAGTGGCCACAGGACTGGAAAAGGTCGGTTTTCATTCCAATCCCAAAGAAAGGCAATGCCAAAGAATGCTCAAACTACCGCACAATTGCACTCATCTCACATGCTATTGTGAGATGCTCAAAATTCTCAAAAAGTAATGCTCAAAATTTACCAAGCCAGGCTTCAGCAATACGTGAACTGTAAACTTCCAGATGTTCAAGCTGGTTTTAGAAAAGGCAGAGGAACCGGAGATCAAATTGCCAACATCTGCTGGATCATGAAAAAAGCAAGAGAGTTCCAGAGAAACATCTT
>NW_011495026.1:5801333-5801600 GCF_000754665.1 Bison bison bison | reverse complement strand
GGATCACGATAAACTGTGGAAAATTCTGAAAAAGATGGGAATACCAGACCACCTGACCTGCCTCTTGAGAAACCTGTATGCAGGTCAGGAAGCAACAGTTAGAACTGGACATGCAACAACAGACTGGTTCCAAATAGGAAAAGGAGTTCATCAAGGCTGTATATTGTCACCCTGTTTATTTAACTTCTATGCAGAGTACATCATGAGAAACGCTGTGCTGGAAGAAACACAAGCTGGAATCAAGATTGCCAGGAGAAATATCAATAA
>NW_011495026.1:5779631-5801233 GCF_000754665.1 Bison bison bison | reverse complement strand
GAAATATCAATAACCTCAGATATGCAGATGACACCACCCTTATGGCAGAAAGTAAAGAGGAACTAAAAAGCCTCTTGATGAAAGTGAAAGAGGAGAATGAAAAAGTTGGCTTAAAGCTCAACATTCAGAAAATGAAGATCATGGCATCTGGTCCCATCACTTCATGGGAAATAAATGGGGAAACAGTGTCAGATTTTATTTTTCAGGCTCCAAAATCACTGCAGATGGTGATTGCAGCCATGAAATTACTCCTTGGAAGGAAAGTTATGACCAACCTAGGTAGCATATTCAAAAGCAGAGACATTACTTTGCCAACAAAGGTCCGTCTAGTCAAGGCTATGGTTTTTCCAGTGGTCATGTATGGATGTGAGAGTTGGACTATAAAGAAAGCTGAGCTCCGAAGAATTGATGCTTCTGAACTGTGATGTTGGAGAAGACTCTTGAGAGTCCCTTGGACTTCAAGGATGTCCAACCAGTCCATCCTAAAGGAGATCTGTCCTGGGTGTTCACTGGAAGGACTGATGCTGAGGCTGAAACTCCAGTACTTTGGCCACCTCATGCGAAGAGTTGACTCACTGGAAAAGACTCTGATGCTGGGAGGGATTGGGGGCAGGAGGAGAAGGGGACGACAGAGGATGAGATGGCTGGATGGCATCACCAACTCGCTGCACACGAGTTTGAGTGAACTCTGGGAGTTGGTGATGGACAGGGAGGCCTGGCATGCTGCGATTTTGGGGTCTCAAAGAGTCAGACACAACTGAGAGACTGAACTGAACTGATGCTGGGAAAGATTGAAGGCAGGTGGAGAAGGGGATGCGAGAGGATGAGATGGTTGAATGGCATCACTGAACAATGGGCATGAGTTTGAGCAAGCTCTGGGAGATGGTGAAAGACAGGGAAGCCTGACATGCTGCAGTTCATGGGGTCACAAAGAGTCAGACATGACTTGGCTACTCAACAAACAACAACAAAGTTGTACAAACTAGGTAGAATGTGTTAAATATAAGGTATTTTTGTGTATATCTAAGATTTGTTTATATTGTGTGTGTATTCCTTGAATTATCTAACTACTAGTTCATGTGATTTGTAAAAACAGAATAGCATCTTACTTTTTTCTAATATGGGTACCCTTAATATCTTTCCCTCCTCTCATGCTTCTTGAGTGTGCATGTACCTTACTGTAGTGCTTAGAACTTCTAGTTTTATATTAAATGGAATAGGCTAGATGGACATCCTTGTTTTGTTCTCTTTCTTAAGGGACTGAGATCCTTCTGTTTTAAATCATTAAGTGTGGTTTTAGCTGTGGGTTTTACTTAGATGTCCCCTACCAGATTGAGGAAGTTCTTTTTTATTTATAGTTTACTGAGGATTTTTACACAGTGTGGGTCTTCTCAAATGATTTTTCTGTATCTGTTGAGATAAGCCTTTTTTAAAATAATCTTTCTTTCTGAATTATGACACAGTAATTGACTTTACCATGCTAAATCCACAATGGGGTCAAGACATATATGTTTGTGGATTCAGTTTGAAAATATTTTGTTAGTGATTTTAATGTTTATGTTCATGAAGGATATTAACCTTTAGTTTACTTTCCTTGGGATGTCTTTTCCTGGCTTTGGTATATAGGTGAGCACAACCTCATAACATGAGTTTAGAAAGCCTCCCTCCCTAATTCTCTCTTTTCTGAAGGAATTTCCAAAGTACTGGTTATTTTTCTTTTTTAAATACAGAGAAAAATCATCAGTAAAAACCCGGCTAGGCCCGGCTTTCCTTATGGATATAGTTTTAATTACTAATTAAAGTTCTTTATTAATTAATTACCTATTCACAATTTTTATGATTAATTTTTATTTGAGCATATTTTCTTCACAATGTTGTGTTAGTTTCACTTCTACTGTAAAGCAAAATGAATCCTATATATATACCCACCCTTATTCACTTTCTTCCTATCAGGTCCACACAGAGCACTGGGTAGACGTCCTTGTGTTATGCTATAGGTTTGCATTAGTTAACTACTTTATACATCAGTTCAGTTCAGTTGCTCAGTCATGTATAGCTCTTTGCAACCCCATGGACTGCAGCATGTCAGGCTTCCCTGTCCATTACCAACTCCAGGAGCTTTCTCAAACTCATGTCCATTGAGTTGATGATGCCACCCAACCATCTCATCCCCTTCTCTGACATCCCCTTCTCCTGCCGCCTTCAATCATTCCGAGCATCAAGGTCTTTTCAAATGAGTCATTTCTTTGCATCAGGTGCCCAAAGTATTGGAGTTTCAGCTTCAGCAAAGTCCTTCCAATGAATATTCAGGATTGATCTCCTTTAGGATGGACTGGTTGGATCTCCTTGCTGTTCAAGGGACTTTCAAGAATCTTCTCCAACACCAGAGTTCAAAAGCAGCAATTCTTCCTGGCTCAGCTTTCTTTATAGTCCAACTCTCATATCCAAATATGACTACTAGAAAAACCAAAGCTTTGACTAGATGGACCTAGGTTGGCAAAGTAATGTCTCTGCTTTTGAATATGCTGTCTAGGATGGTCATAGCTTTTCTTACAAGGAGCAAGCGTCTTTTAATTTCATGGCTGCAGTCACCATCTGTACTGATTTTGCAGGCCAAATAAAGTCTGCCACTGTTTCCATTGTTTCCCCATCTATTTGCCATGAAGGGATGGGACCAGATGCCATGATCTTCAGTTTTCTGAATGTTGAGTTTCAAGCCAACTTTTTCACTCTCCTCTTTCACTTTCATCAAGAGACTCTTTAGTTCTTCTTCACTTTCTGCCATAAGCATGGGGTCATGTGCATATCTGAGGTTATTGATATTTCTCCCTGCAATCTTGATTCCAGCTTGTGCTTCAACCAGTCCAGCATTTTGCATGATGTACTCTGTATATAAGTTAAATAAGCAGGGTGACAATATACAGTCTTGATGTATTCCTTTCCTGCTTTGGAACCAGTCTGTTTTTTCCATGTCTAGTTCTAACTGTTGATTCTTGACTTGCATACAGATTTTTCAGGAGGCAGGACAGGTAGTCTGATATTCTCATCCCATTAAGAATTTTCCACAGTTTTTTTTGAACCACACAGTCAAAGGCTTTGGCATAGTCAGTAAAGCAGACAAAGATGTTTTTCTGGAACTATCTCACTTTTTCAATGATCCAATGGATGTTGGCAATTTGATCTCTGGTTCCTCTGCCTTTTCTAAATCCAGCTTTAACATCTGGAAGTCCACGGTTTACATATTGCTGAAGCCTGGCTTGGAGAATTTTGACCATTACTTTGCTAGCATGTGAGATGAGTGCAATTGTGTGGTAGTTTGAACATTCTTTGGCATTGCCTTTCTTTGGGATTGGAATGAAAACAGAACTTTTCCAGTCCAATGGCCACTGCTGAGTTTTCCAAATTTGCTGGCATATTGAGTGCAGCACTTTAATAGCATCATCTTTTAGCATTTGAAATAGCTCAACTGCAATTTTATCACCTCCACTAGCTTTGTTCATGGTGATGCTTCCTAAGACCCACTTGACTTTGCATTCCCGGATATCTGGCTCTAGGTTAGTGATCACACCATCTTGGTTATCTGCATCATGAAGATCTTTTTGTGTAGTTCTTCTGTGTATTCTTGCCACCTCTTCTTTATATTTTCTGCTTCTGTTAGGTCCATACCATTTCTGTTCTTTATTGTACCCAACTTTGCATGAAATGCTTCCTTGGTATCTCTAATTTTCTTGAAGAAATCTCTCATCATTTCCATTCTATTGTTTTCCTCTATTTCTTTGCATTGATTACTGAGGAAGGCTTTCTTATCTCTCCTTGGTGTTCTTTGGAACTCTGCATTCAAATGGGTATATCTTTCCTTTTCTCCTTTGCCTTTAGCTTCTCTTCTTTCCTCAGCTATTTGTAAGTCCTCCTCAGACAACCATTTTGCCTTTTTGCATTTCTTTTTCTTGATGGTGGTCTTGATCACTGCCTCCTGTACAGTGTCACGAGCCTTTGTCCATAGTTCTTCAGGCACTCTGTCTATCAGATCTAATACCTTGAATCTATTTCCCACTTCCACTATATGTGGGGGAGGGATGGATTGTGAGTTTGGGTTTAGTAGATACAAACTACTATATATGGAATGGATCAATAACAAGGTCCTACTGTATAGCACAGAGAATTACATTCAATATCCTGTGATAAATCATAATGGAAAATATACAAAAATGTGTGTATATGTATGTAACAATAACTTTGCTATTATAGTAAAAATTAACATGTAAATCAACTATACTTCAATAAAATAAAATTTTAAAATATTTTATTTCTTGATTCATTTGTTTTATACCTTGTATGTTATTTTATTTTATATCTTGTATATTATTTTACTAACCTAATGAATGCATAGGTCAATTGTGTGCTAAGTTTTAAGTGGTAAAATATGCCACTATTGTCCTTCCTGATAAATTAAGTATCAAAGCACTCTGAGTTAAGAAATTTAGAAGCCCTTTGTCCTACCTTTTGCCAAATATGACAGAATATAAATTATTATTATAAATATAAGGCCTACCTCTATCACATTTCTGCTTAACATTAATATTGTCAAATACTAGTTGAAAATATTAATATTTGTAGGGAAAAAAAAACAATTATTCTGTTTCCTGGTTGCCCAACATGATGAAAATCTCTACCCTTATATGGTGAATTCTTAAGTTCATTATCCCATTTGCTAGTATTCAGGTAGTACTTACCTTATCAATCAGGTTTCATCTGAATGCAAGAAATGTTTGCTTTGTATCTTCAAATAGAAAAAAAAAATTACTGCAGAATATTTGAGAAGTTGACAACCTGGTTGATAAAATACTCTACCATTCTGGAGTAGATTGATAATAATTGTATCATCATGATAATCATATACAAAGTCATATTATCAGTTTAGCAACAGAATTCAATTAAAAATAGAATATACTGAAAAATATTATTGTAGTTACTGAAATGTCACAGGGGTTTTGAAGACAAGAGTATCTACCAAATTTCATTGTCTCCATAGATGATGTGTAAACAACCATATAGATTTATTGAGTGTAAACTTGGATTGATATAATTTAAAAAATTTTAAAAAGCAAGAATTTAGACACAAATGATATTGAGACATTAACATTTTTAGATAGGTTAGTATTCCTGCCCTTGGAAAAAGAGCTCCTCGTTATTCCTGTAGATTTACTAAACAGAATTTGGGTCTTAAGTTTGCATTCCTCCAAATTCTTAAACAATAGTGAAGTATAATCAACTTTAGGGATTTTTTTTCAATTCTAATGTGGAGTTCACAGAATTTTACAGGTAAAGTGAAAGTGTTAGTCACTCACTGATGTCCAGGTGTATTTAACCCTATGGACTGTAGCTTGCCAGGCTCCTCTGTCCACGGAATTCTCCAGGCAAGAATACTGGAGTGGGTTGCCATTCGCTTCTCCAGAGCACCTTCCCAGCCCAGGGATCGGACTTGGGTCTCCTAAACAAAATCCTAAAAATTTTCATTGCTCGCTGCGTAAAGGGATAGGTTAAAATAAAACTCTTCTTGAAAGAGTTAAACTAACTTTCTTCTTCCCTCCCTCCCTTCCTTTTTTCTTCCTTCCTTTGTATTTATCATATGCCTATGTATCAGCTATAGTGAAATGCATCATGCTTGCTACTACAAATGATAATATTAAAATTTTCTTGTTTCCACATGTGCGTGCACGCACACACACACACACACACAGTATTTTAAAATCCTGTGTTACTCCATTCTAAATTCTTTTTAATGTAGGTATATGGCAATTACTTGTTTGGGAATATATGTGAAAACCTAAACAGTTTCACTGAGGTCTAAAATGCTCTTGTGTGTTCAGAGACTTTTTCAAGTATAACTGCAATATTCAATGCTTCTAAACATTATGCTGTTTCTTCTTTTCTACTGCATGCTACACAGGACCTATGATATGAATAGAAAAACCAAGGTCACAGATGGAAGTGGTAAAAGGATTCTTGTGCCTATGAATATGATCTCACTGGCAGTCTTAAAATCCTCTTTTTGTAAGCTATCTGAAACTCCAGCCAAACATTAGAGCTAATTATATAGAGAAATGTAATACTGAGTTTATTTTTAAGGCAATCAATGCCCTTGAAGTCAAACTTCACACACAGTGAGATTCCAGCATGCCCTAAAGATTTACAGCAACTCTCAGTGTAAGGTGAAATTATTTAATGCTCTTGAAAGTTACCAGTCAGAATTATGTTGGTATTTTGGAGAACTAGAACAAATAATTTCACAATTTGTATGGAACTACAAAATCCTTCAAATAGCCAAAGCAATCTTGAGAAAGAAGAATGGAACTGGAGGAATCAACCTCCCTGAGTTCAGGCTATACTACAAAGGAACAGTCATCAAGACAGTATGGTGCTGGCACAAAGATAGAAACATAGATCAATGCAACAAAATAGAAAGCCCAGAGATAAATTCACACACCTATGGACACCTTGTTTTTGACAAAAGAGGCAAAAATATACAATGGAGAAAAGACAATCTCTTTAACAAGTGGTCCTTGGAAAACTGGTCAACCACTTGTAAAAGAATGAAACTTGAACACTTTCTAACACCATACACAAAAATAAATTCAAAATGGATTAAAGATCTCAACGTAAGACCAAAAACTATAAAACTCCTAGAGGAAAACATAGGCAAAACACTCTCTGATGTAAATCATAGCAGAATCCTCTATGACCCACCTCCCAAGTAATGGAAATAAAAGCAAAAATTAAAAAAAAAGGGACCTAATTAAAAGCTTTTGCACAATGAAGGAAAGTATAAACAAGGTGAAAAGACAGCCTTCAGAATGGGAGAAAATAAGAGCAAATGAAGCAACTGACAAAGAATTAACCTCAAAAATATACAAGCAACTCCTGTGGCTCATTTCCAGAAAAATAGCGACCCAATCAAAAAATGGGCCAAAGAACTAAACAGACATTTCTCCAAAGAAGACATACAGATGGCTAGCAAACACATGAAAAGATGCTCAACATCACTCATTATCAGAGAAATTCAAATCAAAACCACAATGAGGTATCATCTCACGCCAGTCAGAATGGCTCCTATCAAAATGTCTACAAACAATAAATGCTGGAGAGGGTGCAGAGAAAAAGGAACCCTCTTACACTGTTGGTAGGAATGCAAATTAGTATAGCCACTATGGAGAACAGTGTGGGGATTCTTAAAAAAAAAAAAAACTGGAAAAAGAACTGCCATATGACCCAGCAATCCCACTGCTGGGCATATACACCGAGGAAACCAGAATTGAAAGAGACACATGTACCCCAGTGTTCATCACAGCACTGTTTATAATAGCCAGGACATGGAAGCAACCTAGATGTCCATTGGCAGACGAATGGATAAAGTTGTGGTACATATACACAATGGAATATTACTCAGCTATTAAAAAGAATGCATTTGAATCAATTCTAATGAGGTGGATGAAACTGGAGCCTATTATACAGAGTAAGTCTGAAAGTGTTAGTCGCTAAGTCATGACTCTTTGTGACCCCATGACTAAGTCTGACTCTTTGTGACTCCATGGGCTGTAGCCCACCAGGCTCCTCTATCCATGGGATTTCCCAGGCAAGAATACTGGAGTGGGTTGCCATTTCCTTCTCCAGGGGATCTTCCCGATCCAGGGATCGAACCCGGGTCTCCCACAGTGCAGGCAGCTTCTTTACCGTCTGAGCCACCAGGGAAGAAAAACACTAATATAGTATATTAACACATGTATATGGAATTTAGAAAGATGGTAATGATGTCCCTATATGTGAGATATCAAAAGAGACACAGATGTAAAGAACAGAATTTTGGACTCCGTGGGAGAAGGCAAGAGTGGGATGATTCGAGAGAATAGCATTGAAACATGTATATTATCATATGTGAAATAGATTGCCAGTCCAGGTTCAATATATGAAAAGGATGCTCATGGCTGTTGCACTGGGATGACCCTGAGGGATGGGATGGGGAGGGAGGTGGGAGGGGATTCAGGATGGGAAATCACCCATAGCTGATTCATGTGAATTTATGGCAAAAACCACCACAATATTGTAATTAGTCTCCAATTAAAATAAATTTTAAAAATATATTAAAAAAAAGAAAATCTCATCCCCATTTCATCTTTGGTTTCCATAATTCACTATTCTATTATTAATTTTTTGTTCTGTAAAGGTAAACAGAAGTATACAGTGAAGCAAAGAAATTAAAATTTACAAAAGCCAACTATATTAGAATTTTTACATTACCTCAGGTAATTTTTAATAAAAATATTTGAGATAGGCTTTACAACTAATTTCCAGATGATGAAATACACTGATTGAGGTTAAGCACTGGATCTGTATAAAGAGAAAGATGTATTGACATAGTCTTTCATTCATTCAGTTGATCACCTAACAAATATTTATACAGAACATGATAGGAATGAAATAGTTTCAATTTGGAAACTAAAAATCCTATAATGAGATACTGTATGAATTATATTCTGCATATTATAATATTTTGAATTTGCATCACCCTGGAGAAGGAAATGGCAACCCACTCCAGTGTTCTTGCCTGGAGAACCCTAGGGACAGAGGAGTCTGGTGGGCTGCCGTCTATGGGGTCATACAGAGTCGGACATAACTGAAGCGACTTAGCAGCAACAGCAGCAGCAGTGTTCTCAGGGCCATGTTAACCAGATATAGTTGAGACTTTAATTTTCATATACTGTGCTTTCATTGCTGTGATAACTGTGTCTAAATCTTCTTGTCATTTAAAGTGTTAGAGATTTGTTAGAATGTAAAGTTCAAGAAAGAAAAGATTTTCTTATTCATCAATGAAAATCTCATGAATCTAACATACTGCCTTATTAGGTCCTTAATAATGATTTATTTGAATGAATGTATGAGATTACAGAAATATGATATTTTTGTAAGTAAAGTGAGGATATATATTTTTTCAATTAAATAATTAAATTTACATCTGGTTAAACTTAGAAATCATGGCAGTAATTTTCAGCTTAGAAGTTATATGATAAAACATTGAAATTGTGTACATCATTTTGATTTTGTTCATACAGTGTGGAGCATAAGTTTGAAATCAAACTTACGAACATTTGCATAGCAAAGAAAACCATTAACAAAACGAAAAGATAATTTATAGAATGAGAGATCTTTGCAAATGAAGCAACCAACAAATGTTTAATCTCCAAAATAAATAAAGAGTTCATACAACTCAATAACAATAAAAAACAAACATCTCTATTCAAAAATGGACAGAAGACTTAACAGGCATTTCTGCAAAGAAGACATACAGCTGGCCAACAGTCCATAAAAAGATGCTCAACATCTCTAATTATTAGAAAAAGCCAAATCAAAGCTACAGTGAGGTATCACCTTACACCAGTCAGAATGATATCATTAAAAACTTTACAAACCATAAACACTGGAAAGAGTGTGGAAAAAAGGGTACCCTCTTACACTGTTGGTGAGAATGTAAATTGATATAGCCACAATGGAGAACAGTTTGGAGGTTTCTTCAGAAACTAAAAACAGAGGTACCATATGATCTAACAATCTCACTCCTCCTGGGCATATATCCAGAGAAAATCATAGTTTAAAAAGTTGCATGTACACCAATGTTCATTGCATCACTGTTTACAAATAGCCAAGATATGGAAGCAACCTAGCGTCCACTGATAGAGGAATAATGATGTGATATAAATACACACACACACACATACATACACACACATATATGTGTGTGTGTATATATATATACATACATACATACATACACATACACACATACACACACATACATACATACACACAATGGAATATTACTCCATTATAAAAAAATGAAACAATGCTATCTGCCACAACATGGATGGATCTGGAGATTAGCATACTAAGTGAAGTAAGTCAGAGAAAGACAAATATATTGCTTATTGTACAATCTTAAAAGGCACAAATGAACTTATTTACAAAACAGAAACTTACAGACTTAGAAAACAAATTTATGGTTACCAAAGGAGAAACATAACAGGGAGGAATTGGGAGTTTGAGATTGAGTAGTATATACATACTACTATTTTTAAAATAAATAATCAATAAGGACCTATGGTATAGCACAGGAAATTCTGCTATTATGTAAAAACCTGAATTGAAAAATAATTTGAAAAAGAATAGATACATGCTTATTCATAACTGAATCACTTGTCTGGATACCTGAAACTAACAACACTTTTCATGAATTATCATCTAATATAAAATTAGGATAAAAGCACTTATTATTCATTTTTAAAAGAGAAATGAATGTCCAGGGGTGAAAACTGTAATGAATTGTTGGAAATTAAATGAGGATTAATACCCTGAATAAGGGTATTAGTAAGGGAAGAAGATAATCACAAAGAGAGATCAGTCAAGTCTAGATCATCTGGACCTTGGCAAGACATGGATAGCAGTTTTCATTTTATTCAGAGAGAATTATGAAAAGTATTTTACATAGGTAGGGAACTTACGTCAAAAGATTGGTTGATCTGAAAGAACACTCTGGCTAGTGTTGAGCATTAACCAAAGAAAAATACAGCTTGAGGTAAATATATCAGTTTGAAGCCTGTTGTGTTATTCAAAGGATACCAAATATTAGTATAGACTGAAGATATGATATCAGCTTTGTTTATAGGAGAGGGAGTGAAGACAGACAAGTGCACAGATTTGAAAGAGATCTACAATATACAATTTTAAGGCCTAAGTGGTAGATTAAGTATAGATAACCTGAAGAAAAAATAAGAATCATGGAGGTCTCTGAAGACTGTAGGTAGGACTCTGGGGGTTTGGTAGTGCCACACTGTGATCATAAAACAGATCAATAGAGAAGAAAAATAAGCTTAGACTTATGCATATTGAATCTAACCTTCCTATATGTTATAAAGTATCCAACTAGCAAAATAGATTTAAAAAGTCTGGAACTCAACAGTGAGCTCCACAGAGAGAATGCTATGGAATTTCAACATAGAGCTGGTAGCATAGAAGTTGGTAGTCTCACCCAGAGAGATGACAGGTTCTTGAACAGAATCATCAAGGAATCCAGAGTAGAAGATGAACATTTTAAACTCAGATTTCTTCTGGGGCCAGTCAGATGGTATAAATAAATAATAACAGTAATAGCATAAAGAGATGATAAATGGCCACTGACACTGTGACTCAAGGTTAAGGGTCAAAGAAAGCGATGGAGGCTGTAGTGGCCGCAGAACAGATACCTTTCAGGTAGAGCTGTTAGTTAACTCTGAACAATTTTTCTTACTATAAAATGTGTCAAGGAGAGCTCAAACTCTGGATATTCATACAATTGTTTAAATACTGATAACAAATTTTTAAACATTGTGAGTGCCAAACAAAACACAATGGTTGATCAGATTCTACAATAGAGCCACCCCATTTTAAGGGATGAAACGAGAAGAAAGAACACCAACAGAGGAGACTGGGAATGTATGAACAGAGATATACAAATGCGATGATTTTAAAGAGTTAACAGACTCCCTTATCCACAAGCAAGTGGTGATAAGCTGTGGGATAATATATCCTTGTGCTTGGAAACTGCTGCAGATACTAAACAGCCTGTATTGAAGTTATTCACAACATTGCCTTCCATCTCCTACTGTTCATCTTCATCGTGTAGGATTTATTATGCTCCCACATGCAGTAGTTGCAGTGATAGCTGTTCAACTAGTAAATGGAATATACAGTTTATCTTTTTATCAGAAATATTTATCATTTGTGGTTTAACATTTTTTGTACTCCAACATATTGTTTCAGGAATATGTTCATCCTAAGTTCTCCTTAACTTGAAGATATTTTCTTCTATTTTTCTTTCCTTAAATAGCATGGCAATATATCCTCTTTGGATGGTTTTCTTGATAAGATTTTGCAAATGCTCCAACTGGAACAGAATGTGATTGCCAGGATCTGTGTAGTTGGACTGACAGAGAACGTTTATTTTTTGAGGGATTTATTGGATAGAAGTCAAACACTATATTGACTTGGCTCTAACAAGCTTTCCCTTATGCACCCTATATGGTATTATTCTTCCTTGGCAAATGTGAAGTGCTAACTCCTCTCTCTTGGGATTGAGGTAGATCCTTCCCCAGCAGAAGGATGGACACGATAACCTCACAGGTATTTTTCCATTCATGACTACTGTGATCTAAGTCCAGTAGACAGCTCGAAATTTTAAAACATTTCATTTAAAAATAATTACACTTAAATTATCTTAAGATATATCCTATGAAATATATATTAGCTTTAACATATGTTGCAATATTCTGAGCAATTTCTTCCAGCTGTATTGTGCTCTGTCCTAAAGTTTCCAGGAACAAACTTGGGAAACCCAATGTCCCATGTATTTTTAGGAGTATGTCAAAGCTGAATTCAATTTGTGAAGAATAATATTTTCTCAAGAACTGTATCAAACTATTAGACCCTCAATTTTCACGTTTTCTTATTTACAAATGCCACTCTAATCTATAAATTTCCTTATAAAATCTTTCTAATATGATGAAAAAAACTATGTGTTCTTCATATTTAAAATTTCTACAATATATTATTTGAGTCATCAAAGTAAATTTTAGTATTTGAAACAAGTCTTTTATGAACTATCTGTCCAAATAAAGCACATAATTTTGTGCAAAATTTAACTATAATATATATGCACTTGAGTTAAATATCAGGGCAGCTAATCATTTCTGTTCACCTATCAGCTAAGTAGCCTGTTCCTTCACACTTTGGCATGTAATCTTTATATTTGTATGACAGCAAAGTTAATACTTACTATGCTTTATGGAGTCTCCTGTAAATGAAAAAAGCTGGAGACACCGAAACCCCAAATGGCAAGTTTTAAAAAATAAATCAAAAGCTGGGGGAAGAAATAGTGGAACAGACTGAACATGTAATTATTTTATTCTTTTTCTCCTTTGCTAAAGGTCTATTACATGGCTACCACAAAGTACATTTATCTCTAGTCGCTCTCTTTACCCACCTCATTCTTCCTTGACTCCTATTTATCTCTTATTGTCTTGAGTTTCTGACCTATTACATTTTTTAATCAGTTCATGAGGTATATAACTAACATATAAAAGCTATTCATATTTAATGGATATAATTTAGTGGGTTTGAAGGTAAGTATACACCCCTGAAACTATGACCATACCTATGCCATAAACTCATTCCCTCCAAAAGTTTTTTCCTGCACTTTTTCTTTACTATTAATGTGCATGTCTGTACAACATAAACACTCAACAGAAGATTTATTCTCTTAGCAAATCAGGGAAGTATTAGTCTAAGAATGTGTGCGGCATACTTAGTCACTCAGTTGTGTCTGACTCTTGTGACCCCATGAAGAGTTAGCATACCAGGCTCCTCTGTCCATAGAGCTTTTCCAGGCAAGAATACTGGAGCAGGTTGCCATTTCCTCCTCCAGGGATAAAACCCATGTTTCTTGCATTGCAGGCAGATTCTTCACCCACTGAGCCACTGGGGACACCCATAGTCTAAGGATGTGTGTTGCATGTATGTGCAAGTTGGTCAGTCATGTCTGACTCTCTGCGATGCCATGGACTGTAGGCCACCAGACTCCTTTGTGCATGGGATTTTCCAGGCAAGAATACTGGAGTGGGTTGCCATTCCCTTCTCCAGTCTAAGGATAGAAGTTTCAAATACACAAAATGAGTAACTACTAGATCCACTGTACAACATATTGCCTACAGTTTACAAAACTGTATACAATATACTCATTGTGTCTTCTAGTCTATAATTCACCCTGACCTGGGACAAATAAACCGTGTTTCAGGTAAAATGTAGGAGAAAAAAAAAAGTAAAAAAGAAAGTAACTTTCTCTGTCTCTTGTGTAACTGTAATAAGGCTGTTTACTAGCAATATTTTCAGTATTTATACCAAGCCTGAATACCTCGGTGCATCACACATTGTTCTTCATCATCACTTCCCATATTTAACTATCTCTGGGCCCTAGGATGAGACAGTTAGATAGCATCACTGACTTAATGGACATGAATTTGAGCAAACTCCAGAGGACAGTGGAGGACAGAAGAGCCTGGCATGCTGCAGTTCATGGAGTCGCAAAGAGTTGGATACAAGTTACCATTGAACAACAACAACAATAGGCCCTAAATACTTTTATATGTCTTATAAATATCTTATCAAACCACTTTTCAATCTGTCAAGACTAGGCACTATCATTTTTCACCAATAAATTTTTAACTACTCTCCCTGTAAAGGCTCTTATCTCATTTAATAATATTAAAGAAGCATGTTTGTCATGCCATTTCAACCCACTCTTACACAAAACTTGCATATTTCCAAATATGTGTAACTCCCAAATGATTTGCTCCTATCCTCCCTTGCTAATTTGCTTAGCATCATTCTCTGGCTTCACACCTAGAATTATTCAGTCCCTCAAGCATTCCAAATTCTATACACCTGTAGGCCTGTCTATCTGCATGGAGTTCTGTTTGCCTCACCCTTAGAGAATACCCTGGAGAAGGAAATGGCAACCCACTCCAATATTCTTGCCCGGAGAATCCCATGGACGGAGGAGCCTGGTGGGCTACAGTCCACGGGGTCGCAAAGAGCCGGACACAACTGAGCGACTTCACTTTCACTTCTAGAGAATACTACCCCCACCACCACATTCCACGTGTCCATCAGCTCTTCCTCTTTCTATGACAAGTGTTTCCCCAAATTCCATTAGCTCCTCCAGTCTACACTTTGTAAAGACACAATACTTCTGACAATTCATTGCATTTTTGTTTAATTGTCTTATGTGTGTCTTTCTGCTCTGGATTCTAAAACGCATGCATCTCTAGTGTTTATGGTATTTGGTATATTAGAGAGTTAACAAATACTTAATAGTAAATAAATGAAATAAAAATACCCATATTTAAGTCATTTGGCTCATATTTTGAGAGATGAGATTCCTAAGTGAACTCACCATATATGACTCACAAAAGTACCCTTGATTAAAAGTAAAACAGAACTTGATCTATACTTAGTGCTTATGTCTTCCTCCTTAATATATATCATGTTAAAATGATTTATGAGATGAATTATGAGTCCATTTAAAATCTTTTTCTGTTACATTACTATTTGATGCATTCAGGAAAATTTACCAAATCAAGCACATCTAATTTTGATTCTTTAAATTACAGACAAATCCAAAGGAAGAAACAGACTTTTTAAAATCCCAAAGGAAATGGTGATACTTCGACTACATTAGTTTCATTATCAAGACATTGTTTTTTACTTACCTTCTGAATCTCAGGTCAAAAAATTTTTTTGAAGTATGTAGGGGATATTTTAAAAAAGGAACACATTCTTAGGTATTAATAAATACTTTGAATTTTTAAATTACCATACAGGGTATCTTGTTTTATTCACTAGAAAGATGCCACAATTATATTTAAAAATATTGTTATTCATCCATTCATGAATTCATCCATGAAGTCTCCTGTGATGCCCATTTTTCTTACTATTCTCAAGTTTCCCTGGACCACAGGATTTGTTTAGAATACCCCTCCAGGTCTGTTTACCTTATGCAGTGAGAGAGGTAGTGCTGTGACATGGTTAACAGTGTGGCCTCAAGAGCCAGTCAGCTTGGGTTCGAATGACTTTGTCACTTGCTAACTATAGAAACATTTCTGGACCATCAGAAATATGGAACAATTAATTTGATGGCCTTTAGCTCAGAATGAAAATACTTACAAAGTTGCCTATAAGCCCTAAATAAATAATCTGCCAACCTCAACATCAACCTACATTTCTGAGGGAAAATATCCTATGATCTGTTACCTCAACAATCTGAAGCATGTCACTTACAACATTACTGTTACAATCTAAAGGTCATTTATTTCAGGCATTTCCTTAAACCCAGACAGTGGTACACACACACATGCACACCCGTAGCACAGTAAGACGATTTTGGACAGTGTCAATATGCTGCCTGAGTTCTTTCAGTCAGTTTTTATTAATATTTATATTTTATAATTTTTCATTATATAGGAAAAAAGTTATAATTTTTATATTTTAGATTTTCAACTAGAGGGGAGTAAGTTTACTATTTCAGTGTGTATAAGTATTTTTTCTTGCAACTGTATAGATGATGAGCACAAATTAATACATAAGTCACTGGATAATAACACTAATAATTGTCTTACTGAAATAATACCTTACATACATTTGTATTCGTGTTTGTATTCATTTATTTCATTCTCATAATGTGCTATCGATATTAAATTATTTCATCCCAATTAATCACACTTAATTGATAACTAGAAAAAAAGGGAAACTAATGTTTTTATTTTTCTTATTTAAGCAGAATAGTAAACTATCGGAATATAAATAGTACATAGAATATTTAAAACATCCAAAGTATTTGAAGCAAAAAATATATTTTCCTACAAAATTTGACTAACACTGTGTATTCAAAAAATGACCTACCATTGTTTGGGAGCTTAAAAAGAATTTAGTATGTATTCCTTGGCTATCTGTGTGCTCTCTAACTTACACAGCCTATTAAACATACAGCACAAAATATTGTCAGAGGCATAATGACGGTCCAGTGTAAGAGAAGTATCTTGGCTAGTGCACTACAGTTAAGACCATCCTAGTTCAGAGAGGCATTCGCTGCAGGTGTACTTGACTCTGGCTGAAGACCAGTCAACAATGATTGAAGTCAAGATGGTAAGGCCTATGTAAGAGACAGTCAAGAGCACTTTGAGTGTCTGATGAGAGAAAATCACTCTAATAATATGGAAGCTAAAGAAGAAATAAAAGCATGTGTACTGATTCATGTCATTGTATGGCAAAAGCCATTACAATATTGTAAAGTAATTTTCTTCCAATTAAAATAAACGAATAAATTAATTTAAAAAAAAGCAAAAACCTTTGTCCTAAGGGCTGTATTACCATTCAGAGGCTCTTCCCTTTCTCCCACAATGTGGTTGTTAAAGGGATTCCAGGGTTAATAAAACTATTTAGACTTCTAACGAACTTGAAGTAAAGAAAAACCTTCCAAAATTTATCAGCCCGATTTGCTTCTTTAAGAAATAATGGGATTCTTAAAAAATGAGGAGTCTGCCCCCTGTGTGTCTCACTTGCCTATTCTTATGCTCTTTTCCTAGCTGACTTCAGAAAGTAGAGTAGCTCAGTGCCATCACCCATCCATATGACAGGCCCTTAAATACCTTAAGGCAACTCTTTAGTATCCCATTATACATATTCCCATTCCCAAAGACCTCAATTTACTAGATTAAGGACAGTATAGAGTTTGGTAACTCCAGGAGTCTGACAATAAGTACAGGTTTCATCATCTTCACCACCAGCATTCTAACATAGTGGTCCTCACTCTTTCCTCAGTCAAGTGCGGCAGCTCAGACTGATTCTGTTAGAATGACACTGAGATTTCCCGAGTCACGTACAAATTCCAGATCAATACATCCTGCGTGATAAATGATCAGCTGCTGATTTGAGTCACCCATAACTAATTTTCTCAACGCCTATTCTTTGGTATGGCTAAGAATCCTGCGTCCAACTCCCTTTACCTTCTCAGTCTGGCAGCCTCCATGGAAAATCTGAATATTTCACAATGGAAGTCTGGTAAAATTCCTCTCCACCCAAACCAAACAGTTGGAGCTCTACCGGAAGAGTTTATGGTTCTTTCTGGAAAAGCAGGATTGGGGGGATAGCTCTTCTAAAGGCCGCTGCACTGTTGTGACAAAGTCAACCACAACCACAAAAACATAACATACTCCTCTTCTTTTCTGCCTAATTTTACCCTGAGTTACTCGGAAGAGTCAGCTTTCCCAAGTTGATTATTCCTGTTAATCAGCCCTTCTCTTGTTCCCCAGAAATTTTCTAGTTCTCTTTAAATAGGGTATATGACTTCCTTTGAAACGACCCTGCCGTATTCTATAGGCATTTCTTTTAGACACCTGGAACATGATTCAAATAGTGTCCCTATTCAAATATTTCATGGATTTGTTTCTAATATTCAGTTTCAAATATTTGTTTCTAATATTCTAATTTTGTTTCAGTGAAACTATTTATTTATATAGTAAATAAATAGATTTAAGAAATAGTTTTATTTATTTAATAAACAGTTTTCTTTATTTAAAAAATAAAACACTATTTATTTATTTAATATTTATTTGACTGAACTGAACTGAAAGGTTATAAAAATAACTTTCTGTCAATCAATAAACGTGGCATTTTCCTTTCATATGCTCTGGTCAGCTAAAGATGATGAAGCATGATATTATCAAGGTATCAGCTTCCTACTTTCAAACAGGCATTAAAAAATACCATGTATTTGTGTAGCCATGATATTCAATATGTTTATTTTCTTAAAAATGAGACATGTTTCAATTAGCAATATTTGTGAAGCCAATTGTTTTGTATCAGATTCTACATCAACAAGTGAATGAAACATATGGAGTTTATACTAATTTCATTTTAAGGAAAATACTACCATTGTTTTGTGCATAATTTCATATTTTCCTCTGAGATTCACTGAACACATATGTTGACATTTAGAAATGGTTAAGAGTTTCTAAAATTCTGAATGAATTTACTTTGTGATATGAAAATATTTTATCATACAAAATCAAAATTGTTCAGCTCTATTTGAATTATTCAGAATATTAAGTAGTCTAATGACTTTCATATGCTTATAGTAAGAGACATTCTCAATAACAGATTAATATTTCTCAACCTTCATGGAATATTGATATTTCTTCCTTTAAATTTTGTTAAATGTTTTAAAATATGTACACTACTTAGGAAAATGGCTTACATATAGTATGCAGTATATGTATTTATTATGATAAATACTAAAGAATTATAAAATATTAAACATAAAGAAATCTTAATATGAAAAAAATTCCAGGAAAATTGTGAAGCATTTGTCATGGGAAGTCAATATATTAAGTCTTCAGTGTTACAAAGATAGATGAGTTCTGAATTTATGTGTGTTTCAGTTATTTTTTATGTCAGTACACTATAAATGTAACAAGTATGTTTAATTATTTTACACTATAATATGTAAAATAAAATTTCATCTTTGGGCATAAAAAGAATCTACCTGCTAAAACATAATTTTCTCTCAGTATAAATTGATGTTATGAAAATATGTTCATTTTTAAAGCAAAAATTATGCTTTCAAATTACTCTTAAAAAGT
Source organism: Bison bison bison (assembly GCF_000754665.1). Lineage (NCBI taxonomy): Eukaryota > Metazoa > Chordata > Mammalia > Artiodactyla > Bovidae > Bison > Bison bison. Next base: position 5,781,956 of record NW_011495026.1, on the reverse strand, counting down.
TAGTCTTAGAGTAGTAGTTCTATATACTTTAAAAAAAATAAAGACAAACAAAGAATACAATATTCCCAGAGTTGACTGGAAATGTTGATTGGATCTTGCAAAGGTTGTTATGCAAGCCTGGAGTAACTGGAAGGCAATAAAAGTGTGACAAAAAAAATCATGGTTGGATTCCAAGATAAGCTATTTGCAGTGTTTTCTGTTGCCTCCTGGTGCAGATCCACAAAGCTCAGTCAACTGAGTTAGAAAGATGCAAAGGTATTCTATGATGTGCCATCATTTATAGTTTGTAATAGAAACCAACATGTTGTTTAAATAATAGATTTTAAACAACCTCTGATTATTATATTTGGGAGTATTATTTACACCTATCAATTACTTTACATTTATTCTTATGGTTTAAGATGTATCCCTAAGCATTTTAATGAAATACCACAGTAAAAAATTACCTTGAATTGGTGTCACTTTTAAGAAAATTACCATTTTATTATTCCACGTGTTTGTTTTTTTTAATTTGAAAAAGTATTATGACAAGTTTGCTCACATTATGTGTAAGATATTAGTACTCTAAGGCATAAAACTGGTCTAAACAACTTAGTTTAAATGTTCTTTCATAAATATTTGCTGATATAAAAAATAGTCATTATAATGAGGCTTACAGAAATGGAAGAAGATTTAGCTAGTGCATGATTTTTAAGACATTCTCCCATATTCTGCTGCTTAACCAATCCCAGAAGGAAATCAAAACATCTATTTTAAAAGTAATAAAAGCACATGACTCAATTTTAAAATGGACAAATAACCTGAACGGAAATTTCTTCAAAGACTATATGCAAAAAGCCAAGAAATATGGGGAAAGGTACTGATCATCATTAATCATGAGGGAAGTGCAAATCAAAACCAGAATGAAATACCACCTCACATCCATCAGGATGGCTACCACTAAAAGCAAACCAAACAGCAAATAACAAGCATTGGTGAAGATTTAGAGAAACCAGAATCCTTGTGCACTGTTGGCCCTAATGTAAAATGGTGTTACTGCTATGGAAAACAGCAGAGAGGTTCCTCAGAAAATAAAATTACCATATGATCCAGCAATTCAACTTCTGGGTATATACTCAAAAGAACTGAAAACAGGATCTTGAAGAGATATTTGTACAACCATGTTCAAATATCATGTAGCACTATTCACAGTAACCAGGATATAGAAACAAACTAAATGACCATTCATGGATGAATGGATAAACAACTGTGGTACATACATCCAATGAAAAGGAAGGAAAGGAAGCTTTCAGCTTTAAAAGGAAGGAAGATCCTATCACATGCTACAATATCAACGATTTTATGCTATGTTAAATAAACCCACACTAATGAACAAATACTGTATGAGTGTACTTATGAGATATCTAGAGTAGTTAAATTCATAGAAATAGAAACCATAATAGTAGTTGCCAGTGGCTTGTGGGGAAAAGGAAATGGGGAGTTGTTTATTAGATAGAGTACTTCAGTTTTATAAGATGAAAAATTCTGTAGACTGTGTGCTCAACAATGTGAACATACTTACCACTACTGAAATATATACTTAGAAATGGTTGGCATGGTAAACTGTGTGTGGTTTTTGTTTTAACCACAATTAAAAAAAAAATTAAGCAATAGTTAGAACAATTTATATTTTAAAAGTTTGCTTAGAAAGAGCCACTAGAAAGTAATGTCATTTTAATACATTTTGTTCTCATTGTTTCAGATGAGAAGCCAATCATAAAATATATCAACGTACAACTATACCTACTGAGTTGATTTTTTGCTTTCAAGATTTTCTCTTTTTCTTTGGCTTCTACGGGGTCACTTCTTTATCTATTTAGCTTAGTGGTTAGTCACTATTTAACTGTTTTCTTCAAACTCCATGAGTCAATAAATCAGTTCAGTTCAGTTGCTCAGTCGTATCTGACTCTTTGCGACCCCATGAATCGTAGCACGCCAGGCCTCCCTGTCCATCATCAACTCCCGGAGTTCACTCAGACTCACGTCCATCGAGTCAGTGATGCCATCCAGCCATCTCATCTTCTGTCGTCCCCTTCTCCTCTTGCCCCCAATCCCTCCCAGCATCAGAGTCTTTTCCAATGAGTCAACTCTTCGCATGAGGTGGCCAAAGTACTGGAGTTTCAGCTTCAGCATCATTCCTTCCAAAGAAATCCCAGGGCTGATCTCCTCCAGAATGGACTCGTTGGATCTCCTTGCAGTCCAAGGGACTCTCAAGAGTCTTCTCCAACACCACAGTTCAAAAGCATCAATTCTTTGATGCTCAGCCTTCTTCACAGTCCAACTCTC
>NW_011495026.1:5760775-5779524 GCF_000754665.1 Bison bison bison | reverse complement strand
ACTGTTTCCACTGTTTCCCCATCTATTTCCCATGAAGTGATGGGACCGGATGCCATGATCTTCGTTTTCTGAATGTTGAACTTTAAGCCAACTTTTTCACTCTCCACTTTCACTTTCATCAGGAGGCTTTTTAGTTCCTCTTCACTTTCTGCCATAAGGGTGGTGTCATCTGCCTATCTGAGGTTATTGATATTTCTCCCGGCAGTCTGTGTGGAAAGAAGAGCACTTAGGACACTTAGTGTGCTTAGTCACTCAGTCATGTCCAATTCTCTGGGACCTCATGGACTGTAGCCCCCCAGACTCTTCTGTCCATGGGGTTCTCCAGGCAAGAATGCTGGAATGGGTTGTCATTTCCTGCTCTAGGGGATCTTCCCAACCCAGGGATCTAATCTATGTCTCTTGCATCTTCTGCATTGGCAGATAGATTCTTTACCACTAACACCACTTGAGAAAAGTACACTCAGAGTTATTATTATTATTTTACTGATTTGCCCTGGCTTTTATTTTACACTGGATCCTTTTTTTATATCCTGTGTACATGTTCTCATAGTCACAGTTGGTTGAAATATGTATTTAGCATAGGCCCTCAGTGTTCAGTGCACACGCACACAGCCTCAACTAAGTAATTCATATGCCGCTACTACCAGTGTAACCCTGACTAGTAAAACCATTTATCTATCTGACTCACACAATGTGAGGTCATTTCCATCAGCAATACCACTGCATGTGAGCTTGATGCAATTTCTCCAAATCTTATTTACAGCTACTTTTTAAAGGTATACAATTAGACATTTTGTTTGAGTATTTTTGTGTTAGTTACTCAGTTGTGCCCACCTCTTTGTGAGTCCATGGACTGCAGCTTGCCAGGCTCCCCTGTCCATGGAATTCTCCAGGCAAGAATACTGGAGTGGGTTGCCATTACCTTCTCCAGGGGATCTTCACAACCCAGGGATTGAACTTGGACCTCCTCTTTACTATCTGAGCCACCAGGGAAGCCCCCTTTTTTTGTAGGATCAATATGGTAGGTAAATTATCTTCAATATAAAACAATAACTTGACAAATAACTTAGTCTGTATATGGTAATCCCCAAAGTTTTTTTTTAATTTTCAGGGAAGAAACACATTATGGATAGCAAATGCAAGTCAATTCCCATAATTAGCTTTCTGATTTCTCAGCAGTGGCCACAAGACTGGAAAAAGGTTACTTTTAATTCCAATCTCAAAGAAAGGCAATGCCAAAGAATGTTCAACCTACCACACAATTGCACTCATCTCACAGGCTAGCAAAGTAATGCTTAAAACTCTCAAAGTGAGGCTTCAACAGTACACAAATGAAGAACTTTCAGATGTTCAAGATGGATTTAGAAAAGGCAAAGGAATCAGAGATCAAATTGCCAACATCTGTTGGATTACAGAAAAAGCAAGAGAATTCCAGAAAAACATCAACTTCTGCTTCATTGACTACACTAAAGCTTTTGACTGTGTGGATCACAAAAAACCATGGAAAATTCTGAAAGAGATGGGAATATGAGACCATCTTACCAGCCTCCTGAGAAATCTGTATGCAGGTCAAGAGGCAACAGTTAGAACTGGACATGGAACAATGGATTGGCTCCAAATTGGGAAAGGAGTACATCAAGGCTGTATATTGTCACTCTGCTTATTTAACTTACATGCACAGTACATCATGTGAAATGCCAGGCTGGATGAAGCACAAGCTGGAATCAAGACTGCCAGGAAAACTATCAGTAACTTCAGATACACAGATGGCACCACCCTTATAGCAGAAAGTGAAGAGGAACTAAAGAGCCTTTTGATAAAAGTGAAAGAAGAGAGTTAAAAAGCTGGTTTAAAATTCAAAATTCAGAAAATTAAGATCATGGCATTTGGTCCCATCACTTCATGACAAGTAGACGGGGAAACAATGGAAACAGTGACAGACTTTATTTTCTTGGGCTTCAACATCACTATTGCCAGTGACTATAAGCATGAAATTGAAAGGCACTTGCTCTTTGGAAGAAAAGCTATGACCAAGCTAGACAGCATATTAAAATGCAGAGACATCACTTTGCCGACAAAGGTCCATCTAGTCAAAGCTATGATTTTTCCAGTAGTCATGTATGGATGTGAGAATTGGACTATAAAGAAAGCTGAACACCAAAGAATTGATGCTTCTGAGCTGTGGTGTTGGAGAAGACTCTTAAGAGTCCCTTGGACTGAAAGGAGATCAGACCAGTCAATCCTAATGAAAATCAGTCCTGAATATTCACTGGGAGGATTGATGCTGAAACTCAAATACTTTGGCCACTTGATGTGAAGAACTGACTCTTTAGAAAAGACCCTGATGCTGGGAAAGATTGAAGGAAGGAAGAGAAGGGGAAAACAGAGGATGAGATGGTTAGATGGCATCACCGACTTGATGGACATGAGTTTGAGCAGGCTCTGGGAGTTGGTGATGGACAGGGAAGCCTGGTGTGCTGAAGTACATGGTGTCACAAAGAGTTGCACAGGACTGACTGACTAAACTGAACTGGCTGACTGATAAGTTGAATCAAGAAAAAATATGTACATATTTTAACAGTATGGTTTTCCTCATGCATAAATTATAAAAATTAATAGTCACAGTATAAAATATGGGAAGTGAATTTGCTCATTCATGTCCAACTCTTTGCGACCCCATGGACTGTAGCCTACCAGGTTCCTCTATCCATGGGATTTTCCAGGCAAGAGTGCTGGAGTGGATTCCCATTTCCTTCTCGAGGAGATCTTCCTGATCCAGGGATTGAACATGGGTCTCCCGCATTGTAGGCAGATGCTTTACCGACTGAGCCACTAGGGAAGTCCATAAAATATGGGAAGAGTATATTATTCTTAATGCAATTCTTTATAAAGTCTTATCCCTGGGTATATTCTGAATAATCTGCGAGGGAGGCACCATGTGTTGAGAGAACAGTGTCCTCTACTATCAATATGTTCCTCTTAATTATATGCATGTGTGGATTCTCTATTGATCTTCCTCAATATGGATGAGTTCAATTGACATCGCTGAATTTTCAGTGTCTTGGTAACATTTATCTTAAAAAATGCAGGAAGTGGATGGAAATTGGGAAAAGACAGAAAAATAGTAGAACTCTTGAGGTGGAAGAATTGGTGCTTTTAAATTGAACTTATAGATTGATCCAACAGAGATCCAACAACTCATTCTCATAGTGTTCAAAAATTTATTATAAATTAAAAATCTATAGGACTGCTGTGAAAAATAATTCCTTATTTGTGTCAAATCTGTAAATGAAATGTTTCCGACCACAAATATTTTTTTCTATCTCAGAGATTTCATTGAATTTTAATGGAAATCAACCACTGTAAGATACATTAATTGTTCACCAAGAATAATTTTTGTGCAATTACTATGTCACAAATAGTAACATGTTCTGGAGATAGGGCATGATTAGGAAATGCACAGTAGCTGCCCCCTTAGAGCTCTGCATTCTTCAGGGATAAAGATATTAAACAAATTAGACCAACAATATTACACTAAAGGAGCAGCTGCTGTGCACAACAGGAGCACCTAAACTTATCTAGATGTAATCTAGAAAAGCTCTTTCATAATATTCAAAATTTCTTCATAATAGTTTAATTAAAACAAAAAGCATGATAAGCATTTATCTACGTAAGTGGAGATGTAGTAGAAAGGGAAAAGAAAACGTGCAAAGGCATGAAAGCAAGGGAAGTTTGGTTTATCGATACTGTGCAGAAAAAGAAATTCATCATGGCTAAGCAGGGGTGTGAAGTAGAAAATATTAAGTAAAGGAGGCTGATAAAATGTCATGAGGCAGGACATGAGATCTCACCTAACCTTCATTAAGGTTTTAAAATACACCCTAGTTTAGAAACGCCATATGAGCTACAAAATGGAGAGAAAGGGGTTACAATTGTAAAGGTACAAGAAAGGGAAATGTAATTGCTTAGGTGAGGGGTTCTGATGCCTAATTAATGATGAGAATAGTGAGGACTGTGTGGGATCAGAATTGTGTGTTGTCGGTGGAATGATGAGACCATGATTGACGGAATGTAGGAAGGGGATACAGAGAGTAAAAGAAGGGTTTGCATGTTTGGGCCCTTGAGCCAATAATGGTGATAGAGCACTGGAGAGAAACAGCCTGATATAGTCAGCTTAGAACATGACAATTTTGTGGTAACTGAGCCACATATCAAGTCAATGTGTCTTGCGGACAGATCCAGAGTGCATAACAAAGACACTAATCCTATGAAGTACTTACAAATGGAGTAAAGTATTAGCTGATGGTGGGGGTGGCCAGAAATGCCTTTGGCAGAAGAGGGGGAACTCTTTCAGTACGCAGTTCAGGACTGACCAGGGCTGCCCCACAGCCGAGGTAAAATTATACAATTGTCCTACTAGCTAGTTTATAGTTTGAAAGTTGCAATGTTTTACCATCTTTATATGACTCCTCACCCTGCCACTCAGTCAATTCCTTGGTTGAGCAGTTCTATGACTATATCTGTGTAAAAGCATTTATCTCACATGAAGTTAGATACTATAATCTGCTCCTTCTCTTTGGGGTACAAGTCTAGAGCACAGAGAATGCTTACTGAACTTAGGTTCTTGAAGTCTCAGTTCTCTGACTTTAGTGCCAGATTATCAGATCTGCAGCCATGAAATTAAAAGATGATTACTCCTTGGAAGGAAAGTTATGACCAACCTAGATAGCTTATTGTAAAGCAGAGACGTTACTTTGCCAACAAAGGTCCGTCTAGTCAAGGTTATGGTTTTGCCAGTGGTCATGTATGGATGTGAGAGTTGGACTGTGAAGAAAGCTGAGCACCAAAGAATTGATGCTTTTGAACTGTGGTGTTGGAGAAGACTCTTGAGAGTCCTTTGGACTGCAAGGGGATCCAAACAGTCTATTCTGAAGGAGATCAGCCCTGGGATTTCTTTGGAAGGAATGATGCTGAAGCTGAAACTCCAGTACTTTGGCCACCTCATGCGAAGAGTTGACTCATTGGAAAAGACTGTGATGCTGGGAGGGATTGGGGGCAGGAGGAAAAGGGGATGACAGAGGATGAGATGCCTGGATGGCATCACTGACTCGATGGACATGAGTTTAAGTGAACTCTGGGAGTTGGTGATGGACAGGGAGGCCTGGCATGCTGCGATTCATGGGGTCCCAGAGTTGGACACGACTGAGCAACTGAACTGAACTGAAGTATATCATATTATATGATTTGTAAGTCCTTCCTAGTTCTACTTATATAGCTTTCCAGCAAAATTTTATAACCTGGTTATCATAACTAGAGGATATTTTCTTAAAAGTTTTAAAAGTTCACTTAAAAATAATTCCCAACATTGATTCACTATTTTTTAAATTACATTCTAACATTGATTTGGTCTCTTATTATAATAATATTAAAAGTCACATTTTTAATGGTATAATTTTCTTTACCTTTGAACAGTTTACATATTATTTATATATATTTATACATATATATTTTACAATTCATTTATAATGATCTAACCAGTAAAATACATTATTTATGCAGCATGAGTCATATACTTGCCTCATGATTCATCTTATTTAAAACATATTTAATCTTTTTTTATCATTTAAGATATGAATTATCTTTAATATATAGACCTGTGTCTTGGGCAAATTCATGTAGCTAAAATTCTATGATTTTTAAGAGTACAATGAATGGCTTGTGTTTAACCTATCTAAAATTCAGTGATGCAGTATATTTTGAATTACACATTTTCCATTATTGAATTATTTTGTAATGTGTTTGTAAAATGATCATGACTCTTTAATTGGTGCTTTAGGAACACATATTTTGAAATCTCTTTCTAAATTATTTTTATATTTTATTATATATTCTATTTTCTATTATATTATCTTGGGGCTTTTTTGAGTTCTGAAAATAATTTTGATAATATAATATATTTTGGGATTGTGTGTTTCAAACAATGACCTGTATTTTGAAGGAATATTTCCTGTGATATACTTGCACATCATTCAGTAGCCATTTGCATCTTATTCTAAGAAGGTGGCCAATGGACACATAAAAAGATGCTCAATATCACTAATCATTAGAGAAATGTAAATTAAAACCACAGTGAGATATCACCTCACAACTGTCAGAATGACTATCATCAGAAAGAAAACAAATAACAAATTGTTGGAAAGAATGTGGAGTAAGGGAATCCTAGTACAGTATTAGTGGGAATGTAAATTGGTGCAGTAGGTATGGAAAATAGTATGGCGGTTACTAAAAAACTAAAAATAGAACTACTATATGATCCAGCAATTTAACTCCTAGATATATACCCAAAGAAAATGTAAATGGCAATTTAAAAAGATATATGCACTCCAATATTCATAGGAGCATTATTTATAATAACCAGGCTATGGAAGCACCTAAGTGTACATGAACAGATGAATGGTGGAAGGAGTAGTAGTACACACACACACACACACACACACACACAGAGTGGACTATTACTCAGCCGTGAAAAGAAACACAAACAATGGACTCTTATTCAGGCACAAATTAATGAAATTCTGCCAACAACATAGATGGCAGTATTTGCAACAACGTAGATGGACCTAAATGCTATTATGCTTAGTGAAATAAGTTAGATCAAGAAAAAATAATACTGTATGTTAGCACATGTGTGGAATCTAAAATATAAAACAAAATGAATGAGTATAACAAAATAGACACAGACTGACAGTATAGGGAACAGACTAGTAGTTGCAAGTGGGGAGAAGCATGCAGGGAGAGGCAGGATAGAGGTAGGGCATCAAGAGATACAAACTATTATGTATAAAATAGAAAAACAAGGACATATTGTATAGTACAGCAATTATAGCTGTTACAGTTTTCATTCCAATCCCAAAGAAAGGCAATGCCAAAGAATCTTCAAACTACTGCACAACTGCACTCATCTCACATGCTAGCAAAGTAATGCTCAAAATTCTCCAGCCAGGCTTCAACAGTACATGAACTGTGAATTTTCAGGTGTTCAGATGGATTTAGAAAATGCAGAGGAACTAGAGATCAAATTGCCAACATCCACTGTATCATAGAAAAAGCAAGAGTTCCAGAAAAGCATTTGCTTCTGCTTAATTGACTATACCAAAGCTATGACTGTGTGAATCACAACAAACTGTGGAAATTTTTTAAAGAGATGTGAATACCAGACCACCTGACCTACCAACTGAGAGATCTGTAATGCAGGTCAAGAAGCAACAGTTAGAACTGGACATGGAACAACAGGCTGGCTCCGAATCGGGAAAGGGGTAAGTCAAAGCTCTATAGTGTCACCCTGTTTATTTAACTTATATGCAAAGTACATAATGGGAAATGTTGGGTGGGATGAAGCACAAGGAGGAATCAAGATTGCCAGGAGAAATATCAATAACCTCAGATATGCAGATGACACCAAACTTATGGCGGAAAGCACAGAGGAACTAAAGAAACTTTTGGTGAAAGAGAGAACAGAGTGAAAAGATGGCATAAAACTCAACATTGAGAAAACTAAGATTATGGCATCCGGTCCCATCACTTCATGGCAAATAGATGGGGAAACAATGGAAAGAGTGAAAGACTTTATTTTGGGGGGCTCCAAAATCACTGCAGATGGTGACTACAGCCACAAAATTAAAAGATACTTGCTCCTTGGAAGAAAAGCTATGACCAACCTAGACTGCATATATTAAAAAGCAGAGACATTACTTTGCCAACAAAAGTCCGTTTAGTCAAAGCTATGGTTTTCCAGTAGTCATGCATGGATGTGAGAGTTGGATTATAAAGAAAGCTGAGCACTGAAGAATTGATGCTTTTGAACTGTGGTTTTGGAGAAGACTCTTGAGTGTCTCTTGGGCTGAAAGAAGATCCAACCAGTCCATCCTAAAGGAAATCAGTCCTGAATATTCATTGAAAGGACTAATGCTGAAGCTGAAACTCCAATACTTTGGCCACCTGATGCGAAGAACTGACTCATTTGAAATGACCGTGATGCTTGGAAAGACTGAAAGCGGGAGGAGAAGGGGACAACAGAGGATGAAATGGTTGGATAGCATCACTGACTCGATGGACATGAGTTTGAGTAAGCTCCAGGAGTTGCTGATAGACGGGGAAGCTTGGTGTGCTGCAGTCCATGGTGTTGAAAGAGTCAGACATGACTGAGTGACTTAACTGATAATAACTTTTAATGGAGTATAATCTATAAAAATACTGAATCACAGTCTTAATGAATACAGGATTGATGGCTAATATCAATGTGTGTGTGTGCGTGTGTGTGTCTGAAACTGGCCTTTTTACTCATTTTCACTTTCTTCACCCAACAGGTCTAATGCTAGCTCAATAATAAAGAGGTAATTACAGGAAGGAGCCCAGTGAAAAAAACAATCTCAAGGTTATATATCCTCTTAGAGATAAAGAACTACCTTTTTGTTGGTAAACTTGGAAAAGAGTATATTGTATAACACAGGAAAGATAGCCATTATTTTGTAGTGACTTTAAATGGAGTATAACCTATAAAAATATTGCATCTCTAGGTTGAACATCTATAGTTAATATAATGGTGTGAATCAACAATGAGTGAGTGAGTGAGTGAAGTCACTCAGTCGTATCCGACTCTTTGCGACCCCGTGAACTGTAGCCTACCAGGGTACAATCCATCCATGGGATTTTCCAGGCAAGAATACTGGAGTGGGTTGCCATTTCCTTCTCTAGGAGATCTTCCTGACCCAGGGACTGAACCCAGGTCTCCCGCATTGTAGGCAGATGCTTTACTGTCTGAGCCACCAGGGAAGTCCGTGAATCAACAATAATGTGATAAAATAGTGCAAAAAATGAAAAAAAAAAAAGCCAAATTATATATATTTTATTGGTCATTTTTTAAAACATTTATTTAGTGAAAAGAGCTTTCACCAAAACTTTATATTCAATATTACAAATTATGTGTTAAAATATATTTTACAAAGAATTCAATAATTCTGTTATCTCAGAAAAATACAGGTCATAGTTTTTTTAAATATCCAACTAGGCTACATTTTTTGTTGTTGCTTCTTTGTTTTTAGTACAAATAAATAAAATTTTATATATAACCATTTTCTGACCTGATGTAAAAAGCTAACAATTAATTTTATAATCAATTTATTATATTTTTGTGAATTATAACTCATTAATAAAAAACTAAGTTTTTTCTTTGTGATGTGTATCTCATTTCTCCATGAATTTAAAAATTCTACAATGATATCTATCAAGTTAAAACAATATAATAAAGATATTCAAATATTAAAATACTCAGTTAAGTTAAAATATATAGTATGATATAGATTGGAAATGTTATTTCTTTGTTTAACCTTAATTTATAATGGCTTAAGTCAAACTGGTTTATGTAGCAGCCTACTTTAGGAGTATCAAACTGAGATTGTTGACTTTTAATCAATATCTAATCCTTTGAATTAATGTATTTCTAGTTTTTCTTTTCCTCTCAACACTCAAAATTCATTCTGCATCATAATCTAATAAATACTTTTGCATGCTATACATTTAAATTACCAGTTAATAATCTGAAATTTTTCAATCAGTTATCATCCAGTATATACTCAATATTGTCAATTAATTGATACACCCTGATATTTGGGAAAATTAAATGTTCATTAAAAATAAGAGCTAATATTCACAGATTTCTTGCAACGTGCCTGGATGCTATATAAATCCTCAGGACACACCTATGATAGACAGACAGGTAGATAGATATTTCTTCATTTTACAAATGAGGAACCTAAATTATAACTAGACTATTAATAAAGGTTACCCTCTGATCCACTGTTTGCTAAATGTTTTTTTTTTAATTTTATTTTATTTTTAAACTTTACAATATTGTATTAGTTTTGCCAGACATCAAAATGAATCCACCACAGATATACCCGTGTTCCCCATCCTGAACCCTCCTCCCTCCTCCCTCCCCATACCCTCCCTCTAGGTCGTCCCAGTGCACCAGCCCCAAGCATCCAGTATCGTGCATCGAACCTGGACTGGCGACTCGTTTCATACATGATATTGTACATGTTTCAATGCCATTCTCCCAAATCTCCCCACCGTCTTCCTCTCCCACAGAGTCCATAAGACTGATCTATACATCAGTGTCTCTTTTGCTGTCTCATACACAGGGTTATTGTTACCATCTTATTGAAGCCTAAAAAACTTCATTCTCTAAAAGGTTAACACTTTATTGAATATTGCAAACTCACAATGCAAATTATAAGTTTTCTACCTAAAAGTCTTTGTATTCTGAGAAGTTATAACTAAACTCTTGAAATATGGAATTTTCTAGATAGGCAATCACTTTGATGAATTGTAGGAGGAGATACAAATATAGATTAACAGTTTATCCACATTTAAGGATAGGTTCCATTCAGACTCTGCACTTTGAATAAAAATAGATGTTCATAATTGGATCGTCAGAGATTTTAAACCAAGGTAATGAACTGTCTGACAAAATTAGTTCTATATTGCACCATGAAAAATATACCTCCCAAACACCCAGGAAGGGTAGGATGAATTTAAAGTTCTCAGGCTCCTCAGGAGTGTGGTACTTGAATGTGTTAGCCAGGGGAGAGCTGGATCCCAGCTTCATGTCTTCAGCTTACAAATTGCCCCCATTATCCTTGGTCTTTTATTATTCCTGGAGAGACCTCATGCACGTAAGTGGTTACATCCCAGCTGTTACTTTAGGCTCCATTCAAACAACCTCTCTATGGAGCCTCCCCTTGGCCATTCTTTGGGCTCAGAAGCATGTACACTTCAGTGTGTTCTGACCTAAGGAGGGCAGACTCAAAGGAACGGCTTATTCAGTAACTGAGAACAAGGTCTGGGCATTTAGACATGGTCTTCTAAGGTCCTGGATACCTAGAATATGGCCCAGAAGGGGAATCTCTCAGTTTTGGTTCATCATGATTCATCAGCTCTAAAGACTCCTCCCAGGGCATGTCCTCTGGTATAAAAATGATACTGTTTATACTGCATACTAGATGTGATGAAACCCTATTCTATTACCACATTTGCTGATATTGTCCATGAATCCTAACATAAATAAGTGAGTAGACATATGGATCATCATCATCTTTCTAACAACCAATTCTCCCCATGAACATCAATTCATGCATTTCAGAGAACTTGCTATCCTCTATTTTAACCATCAGTATATAGTGGGGGCCGCTCTTTTTGTCATACATCTAAGGATGTACTAGCTTCCCTGGTGGCTCAGCAGGTAAAGAATCCACCTACAAGGCAGGAGACCTTGGTTCCATCCCTTGGTTGGGAAGATCCCCTGGAGAAAAAAGGCTACCCACTCTGGTATTCTGGCCTGATGGCAAATACATAATTTATTCTGACATAGGGATAGGTGAGTATTATGAAAGGAGACTATGTCTCTCTGGATTAGAGAAACTTCAAGGTATGAGATAGGAGAGAGTGAACTGGAAGGCGATTATTTTCAACCATCAGGACCAAAATCTAAGAAAATGATGCCAATATGCAGAACAAAGCACGGAAGGGAGATAGTAAGCTCCAAACAATGTCCCTGATTCTCTTAGGATACGCCAAGACTCACAAGGTACCTTTCTTCTAGGCTTAGGGACCTTATCAGACAATGGGTTGTTCAAGACCCTAAATTATCTGGGCATTCTCAAAAAAGTATGAGAACTGTAGAAACAGCCATAAGCTTATTAAAGAAAATCTCCACTTTGTTTTACTGGAGAATATCAGTTATTTTGCACGTGTTTGAGAGCAGCTTGCTTCTCAATACTGTGACAGATTTTCAATCTGTAACCTTGAGTGCAGAGGATCCCTGTGAGTTCTAGAGGCCATATGGTGCTTCTCTGCAGTCATATGGAAGCCCAGCTGGGCCACCTAAAGATTTATGATCAATTACCTATGCTCAAAGGCCACAAACCCATTGAACAATGGCTCTTTCTGAGCTGCTATGTCAGGAAAACAACCGGCTATTGTAGAGTCCCTTTGTCAACAGGAGAAGTTATTAACTTAAATTACACGAGTTTATACTTCAAATGGGCTTTTTAGTTGATTATAAAATATTAAGTGCCTTGAAAGAAGTTTTAGTCTTCAAATAATAAACATATCCACAGACACAAACATACACACAGAACACATACTCACACCCACATACATCAGCACTATCAAACTTTCTGGTATAGCTTATGTAAACACTGCCATAGGACATATGTAATAAAACGAACACTTTTTTTCCTTGTTTCCTCCTATATTTTCATGATTATTTTATTCTAAGTTGGGCCAACCTGGGAAATATTTTATGAATTGAAATCCCATGTTTAAGTCTAGCTATCATCTTATTGTCTATTATCCTCTATAATTTAATGGCAAACAGCTCTGGGGAAAATATTGTGTTTTCTTTAGGTTCTCCTTAATGATTACTCAGTTTATTGGTAATATTTTTGCATGTTTACCATGCCCACTGGCACATGCACATGTTTATTTCCACATTGTTCCAGGAGGAATTTGAGAAAGAATCTCTATAAAGTACTTTTACTAGTTTGAATAAAAGTTTTATTTATTAGTACTTTTCATTTCCAGTATTCTGAAATTTAGTATTCTGAAGAGAGTTGTCCCTTTATATAAGAAGAATGAAAAATAGTTACTTCTAACTCTGTTGCTTAGAAGGGATGAGTGGAGAATGGTGGAAACACATAAAGTGAGACTTGGGCAGAATTAGAAATAGCGCCATTAATTTTCTAATCTAAAATTCGGGATGAAAATCTAGGACTAAAAATTACTTTATCTTTTGTGTTTCATCAAATATCACATTATTTACCTCCAACAGCTTTGTATATTAGAAAAAACTCTTTACTATAAATTATATTAAACTCTCTCATATTTTTACATTATTAATTTATGACATATTTAAGTTTATTGACATACTAATACACTGAATAAATCTCAGCTGATGGTTTTATATTGCAAATACAGCTTTCCTTGCTTTGTGTTTATAATGCATCTCCACAAGGGTCCTTAATTATGATTAATTCTGAGAGCTAGCTGAACTATAACATGGACAGTATTTTTTCTGACAAAATTGTAAGCAATTAATACTTGTTTATACCCTGCCATTTCAACAAAAGAATCAGACTCATGACTCAATATCACTACAGAGAAAATGACAATCTATTCTAGAAGTAATTTAGAAGTCTATTTTTCCCAAAACAAGAATTAACAAACTTTGAGTTTGAAATTTTCTTTTTTAAAATCAGTGTAAGTTTTTTGGTGATACACTGCCAGTGAGCATATCTTGAGCTTTTAAGTTACATATGTCTTTTTTTTAGGATATTGTTAATTTCCAAGAAAGAAATCATTCAAATACAAGCAAATTCAATACAACAGTAGTTGTTTGTTTTCTGTAAGTGTCAAAAAGCATGAGAACTTTTAAAATTGTTTTTTAAAATTAAAAAATAATTTGCACAGATATTAAATGTTAATACTAATGTTAGTATGTTATCAAGTTTATAAAAGTATCAAAAATATCAATGATGTTTTTCTATTAGGTAGTTACTTAGTGTTATTAATGAGCTATTCAATGTCTTTTACATTTACATAATGAAAACATGCTTCTAAAAATTTACATTGGGTGGAATCTGACTCAAATTTTTTAAAAATGTGGCACACAATTCCAGAGATTTATCCATTGCACTATGATTTATTTGTTCTCCTATTTTTGTGGATTGCTATATTGGGGGAGGTTGTTAATCAGGAAGAAAAGCAAGTATGTAAACAGGTGATTTCTAGAAAATTACCGATACAACTACTAATCTGGAAGGGCATGTATGACCTTTTTCAAATCCCTGAGCTTCTCTAAATGCATCTGTTATTATCCAAAGAACTTCTTGGTTTTAGAAAGTCTGTACTACATGAAATCATAATGGCAGAATTTTTCACACAAAAAGTAGTCAGCGGGACAAAACAGATTTAGCGAGTAAATAATAAAGTTGTTCTCTAGACAAAAGTTATCCTCATACACTTATATGTAGACAATAATATCAAATCCAAGTAAGAATTAGGAATGTTGATTAAGGTATGTAAAATATACTGAAATCAATTATTATTTGTGTCTTTAATTAGAAAATATAATTTGTGTTTGCTTTAAGATTTTCAAAGTACTATTTTAGGTATGCCTATAAGCTTTACCTTAAAAAATGCGTTAGTGTTTATATTCCAATTGCTATTTATTCCTTGACCTTTATTGTCATTGCTAAATCAATGAAACAATAAAATAATTCAGACCTTGTGACACAGCAGTGTAATAAAAATAATGCCTAAAATTATAATGATTGAGGATGTGCATTTTTAAAACTCCAAAACATAATTAGGGAAGATGAAAATGATATCCAAAGTTTCCATCTATTTGCACTCCTTCAGTAAAATCAGAATAATGAGATCCCTGTAGTCATCAAAAAATATGAGACGTGATTTAATTGTTTCGGGGGCTCCCAACCTGATGCTTATCCTAGAACTATAGCTCAGACAAAGCATATTTATCATGGACCATAACAAGTGAACCTATAAAATCTATAGAGTAAAATGATATAAATCACCAGGCAGTAAATAGTCACTGGACCTCTGGACTTTAAGAAGTCCCACTTCTTCAATTAAACAATATGAACTCTCTAAGAATGGTAGAAGGACAACTTTAATGATCTAGAATAGAGACGACAAACTGGTGGGTTAAGACACTAAGTATTCACTGGACTTATGGGGTTTAGAAAATTCTCATTTCTTTAATGAAGCAAAGGAATTCTGTATATGGTTGAAATATATACAAAGATGATCTATCAGAGACATTGCACACTAGAGGCCTGAGGGATTTAGCTTAAAAATGTGTTCCATTTGCACTGAATTGAGTAGGTAGGCAGTCTTGATTCCAATTTGAATTTCATTGGCAACATTTAAAAATTCTGAGTTTTCCTATAAAAATCCATTTCTAATTTATGTTAAAATTGAAAAAATCTGGTCACTGGTACCTTATTAACACAGGGTGATGTTACATTAAGTCTGTAGTGCAGCTGCATCTTAGCCAGGATGGATACGAACTTTTATCATACCCTTTACCTCTCCTTCTTTGAGTCATGAAGGTCAAATTTCACATGCAACTGTCTGTAGACCCTCCTTGCTTATCCACTGACTCAGTTTATTCCCTATTCTGTTTCTCTGCCCTATATTCAAGGCAATTATCACTACTGAAAAATCTTCTTTGCTTACTTGCTAATGACTGGTCAAATTTTTATAGAACTGAAGTGTTGACTCCCTAATACCTTAGCATGTTTCCCAGGAGCTAGAATAAAACCTGGGTATGCAAGGCTGCTTCAACATTCAAAGATTAATCAATGTAATCCACTATAATTTTTAAAAATCATACAATCAGAGAAAGATATCATTAAAAAAATCCAAGGTCCACTGATAAAAGTTCTCAGTAAACTAGAAATATAATCAGAATTTGATAAAGAGAATCTTAAAGGAAACAAAAAACTTATAGCTAACATCTTATTTGATGAGGAAGGACTAAACATTTTGTTTTGAAGATTAGGAAAAGGGCAAGAATGTTTGTTCTCATACTGCTATTCAATGTAATATGGCAAAGTAAACAATTAAAGGGCAGAAAAATTTGGAAAGGAGAAAAGTAAAGTTGTCTGTTTCTGAAGATGAAATGATAGTCTACATAGAAAATCTCAAGGAACTTACAACCACCACAACAAAAATACATGTAGAACAAATAAATTAGTCCAGCAAGATAGCAGGATGCAGAATCAGAAAAATCAATTGTGTCTATATAAAAATAGCAAATACGTAATAACTAAAATTAAAAGCACAACGTCATTTACAGTTGCTCCAAGTAAAATGGAACACAGGTAAAAATAGAACAGGAGTATGGTTTGTGTGTTTAAAATTACTAAATGATCATGAAAGAGGTTTTAAAATGCCCAATGAAATTGAAAGACACATAATGTTTATGTAAAGGAAAACTCAAAGATTCAAATCTCCTTGCACTGCAATACAGGATTAACACAATTCCTATTTAAAATAAACAAACAAACAAATAGGAATGTTTCTTGTAGACACAAACAAGCTTGTTCCAAAATTTATACAGTAAGTCATAGGCCCCAGTACTTTTAAAACAATCATGAAAAAGAATAAGGAGGGAGAAATTATTCTTCCCAATATTGAATCTTACTATACAGCTACAGACATCAATGATACTGGTGCAGTAACAGACACACATATCAATCAAACAGAACAGAGAACTCTAAATCTGACCACATTAATATCCCTAAATGACTTCTGACAAAGGTGCAAAGTAATTCAATGGAGGAAAGATAACCTTTTCAACAAATGATTCTAGAGCTATGGAAAATCTACTGGCTAAAAAAACCATATGTTTCACACTTTATCATACAAAATTACTTTAAAAAGCTAACAGATAATATAAAAAAAAATTAGAAGGAACGCTTAAATCTAAGAGAATCTATTTATAAACTATCTAACACAGAAATTGTATCTGGATATAAAAATAACTCTCCAAACTCAAAAGAATCCAGATTCATAATGGATAAAAAATATGAGCAGATTTTACAATCTCATACTCCTAGAAAAGAACCCAAAATGCAGTACTTGGATGCAATCTCAAAAATGACAGAATGATCTGTGTTAGTTTCCAAGGTAAATCATTCAATATCACAGTAAACCAAGTCTATGCCAGACCAGTAACACTGAAGAAGCTGAAGTTGAACGGTTCTGTGAAGGCCTACAGGATCTTGTAGAACTAACACCAAAAAAAAAAAAAAAGGAAAAGTCCTTTTCATTATAGGGGACTGGAATGCCAAAGTAGGAAGTCAAGAGATACTTGGAGTAACAGGCAAATTTGGCCTTGGAGTACAGAATGAAGCAGGGCAAAGGCTAATAGAGTTTTCCCAAGAGAACACACTAGTCATAGAAAACACCATCTCCCAACAACACAAGAGAAGACTCTACACATGGACATCACCAGATGGTCAATACTGAAATCAGGTTGATTATATTCTTTGCAGCCAAAGATGCTCTATATAGTCAGCAAAAATAAGACCAGGAGCTGACTGTAGCTCAGCTCAGATCATGAATTCCTTATTGCCAAATTCAGACTTAAATTGAAGAAAGTGGGGAAAACCACTAGACCATTCAGGTATGACCTAAATGAAATCCCTTATGACTATACAGTGGAAGTGAGGAATAGATTTAAGGGACTAGATCTGATAGAGTGCCTGATGAACTATGGACGGAGGTTCATGACATTCTACAGGAGACAGGGATCAAGACCATCCCCAAGAAAAAGAGATTCAAAACAGCAAAATGTCTGTCTGAGGAGGCCTTACAAATAGCTGTGAAAAGAAGAGAAGCAAAAAGCAAACGAGAAAAGGAAAGGTATACCCATTGAATGCAGAGTTCCGAAGAATAGCAAGGAGAGATAAGAAAGTCTTCCTCAGAGATAAATGCAAAGAAACAGGAAAATAACAGAAAGGAAAAGACCAGAGATCTCTTCAAGCAAATCAGAGATACCAAGTGAACATTTCATGCAAAGATGGGCTCGATAAAGGACAGAAATGGTATGGACCTAACAGAAGCAGAAGATATTAAGAAGAGGTGGCAAGACTACACAGAAGAACTATACAAGAAAGATCTTCATGACCCAGATATTTACAATGATGTGATCACTCACCTAGAGCCAGACATCCTGGAATGGGAAGTCAAGTGGGCCTTAGGAAGCATCACTATGAACAAAGCTAACGGAGGTGATGGAATTCCAGTTGAGCTATTTCAAATCCTGAAAGATGATGCTGTGAAAGTGCTATACTAAATAGGACAGAAAATTTGGAAAACTCAGGAGTGGCCACAGGACTGGAAAAGGTCAGTTTTCATTCCAATCCCAAAGAAAGGCAATGCCAAAGAATGCTCAAACTACCGCACAATTGCACTCATCTCACATGCTAGTAAAGTCATGCTCAAAATTCTCCAAGCCAGGCTTCAGCAACACATGAACTGTGAACTTCAGTTGTTCAAGCAGATTTTAGGAAAGGCAGAGGAACCAGAGATCAAATTGCCAACATCTACTGGATCATCAAAAAACCAAGAGAGTTCCAGAAAAACATCTATTTCTGCTTTATTGACTATGCCAAAGGCTTTGACTGTGTGGATAACAAAAACATGTGGAAAATTCTGAAAGAGATGGGCATACCAGACCACCTGACTTGCCTCTTGAGAAACCTGTATGCAGGTTAGGAAGCAATAGTTCAAAATGGACATGGAACAACAGACTGGTTCCAAATAGGACAAGGAGTACTTCAAGGCTGGATATTGTCATCCTGCTTATTTAACTTATATGCACAGTACATCATGAGAAATGCTGGGCTGGAGGAAGCACAAGCTGGAATCAAGATTGCTGGGAGAAATATCAATGACCTCAGATATACAGATGACACCACCCTTATGGTAGAAAGTGAAGAGGAACTAAAAAGCCTCTTGATGAAAGTGAAGGTGGAGAGTGAAAAAGTTGGCTTAAAGCTCATCATTTAGAAAACTAAGATCATGGCATCCGGTCCCATCACTTCATGGCAAATAGATGGGGAAACTGTGGAAACAGTGGCTGACTTTATTTTTCTGGG
>NW_011495026.1:5754063-5760675 GCF_000754665.1 Bison bison bison | reverse complement strand
GTCCCATCACTTCATGGCAAATAGATGGGGAAACTGTGGAAACAGTGGCTGACTTTATTTTTCTGGGCTCCAAAATCACTGCAGATGGTGATTGCAGCCATGAAATTAAAAGACGCTTACTCCTTGGAAGGAAAGTTATGACCAACCTAGACAGCATATTAAGAGCAGAGACATTACTTTGCCAACAAAGGTCCGTCTAGTTAAGGCTATCGTTTTTCCAGTGGTCACGTATGGATGTGAGAGTTGGACTATAAAGAAAGCTGAGCACCGAAGAATTGATGCTTTTCAACTTTGGTGTTGGAGAAGACTCTTTAGAGTCCATTGGACTGCAAGGAGATCCAACCAGTCCATCCTAAAGGAAATCAATTGTGGGTGTTTATTGGAAGGACTGATGTTGAAACTGAAAGTCCAGTATTCTGGCCACCTGATTCAAAGAGCTGACTCATTTGAAAAGACCCTGATGTTGGGAAAGATTGAAGGCAGGAGGAGAAGGCGACGACAGAGGATAAGATGGTTGGATGGCATCACCAACTCAATGGACATGAGTTTGGGTAAACTCTGAGAGTTTGTGATGGACGGGGAGGCCTGACACGCTGTGGTTCAGGGGTCGCAAAGAGTCAGACACGACTGAGCAACTGAACTGACTGATTCCTAGAAACTCTTTTACTGTGTTCCTGTGAACAGAATCCAATTATCTGAAAAGTCCTGTATATAATAACCCCCACCCTGAGTATTCTCTTCACCTTCTTTCTTACTCAAAGCAGGCTGATGAACATGACCCCACTGTTCAGAGATTAGGATGTGCAAAGTCACAACTGTCTCAAGTGTGTATGTGTGTGTGTTCAGAGTGGGTTGTTTTTACCAAACTCCACTCCCAGGAACCTTGAGATTGAGCATATATTGTCCAGGCTCCTCAGAGCCACTTGCATATAATTTTCTGTGGGTCTCAAGGCCCTCAACTCTCTGGAATTACAGGTCACTTCCTTTACATTGATTGAAGACTTTAACACCTGAATTCACCCTCTCCTTTTACATAATTTATTATTTCAGTACCAACACATCAGATCCTTTCAGTAGCCTATTCTTCTGTTACCTTGACTTTTTATCCTGTACGCCATCTCAGCTACTCATTTCTGTGATGATATATGAAAAACCTATTATTTCTAATGACATTATCTCTATTTAAATGCCACTTTCTGGAACACAGCCATATGTCTGTTGAATATTCTCTCTCTAATATCCCAATTCCAATAAATATTCAAATGTAATGGGACCTATAATTTATTAAACATTTTCATTCTCTTCCAAATTGAATCCATTCTTTTTTTACTTACCCTTTAGAAACTTACTTACTTAACCTTCCCTGCATCTGACTTTGACCCTGGTGTGCTAGGCCCACCCCCTCCCATCTCATTTATGGTGGTGTCTGGCTGAGAGCTTCGATATTTACCCCACATAGTCCATAAACATTTTCAAGCACGTGACGGCCTTCAAATCCCTTAATGCTAGCACTTATCCCCATGCCCGTGGTAACATCATGTCCATAAATATGGGTCTGATTTTATCTTCTCTGCCCCTTGATCTCTGCCTCTCACCACAGATGACACACCTTATTTTTTTTTATAACCCCTGTCTTTGTGTTTCATAGTTATTTGCTCAATTATGTAGTCTAGCTGCACCTATGAAAACATAACCTTCATAAAAGGTGGGTATATATATATTTTTTGCTCTTCTCCTCTCTGCTATACAAAACACAATCTAGAATACTTCCTGGCATATTAATATTAATAACAAATATTGATATATTTTACTGAATCAGTTACTGAATAAAATATCAATATTGTAAAACAGATTTTACCTATGTACATAACATACCATTTTTTACTTTTAATATATTGATTTGGATGAAGAATATATATAATTATAAGGTATATAATTAGAATAAGTACCTATTAAATACCTCCATTTTAAATATTAAATACTTAATACAGTATTTGAAATACATTTAATATTTACACATTTAAATAAAATACTTAAATATTTACATTTAGTATTTAAATATATACTTAATATATTTAAGTATATATACTTAATATATTTAATATAAGTATATATATAAATATATATTTAATATATATTTAATAAATATATATATAAATATATATAAATATATATATAAATATATAATAAATATTAAATACTGGTGTTACTAAACCAGTATTTTTCTCTATTCAATTATTTTGTCTCCCCTCCTTGGTAACAATTAAGTCAAATCAGTCCTTGCTATTTCCATAATGTTAAAAAGTCATTTCATCTAAAAAAGTATTATTTGATTTTTAAATTATATAGAATTATATTATATGTGTAGTCTTC
The DNA here is from genome assembly GCF_000754665.1 of Bison bison bison. Taxonomy (NCBI): domain Eukaryota; kingdom Metazoa; phylum Chordata; class Mammalia; order Artiodactyla; family Bovidae; genus Bison; species Bison bison. Next base: position 5,758,302 of record NW_011495026.1, on the reverse strand, counting down.
AAGAACTAGCTTTTTTTCATTCTCATGTATGTTTTAATTTAAATGTTGCATATAGTCATCATTTGTTTTCAATACATGAATATCATGCTTTCAGTTCAGTTCATTTCAGTCACTCAGTCGTGTCCGACTCTTTGCGACCCCATGAATTGCAGCACGCTAGGCCTCCCTGTCCATCACCAACTCCCAGAGTTCACTCAAACTCATGTCCATTGAGTCGGTGATGCCATCCAGCCATCTCATCCTCTGTCATCCCCTTCTCCTCCTGCCCCCAATCCCTCCCAGCATCAGGGTCTTTTCCAATGTGTCAACTCTTAGCATGAGGTGGCCACATTATTGGAGTTTCAGCTTCAGCATCATGCTTTACTTAGCCTATTTAAAGTAGACTATTGTTTCATGTATTTGCAATTTTTGGAACTGTGCAGAGTACTGCAAAGAAATTTCTTATAAATATTTCCTGGTACACATTTCTATGATTTACTCTGGAGTAAACAGAATCAACTGTATTTTCATTTCTCTCGGGAATCAATGGGGAACATATTAAAATAACGCATTTAAAATAACTATTCAAATATAAAATGCTTAAGAATAATCAGATTTTGAAAAAAAATCTCCATTTAAAACTATAAAATGACTGAGAGAAAATAAATACTTAACTATATAGAAGATATATTCATCTATTAACCCAATGCTATTAAAATAGTCCCTTTAAATTTATTAAAAGATGCACTACAATATCAAATATGTTGAACTTTTTAACTCAAAAATATAATAGAAGTATTACTTATATTTTTAGAATATTGTCCAAATACACATCACACTTATTTTTAGCATTACATAGAATATTAAAAGACTGATGTTATGGTAAGCATTAATGACTCTGAAATCCTAGAAAGGATATTCTATTTTAAAAGAAATTTTCAAAAAAGAAAAAAAATAAAAGAAATTTTCAGGTAGCTGTGATACATGCCAAATTTTAAGAAGAAAGAATCTATCTCTGTACTAATTTTTTAAGGTTTGTTTAAGACTTTAAATTCTTAGTTCAATAATTGAATTCTCAGTAGAATATAGTCATTGAAATCCAATCAATACTGCATTTTTGACTTATGCACTTATCAGAACACATCAAATTCTTCTCTTTCTTAATATCCTTCAAAAATATTCAGCACTTAAGATTAGAGAGGTAAATGAATATTTTACCCACAAATTTTACAACAAAAGTGATAATTATCTGTTAAAAGGTGTTGAAAAATGAAATAATGTTCAATATCTCATAAGTAGCAATAATTTCATGTACTTTGTGAAAGCTATAGAAGTGTGAGATGTGTTTGATTTCTGATGTTATACAAACTGAAAAGTGTCTGTTGGTATTGGCAAAGCACAATAAAGTGCCATTTATTTGACTATTTTGTTCTAAAGTCACCATTACTAACTTAAAAAAAAAAACAACAACATAAAACCTAGTTAATGCACCTAATACTGTACCACAGGGTATATTTTCCACCAAGCCATCTGGAAAGCAGCTAACGCCTTGAAACATGAGAATTGATAGCCCTTTTATTTTTATCACTGCCTGTGTAGATCTTTAAAGCACTTTATAACTTCTAAATCAGACATACCAATATTCACATCAGAATACAAAATGGTAACGATGACCAAAGCTCAAGAGCCTAATAGTTAACAAAATTTTCACTACATATTGCATACTGTCTTATGCTGTAATTTATGTCAAGAGTAAAACAAAACATAAATTGAATTCTAATTCAGCACATCTCCCTTTAGTATCCTCTATCCATATACAGATGCACACATACGTATATGTAATATTATGTATATCATGGAGCAAATGATTACTTAAGAAAAGTCAAGCTGATTGCATAATAGTTCTTAAAAGAATATCATATGTAGCAATGTTTATTCATGAAGTAGAATTCAAAGATAATTAACATGTGTAAAAACTAAATGAACACTGATATTTTAGGAATCAGTGAACTAAAATGGACGGGAATGGGTGAATTTAATTCAGATGGCCATAATGTCTACTCCTGTGGGAAAGAATCCCTAAAGAATTGAGTAGCCCTCACAGTCAACAGGGCTTCCCTTGTGGCTCAGCTGGTAAAGAATCCGCCTGCAATGTGGGAAACCTGGGTTCAGTCCCTGGGTTGGGAAGATCGCCTGGAGAAGGGAAAGGCTACCGGCTCCAGTATTCTGGCCTGGAGAATTCCACAGACTGTTTAGTATATGGGGTGACAAAGAGGTGGACACAACTGAGCGACTTACACTTTCACTGTCACAGCAAAAGAGTCCAAAATGCAGTGCTTGTGTGCATACTAAGTCCCTCCAGTCATGACTGACTCTGTGACACCATGGACGATAGCCCTCCAGGCTCCTGTTTCCATGGGAGTCTCCAGACCAGCACACCAGAGTGGGTTACCATACCCTTTTCCAGGCTGAAATGCAGCACTTGGGTGAAATCTCAAAGACAACAGAATGATCTTGGTTCATTTCAAAGGGAAACATTCCAACATCACAGTAATCCAAGCCCATGCCCCCAGCCACTAATGCTGAAGAAGCTGAAGTCAAACAGTTCTGTGAAGATCTACAAGAAATTTTAGAACGCACACACACACACACACACACACACACACACACACACACACAAAGATGTCCTTTTCATCATAGGGGACTGGAATGCAAAAGTAGGAAGTCAAGAGATACCTGAAGTAACAGGCAAGTTTGGCCATGGAGTACAAAATGAAGCAGGGCAAAAGCTAATAGACTGTTGCCAATAGAATGCATTGGTCATAGCAAACACCCTCTTTCAACAACACAAGAGACAAATCTACACATGGACATTACCAGATGGTCAATACCAAAAGCAGATTGATTATATTCTTTGCAGCCGAAGATGGGAAGTTCTATACTATCAGCAAAAACAAGATGGGGAGCTGACTATGGCTCAGACCATGAGCTCCTTATTGCCAAATTCAGACTTAAATTGAAGAAAGTAGGGAAAACCACTAGGCCATTCAGGTGTGACCTACATCAAATGCCTTATGATTATACAGTAGAAATGACAAGCAGATTCAAGGGATTAGATCTAATACAGAGTGCCTGAAGAACTATGGATGGAGGTCTGTAACATTGGTATAGGAGATGGTAACCAAAATCATCCCCCAAAATAGAAATTTAACAAGGCAAAACATCTGCCTGAGGAGGCCTTACAAATATCTGAGAAGGGAAGAGAAGCAAAAAACAAAGGAGAAAGGGAAAAATATACCTAACTGAATGTAGAGTTCCAAAGAATAGCAAGGAGAGATAAGAAAGCCTTCTTAAGTGAGCAAAGCAAAGACAGAGGAAAATAGAATGGGAAAGACTAAAGATATCCTCAAGAAAATTAGAGATACCAAAGGAACATTTCATGCAAAGATGGGTGCAATAAAGGACAGAACTAGTAACGACTTGACGGAAGCAGAAGAGATTAAGAAGAGACGGCAGGAATACACAGAAGAACTGTACCAAAACAGTCTTAATGACCTACAAAACCACTATGGTGGTCACTCACTTAGAGCCAGACATCCTGGAGTGTGAAGTCAAACAGGCCTTTGGAAGCATTACTATGAACAAAGCTAGTGGAAGTAATGGAATTCCAGCTGAGCTGTTTCAAATCCTAAAACATGATGCTGTGAAAGTACTGCTTCCAATATGCCAACAAATTTGGAAAACTCAGCAGAGGCACCAGGACTGGACAGATAAGTTTCATTCTAATCCCAAAGAAGGGAAATGCCAAAAATGTTCAAACTACAGTACAGTTGTGCTCATTTCCCATGCTAGCCAGGGAATGCTCAAAATCTTTCAGGGTTCACTTAAGCATTATGTGAACTGAGAAATTCCAGATGTACAAGCTAGACTTAGAAAAGGCAGAGGAACCAGAGATCAAATTGCCAACATCCTCTGGATCATCAAAAAGTGAGAGAGCTCTAGAAAAACATCTACTTCTGCTTTACTGACTATGCCAAAGCCTTTGACTGTGTGGATCACAACAAACTGTGGAAAATTCTAAAGAGATGGGAATACCAGACCACCTTACCTGCCTCCTGAGAAATCTGTATGCAGGTTAAGAAGCAACAGTTAGAACTGGACATGGAACAACAGACTGGTTCCAAATTGGGAAAGGAGGACATCAAGGCTGTATATTGTCACCCTGCTTATTTAACTTATATGCACAGTACATCATGCTGA
>NW_011495026.1:5702936-5753963 GCF_000754665.1 Bison bison bison | reverse complement strand
GTATATTGTCACCCTGCTTATTTAACTTATATGCACAGTACATCATGAGAAATGCTGGGCTGGAAGAAGCACAAGCTGGAATCAAGATTGCCGGGAGAAATATCAATAACCTCAGATATACAGATGACAACAAACTTATGTCAGAATGCAAAGAAGAAATAAAGAGCCTCTTGATATAAATGAAAGAGGAGAGTGGAAAAAGTTGGCTTAAAACTCAACATTCAGAAAACGAAGATCATGGCATCTGGTCCCATCACTTCATGGCAAATAGATGGGAAAACAATGGAAACAGTGACAGACTTTATTTTTTTGGCCTCCAAAATATCTGCAGATGGTGTCTTGCAGCCATGAAATTCAAAGACACTTGCTCCTTGGAAGGAAAGTTATGACTAACCTAGATAGCATATTAAAAGCAGAGACATTACTTGGCTGGTACAGGTCCATCTAGTCAAAGCTATGGTTTTTCCAGTGGTCATAAATGGATGTGAGAATTGGACTATAAAGAAAACTGAGTGCCAAAGAATTGACGCTTTTGAACTGTGGTATTGGAGAAGACTTTGAGAGTCCCTTGAACTTCAAAGAGCTCCACCCAGTCCATCCTAAAGGAAATCAGTTCTGAATATTCATTGAAAGGACTGATGTTGAAATTGAAACTCCAATACTTTGGCCACCTGATGCAAAGAACTGACTCATTTGAAAAGACCCTGATGCTTGGAAAGATTGAAGGCAGGAGGAGAAGGGGACAAGAGAGGATGAGATGGCTTGATGGCATCATCAACTCAATGGACATGAATTTGAGTAAGGTCCAGGAGCTGGTGATGGACAGGGGAGCCTTGCGTGCTGCAGTCCATGGTGTCACAAAGAGTCGGACACGACTGAGCAACTGAACTGAACTGAAGCTCTGCTTCATTGACTATGCTGAAGCCTCTGACTGTGTGGATCACAATAAACTGTGGAAAATTCTTAAAAGTTTTGAGAATACCAGACCATCTTACCTGCCTCCTGAGAAACCTGTATGCAGGTCAAGAAGCAACAGCTAGAACCAGAGATGGAACAATGGACTGGTTCAAAATTGGGAAAGGAACATGTTAAGGTTGTATATTGTCAGCCTGCTTATTTAATTTCTATGCTGAGTACATCATGCAAAATGCTGGGCTAGATGAATCTCAAGCTGGAATCAAGATTGATGAAGTTGAAAGAGGAGAGTGAAAAAGCTGGCTTGAGACTCGGCATTCAAAAAACTAAGTTCATGGCATCCACTGGCATCACTACATGGCAAATAGATGGGGAAAAAATGGAAACCGTGACAGACTTTATTTTCTTGGTCTCTGAAATCACTGTGGATGGTGACTGCAGCCATGAAAGTAAAAGACATATGCTCCTTGAAGGAAAAGCTCTAACAAACCTAGACAGTATATTAAAAAGGTGAGACATCACCTTTCTGACAAAGGTCCATCTAGTTAAAAGTACATTATTTCCAGTAGTCATGTATGGATGTGAGAATTGGACCATAAAGAAGGCTGACTGCCAAAGAACTGATGATTTCAAACTATGGTGCTGGAGGAGACTACTGAATGAGTCCCTTGGAGAGCAAGTGGATCAAACTAGTCAATCCAAAGAAAATCAACACGAAATATTCATTGAAAGGACTGAAGCTGAAGCTCCAAATACTCTGGCCACATGATATGAGGAGCAAACTCATTGGAAAAGACCCTGATGCTGGGAAAGATTGCAGGCAGGAGGAGATGGGGGTGAAAAAGTTGAGATGGTTGGATGGCATCATTGACTCAATGGACATAAGTTTGAGCAAATTCCAGAGATGGTGAAGGACAGGGAAGCCTGGCATGCTGCAGGCCATGGGGTCACAAAGAGTTGGACACAACTTAGCAACTGAACAACAACAAATACATTTATAACCTAAGGTTAAAATAATAGAATTTAAATATATCTTATATGTCATCTTACAAATATGCACCTTTACAAAGCACACATTTTCTCTGCAGTATTCATTGCAACATATTGCTTTGCATCACAAGGAGAAATAAACCAAAAATAGTACTTGAACCTGAGTACCTCCCTAGAGAATTATTAGCACACAATATTTAGGAAAGTAAATTTTAAATTTTGCAACTCCTACACACACACACACACACACACACATACACACACACACACATACACACACACACATACACACAATATAGAGAAAAGTATATCATGGAGTACTAACAGAATTCAGAAATAGTACTTTAGTATTATAATAAATAGTATTATGCTAGGAGTTAGAAATGTTCCTCTCCTAAGTGTTCTTAAATAAGCAAACATCATTCAAAATGAAAATAGTCATGATGAAAACAGAATCCAGCCATATTAATATGTTTTAAAATAGGATCTGTTTATTTTCATCTTGGATTTGGAATGTCCCAATATGAAGACAGACAGAGGGATGGAGAGCCTGAAAAGTCTGTAGAACCCTTGGGGGCCAGAGCCAGAGAGAAGAGGCTGATCAGTCGTGGATGAGGACTCAATCCCTTTTTATATGGGACACAGAAGTGCAAGAACACTGCCAAGATGACTGACCCCAAAGGTCCTGTCTAATGGTTATGCCCGTTTATATAATATGGACTATTAATGTCTTTACCTTTGATCATTCAAAAATAGTAATTTTACTTTTGGAGGGTCTGTAGAGGATAGGTAGTTACAGTGGATTTGCAGAAGAATAACATTAGCTGGAGGGACGGAATCTGCTGTCTCATTAATGCCAATCCTGATCTTCATATGATGCATGAACTGTCTTCATAAAATCAAACTGGAGAATTCTTTTTCTCACATATTTTATGAGAAATATTTTAAAGTTTTAATGTCAAAATCAAAGTGGACATATTTCCAACAGACGCAGGTTTCACTAAACTTTAAAATAAAACACATGTATACCTGTGGTGGATTCATTTTGATATTTGGCAAAACTAATACAATTATGTAAGTTTAAAAATAAAATAAAATTTAAAAAAAATAATAAAGTAAAAGTCTCTACAAAAGAGAAAAAAATAAAATAAAACATAGAAAATTAAATGTTGGTTTTATAGCAGGTGGTAGCAAGTTTTATTTCCAGAGATCTCCATATAGTATTGGGTTGACCAAAAAGTTTGTTCAGGTTTTTCGGTAAGATATTGCAGAAAAAGCCTAAGGAACATTTTGGCCAACCCAATATAAGCTTGAATCTCTATTACATTAGGGCTACTTTGGTAAAAAATATTTCCTAAGTCATAGGTGTTAAGGAAAAGCAACTGGATCTGAATTAGCTTTTTGAGCCCACACAGCATTTATTGGATATGAGGTCTTGGCCACAGATCAATAGTTCCTTGCTTTACTTTCCTTATTCTGAGACAGAAATAATTAATATGTAACTAGAAAAATGCATGTAAATGGGGAATACATAATAAGCTTTCAAACAAAGGCTTGCCTTCATTACTATTACTATTAACAGTATTACTATTACTACCACTATTACTATTATTACCAATTCTGCCACCAGAAGTACTACTTCTTTCATTGGGTACCTACTTGAATAATTCCAAGGACGCTGGCTTTAATACTATGTACAAGAAGATCTGCGTTGTTAGATGGATCAAATACTTTATCATATTTTCCTTACTGTTATTAAATAAAAATTTGCCTCCCAATAATTTTTATCTACTTATTTTTTTCTCTTTATGGAAATGACTTCTCCTTAGAGTAACCCTTATTCTGATATCTGAGATAAATGTCATAGCTCAAGTGTGTTCAGTTTCCTCGAACACTTCTCAAAAGTGGTTTCTATTATTATTGTCCTGCTGCTGCTGCTGCTAAGTCGCTTCAGTCGTGTCCGACTCTGTGCGACCCCAGAGACGGCAGCCCACCAGGATCCCCCATCCCTGGGATATGGTTTGGCTCCTCAGTGTCCTTTGTAAATATTGCGCTCTGAATTGTATAAAGTGTTACTCATGCAGCCAGAACAACACAGTAAATATGAAACTCTTTTACATGTTAACAGTTTCCCAATTAACTTTATTGAATTGTTAAAAGTTAATTTATTAACTTTATTTAGAATTATGATGTCATGTTTCCATTAAACTCACTGGTATTCTGATGACTTCCCCTTCCTGGCTCCTTTCATGAAATTAATCTTTATGCTTTCACCTCAATTATTTTTTTTTGAAAAGTGAGCATTCCTCTTTGTCTCTACAATATTTTAAATTATCTGTTTGTTTGACTTATGGGAAGTGAAGTCTTTATTCACATGGAAAATCACATTCATCTTGATGTCTTCCGTGTTTATTGAATAAACATATAAGCAAAATACTAGACTGAGAATTATAATTTTAAGTCCAAAATCTGGTGTTGCATTTTTAAATACATATGCTTGGTAGTAAAATATTCAGTCATAAAACTCTTCCCAAAATTTATTTCAAATGATGAACCAAGAAATAAAAAGCATCTCAACTTACTTCTATAACATGTATTCAATAGGTAGAAATAATGAGCATTTTGTTCTTTTTAATGTGAAACAAAAATCATTTTAAAGAATCATATAGATAATGCTTCATTGCAATAAGCACTAGTACAAATAATACTAAGTGAGTGAAGTCGCTCAGTTGTGTCCGACTCTTTGCGACCATAGCCTACCACGCTCCTCCATCCATGGGATTTTCCAGGCAAGAGTACTGGAGTGGATTGCCATTTCCTTCTCCAGAGGACCTTCCTGACCCAGGGATCGAACCCGTGTCTTCTGCACTGTAGGCAGACGGTTTACCATCTGAGCCACAAGGGAAGCCCTACAAATAATACTACACATATTCAAAAACACAGATCTCAATATTCCTAAATAGTGCTACATTTTTAAAAAAGTAAGATTTTTTCCGAGGAAAATTTTTCTTTAGCTCAATTTGTTAAAGAAATTTCCTTAACAAATTAGCTTTCTTGAAAACCAAATATAGTTGTCTTAATTTAATGATCAAAATTAAAAGTTACTGATACAGAGAATTTTCTCTGTAAATGTATGTAAAGAAATAATGATTTTATTAATAACCTAGAAATATGAGGTTCTTTAAAACTGCATATCAATTACAGATGGAAAAATATTATATTTTCAAGAGCCATCTGTTGAAATCTTTAACTTGCTATTTGTTGACACTTGTTTCAATATAAAGCACTTAAATTTTGTGTCTATGTTTATCATAGTAATTTTGTAAAATTAATCCCATTAAAGATGCTGCTAGCAAGTGCTAATGGAAAAATTGAGATCAGTAATCTTAGAGCTGGAAAATGCTCTAATGACAGAGTTCCACTTTAATTTTTTTTAGTTTTAGTAAGAAATTATTTGTTATTTATGCTGAGGCTGTGAGTATATAATGATAAACAACAATCTAATAAAATTAATTTAATTAACTCAGAAATGTGACTTTTTAAAAATCAGTGTTTAATTTTTCTTAAAACAAACAACACCATAAAACAAAACAAAACACTAAGCTTCCTTAAAACAAAGTTTGAAATTTCTTATACTCACCTTCTAGTCTACCAGATACTTGGGTTTTATTTTATAACATTGTAGATCTTTAATGACCTTAAGAACATTAACTCAAAACTAAACAATTTACTTTATACATTTATTTTCTTTAATATTTATGTTTACCTTCATTTTTATCCTCCTAGGTGTGTTGTCTTTTCTTATAAAAGTCAAATTAAACCAACACTTAAAAAACTCATGGACATGTCCAAATACTTCTAAGTGCTTTGGTTTGCTGGACTTTTGAAATGTCTACTTTGATCTACATAAAAGTAATGTTGTTTAGAAATACTTTTTAGGATATACTCCTAGTCTTTTTCCCAATTTATTTTCAATTACAATGTAAAGAAAATGAACATGTAGAGAGCATTAGGATTTATATCTTTTTTTAAAATTTTATTTTATTTTTAACTTTACAATATTGTATTGGTTTTGCCATATATCAACATGAATCCGCCACAGGTATACATGTGTTCCCCATCCTGAACCCTCTTCCCTCCTCCCTCCCCATACCATCCCTCTGGGTCATCCCAGTGCATCAGCCCCAAGTATCCAGTATCGTGCATCGAACCTGGACTGGCGACTCATTTCATATATGATATACCTTTTGAACCTTGAGATGTTTAGCACTCTAGGTGAAATCTACATAAGCTTTTTAAGATGTGATTTTAAATATTAATCATGTAAACACCAGCTTAGTGTAAAAACTGGTATTCTGTATTGAGGCAGCTCCTTATTCATCTTTTCTGTTCAAATAAATACTTTTTTTATAAAATATTACTTGCTAAAAATTTAAAAATTCATGATTCAAGAAATTATAAGAAATAAAATACTCCTATCACTAGCAAATAGCTTATATCTTCATACCAGTGGATTATGTTCTAATTAAAAATTTTATACCATTTTATGAGGATGGGGTTCCATTGCACTTTCAAAGTTTCTACTCATTTGCACCTACTTCATGAAGCCTTTGATGATATATATCTTCTTCCCCTTCTCAATTTATTTTACAGTTATAATCTGCCTATCTTTTGCATCATAGTCCCTGATCTGATTCTGTAGCTATTGTGCAAACATTTTCTTTGCTTTGCCATCTCCTTTCCCTTCCACTAGGAAACTAGAAGCTTCACAAGACCATAGGCCATGTAGTAGATTTCTTCATATACGATTTCTTCAGTACGATTACTGAACAAGGTACAGAACAAGTGATTAAAATATACTTTATGTTTTATGTAATTATCCCATTCCTATAACAAACTTCATTTGGTTATAACATTAAAAAATACCTTCTGAATTAACTTAGGGTTTTGATGAGTGTTTATTACAACTCATTTTATGTCAGAAAAACAAGCGTGTGGGGCAAACAGCATTTAGGCTCTAATAGGGATTGGCATAAGTAATTGTGACTCTGGCAAACATCATGCTGCCAGTCTCAGAGAAAACAGCTGGCAGAGAACCAACAAATAGAAATTCTCAGTAATTTTTCCAAGGGTAAACCTAGGGTGAATTAAAGCTCTGAAGTCTACTAAAACAGGAATAACTAAAACATGTAAATTATATATATATATATTTTTCTTCCTGTCAACTAAATAGGCATGGTTTTAAAGCATGATTTAATCCAAAAAGCAGATACTTTTCCCCAACAATACTAAATGGAACCAACTGGCTCGCCTAGTACTTTTTCCCCTCTGTGGTTATTGGAAGTGACAGGTTGAAAGAAGTAAGAATTATAATTTCAGGATATGGCAGTAGATGCAGAGAACTGAGTTCTAATCTGTTAGTGGAAATAGGAAAAAAAAATGGAGAAAGAGAAAAAAGGACTTATAAGGGGGAGAATACTGGCATTGAAAGCAATGATGTCAACCAGAAATTACATTATGCAGTGATAATACTAAAAAGCAAGTATTATAAGTTCCTAATAGCCCTTCCACATGTACCTAAAGGACTCTTATGTACTAAATCAATTACTAATCAATACATTTGTTAGATGTTTGCTATCACTTAACTACCTTCCTATAAAAATATAAATCCCTTCCTCAAAGAATGCAAGATGTGTCACATATTTCTCATATGGTGGCCTGAGAAGCTATACTTGTTGAGTTTGTAGACCTTTCTGGATAGGCCTACAGATTTTAGCTCTCAGATAGCTTCTTATTTGTGTCTGTATTTGTACCATGTAGCTTAGTGCCAACTACTCCACAACTACCTTCTGGCATTTTTTTTTTTAATTTTATTTTATTTTTAAACTTTACATAATTGTATTAGTTTTGCCAAATATCAAAATGAATCTGCCACAGGTATACATGTGTTCCCCATCCTGAACCCTCCTCCCTCCTCCCTCCCCATACCATCCCTCTGGGTCATCCCAGTGCACTAGCCCCAAGCATCCAGTATCGTGCATCGAACCTGGACTGGCAACTCGTTTCTTACATGATATTTTACATGTTTCAATGCCATTCTCCCAAATCTTCCCACCCTCTCCCTCTCCCACAGAGTCCATAAGACTGTTCCATACATCAGTGTCTCTTTTGCTGTCTCGTACACCGGGTTATCGTTACCACCTTTCTAAATTCCATATATATTCGTTAGTATACTGTATTGGTGTTTTTCCTTCTGGCTTACTTCACTCTGTATAATAGGCTCCAGTTTCATCCACCTCATTAGAACTGATTCAAATGTATTCTTTTTAATGGCTGAGTAATACTCCATTGTGTATATGTACCATAGCTTTCTTATCCATTCATCTGCTGATGGACATCTAGGTTGCTTCCATGTCCTGGCTATTATAAACAGTGCTGCAATGAACATTGGGGTACACGTGTCTCTTTCCCTTCTGGTTTCCTCAGTGTGTATGCCCAGCAGTGGGATTGCTGGATCATAAGGCAGTTCTGTATTTTTATATACAGATGTGAAATAGTCAAACAGGTGAAGAATATAATTTTGTATTTGGAAAAATCCATCACTCTGACCCAACACTGATTTGTATTACCTAGTACGATAAAATAAAAGTATAAAGTTAAAGCTTTCTGGTTTTTGAGTTTCTAAAAGATTTAAATTAAATCTATGTAAAGCACTTCACTCTATTCCTAGCATATATTAGACATTCAATAAACAGAATTGATTGTTATTAACAACTAACTTAAGGGCATTACAGTGTTTGGTCTTACAGTGAAAAAGACACTTGAAATTCTAGCTCAGTTCAGTTCAGTTGCTCAGTCATGTCTGACTGTCTGCGACCTCGTGGACTGCAGCATGCCAGGCTTCCCTGTCCATCACCAACTCCTGGAACCTACTCAAACTCATGTCCATCACGTCGGTGATGCCATCAGGGATTCTCAAGAATCTTCTCCAACGCCACAGTTCAAAAACATCAATTTTTCAGTGTTCAGTTTTCTTCATAGTCCAATTCTCACATCCATACATGACTACTGAAAATTCTAGTTCTGAGTCAAAAAGAGGGTTTTATAGTCCAGGTATATCACGCCTTCAGGTTTGCTTTGCTTCCCAAATCCAAAGTCCCTAACTAGAATTGCACTGTGACAAGCAAGCTGAGTCCTTAATAGGAGTTGTCTACACTGATTGGTAAAGGAGCATATTGCTGATCCTTTTCATGGGGCCAATTGTCTTGCTGTTCAAAATGTCTGCACTGTTTGTTGAACCCAGGGTAGGCAAGGCTCACGCTGAGCAGCTCGAGGAAGACTCAGGAGCTGTAGGAACTGCAGACACGTTTATTCTCTCCTGGCTGGCAAAGTGGCCATAAACACAGCCTCTCTCCTGGCTCACATAGCAACCATAGCAGCAGCCACAACATAGCATAAAGTAGCCATAATATAACCTCACATAACATAATCATGATGCTGCCCCAGTGTAGACGTGATGCAGTAGTAGCCAGGGCTTTCACAGTAAAGTTCTTACAAGCATACTGCACAAAGTAGCGGATGACAATCGAGTACCTCGTGATGCGCATGTGCGGTACTATAAGTGATCTCAGCTGTTACATAACCATGCAGGGTCATTGTTTACAAAACATGGGGTGAGAGGGCCTGACCACACCATCTTGGCTAATTTCCTTTTCCCTACAAGGAGCTAAACTCTTCCTTACAAAGTTCAAATTATCAGTAAGTGTCTTACACACTTTGAGTTCACACAACTAGCTTTCATCCAAAATGAGGCACTTATATTAAGATATTCAGGATACCAGTAAGGAAAATTACAATTTGAGCATATATTCAAGGCCTTGTGACTGGTGGCAATAGACTGGAAAATAAGCCGAAATGTTTTAGAACTACATCTATCCTATTATTGTATTATATATCAGGAATATAATAGTGTTTAATAAGAAACATAGGGTGTTTTGGGGTGTAATTTGGATTTCATTATGTAGCTAAATCTAGTGTGGAATGTATAATTGCATTTATGTTTGGGTGCCAGGAATCCCATGTTGTTTTGTGCTGCATAAGCCAAATACTGGAGTTCTATGTATGTACTTGTTGTTGCTCTGTTGTGTCTGACTATTTGTGATCCCATGGATGGTAGCATGTCAGGCTTTCCTGTCCTTCACTATCTGCAGTAATTTGCACAACTCATGTCCATTGAGTCAGTGATGCCATCCAACCATCTCACCCTCTGTCATCCCCTTCTCCTCCTACCCTCAATCTTTCCCAGCATCAGGGTCTTTTCCTGTAGTACTGTAGGCAGGAGGAGGGGGTGACAAGGATGAGATGGTTGGATGGCATCACTGACTCAAAGGACATGAGTTTGAACAAACCACAGGAGATAGGGAAAGACAAGGGAGCCTGGTGTGATACAGTCAGTGGGGTAGCAGAGAGTTGTTGATGACTGAGCGACTGAATAACAACAACAAAAGGCTTTCAAAAGGCTCAACAACAACAACAATGTTGAGTGTTTGCCATAGATATGCTAAGCACTCTTCTGTGTGCTTTATCTGTGTTAACTCATCTACCATCACTGGAACTCTGTGAATTAAGTCTTGTTGTTATCTGTACAAGTCAGTGTTCTCCAAAGAAATATAATATATATATGTATGTATGTATGTATGTAAGAACAAGAGGTCCCACAGTCTGCCTTCTGCAAATTGGAGAACCAGGAAAGCTTGTGCGTAACTCTCCTGAGTTACACAGTTCAAAGGCATGAGAAGGGGTTGGGGAAGAAGAGTAGATGTTGTGAGTTCTTGTCTGAGTCAGAAACTCCAAGAAACAGGAGTGCCGAAGTTCAAGGACAGGAGAAAATGGAAGTTTCAGCTCAAGCGGAAATTAGCCCTTCTTCACCTTTTGTTCTATTCAGGAGGCTGGATGATATCCACTTGCCTTGGTGAGGGAGCTGTTTATTCGGTCTGCTACTTCAAATGCTAATCTCTCTGAAGACACATTTAGAAACCAGGTCTTCCAGTTATCTGGCGTCCCTTCGCCCAGTCATGTTGACATATGAAATTAGCCATCACATAATCTGAATCTTACATATGAGTAAACTGGAGAATAGAGAAGTTAAATAATTTCTCCAAGGTTTACCCTTAGTGAAATAAACATATTTTAAAAGATTTTCTAAAATTTGATGTATTTTGAGAGATAGGAGAAATTTTAGAAGAAAAGTTCTGTTTCTGATGGAATGCACTGCATATTTATCTACACTTATTTCAAAGTTCGTGGGCTCCCCTCATGGTAAAGAATCCACCTGCAAAGCAGGAGACATGGGTGTGGGTACAATCCCTGGGTAGGGAAGATCCCCTGGAGAAGGAAATGGCAACCCACTCCAGTATTCTTGCCTGGAGAATTCCAGGGACAGAGGAGCCTGGCAGGCTATAGTCCATGGAATCAAAAGAGCTGTACACAGCTTAGCAACTAAACCACCACCACCACCACCATCATCATCTATAGATTATTTTCTTACTATTAGATTTTTAATTAAATTTGAATTGCAAATTATATCATAACAACTACTAATTTTATCAGACCTTATCTAACTTTAAGAGAGAGAAGGAGTGGTATCTTCTGGTAACCTCTAAGTCATTCAGAAAATATAGATTACTGAAGAGAAAAACAATAGTGTGTCATTTATGGAGACTGACAGACAGGAGCCCCCCAAGAAGCTGCTAAGTGAGGTGTGATGTAAGATTCCTGAAGCAGCTGCCTGCCCAGGTCCACGGCCTGTCTCCACAGGAAGGGGTCAGATGACATCTCTTTACCCGGAGGTGTCTCTTTCTGTTATACACGTTTCTCAGAATTAGACCTAGTTATTCACAGAACTCAGTGAGAGAAAAATGTTATCCTATCTTTAAAATTCATGTTTTATTTTCCATGATCAATTTCTTCCCATAATGACTGACACTGAAAAAGTCAACTTTCTGTTGAGGAAAGTCCAAATTCTACCCATAGGTATAGGGTTTGCCCTACATCTCAAACAAAGAATCACACAGTTATCACACATGGACCTCTGCTCACAATAGTGCTCTTATAAGAAAAAACAATCATGTTGAAATAAATAGACCTTTAAATTAAGCTTTAAATAAGCAGATTATACTCTGGGTGTAATTAAAATCATAATTCCAAAGGAGTTACAGGGTAAACAGTATTTCAGAATTTTTACAGAAATTGTAATTGAACAAATTTGTATCAAAGAAATTGCTTTTGGTAACAAACTCACAGTTACTGCTAATAGTTCAGAAGTTAGTGAGAACAGGGAATAACATTATTTTACTCATAATTGTTCAACTTGCCCTTAGCATTTCATTTTCAAACTCTTTCATGTTTTGAGGCTTTCTTTCTAGGTTATTAACTCTGGTGTAGAGACAAATAAGAAGATTTAAGAGCAGTCATAAAGGGGACCTTATGATAACTGTTGATATTGAGACAAAAAGTTAAGAATAGCAAAGTTTGTTTTAAATCATTTGAACAAGATAAATAAACTCTTCATCTCAAAACTCCAAGGAAGCCTACTATTCACACAAAAGCTAATTGTAGGAGAAGTAGGAATCAAACAGAAATGAGATTTGGTTAATTTTGGAGTGGAGAGGAGAGGTTTGGGACATTACATGCACTTGAAACCCCACTGGAGGAAAAACTCAGATCCACATGGAAATTTAGGGAAAAAATTTGGAAAATGAAAAACTGTTTGAAGGAAACCAATTATATTAAAATATATGGGCTCGCAAAAAGAGGCCAATTGAGTTAATCTTTTTTGATCCTCAAAATACAGAGTGATTTTAACTAACATCTGGGTAAAATAAACAATGTGGTGATGAACATCTTTGTATAAAACCCGTGTACATCTGTGTATGATTTCTTGGGATATATTTCTAAAAGCAGAATTTCTAGTTCAAAGAATGTAAAATAGAGAGGAGTGAATAGCATCATGATCATAAATCCCCCAGTTGAAGAAACAAAGACACCTGTCAGACACCTGCCTTCAGGTTCTTCTCTCCATTATACCTTCCAGTGTTTGCCACTGGACCAGCTTTGCTGGTTTCTTCCCTAAAGCAGCCACGTCTATTAAGATGGCCCCTCCAACTTCTGCTGCTGCTGCTATGTCGCTTCAGTGGTGTCCGACTCTGTGCGACCCCATAGATGGCAGCCCATCAGGCTCCCCCGTCCCTGGGATTCTCCAGGCAAGAACACTGGAGTGGGTTGCCATTTCCTTCTCCAATGCATGAAAGTGAAAAGTGAAAGTGAAGTCACTCAGTCATGTCCGACTCTTCGCGACCCCAAAGACTGCAGCCCACCAGGCTCCTCTGTCCGTGGGATTTTCCAGGCAAGAGTACTGGAGTGGGGTGCCATCGCCTTCTCCGCCAACTTCTGCAGGAGAGTTAAAATTTAGCTGGGACTGAGCACCTGAAAAGTAGCTGACACTGAAAACAAAACAAGTAACCTCACTGTTAACACTGTGAGAAAGAATGCTTAACAAGGCTAGCTGCAAAGTTAATAGGAAACATTGTTTCTCCCCGGGTCATGCAAGAGCTATAAAAGGACAGAACAACCACTTTTATGTAGCTACAGCGTTCTTAACAATGATGTTTACAGACCCACTTTGCTATACTCATATAACACCAGGGATACCCAAATGCTAAACCATTCTCGCCTCGTGGCAGCAACCAATATCTACTTAATATTCCATTTTCTAATCTTACCACAGAGTTTCCCAGTGGTAAAGAATTCACCAGCCAATTCAAGAGATGTAGGTTCAATCCCTGGGTTGGGGAGATTCCCCTTGAGGAGGAAATGGCAACTGACTCCAGTATTCTTGCCTGGAAAATCCCATGGACAGAGGAGTCTTGTGGACTACAGTCCATGGAGTTGCAAACAGTCAGACACAACTAAGTGACTGAGCACACACAGTCTGACCACAGAAACACAACTAGTTTAAACTGCCCTTAGTCTCCGCCTCAGAATCCCTCAGAGGGATCACAAACCTTTCAAAAGATGCTTCCCTCCTTCCTCTTGTCCACTGGCATTCCGTGGTTCATCTGGGTTGCCCTCTTCATTGTATATGGGAGCTTCCCTGGTGGCTCAGACGGTAAAGCGTCTGCCTGCAATGCAGGAGACCTGGGTTCGATTCCTGGGTTGGGAAGATCCCCTGGAGAAGGAAATGGCAATCCACTGCAGCACTCTTGCCTGGAAAATCGCATGGATGGAGGAGCCTGATAGGCTACAGTCCATGCGGTTGCAAAGAGTTGGACACGACTGAGCAACTTCACTCACTAACTTCATTGTGTAAGGTCAATAAGTATGATTCTGTCATATTTAGTGCTTAGTGGGTCTTTGGTATTAGCAGTTCACTCAAATTATAATTTGTCATCAGGCACATCCGTGCTTCCCACTAACTCAGACAACCACTGCTCAACTATGGAATTTCCTCTCACAGTAGACTCCTGTCCTACACTGTCTCACCTACTGATCACTCTCAAATACTGACCCCCCTGCTTCCCCTTATCTCTGACTTCCATGACTATGTTAGATTATTGAGAGGCTGTTTGTCAAAGCCATTGCCTCTACTGTCTGATATCATGAGGCTTTTTGGTCTTTTCTGCTATAAACTACTCTGAAATGCCTACTGACATCTAATCTTAACTATCTCACAAGCACAGAAAATTCAACATGTCAAAACATTAAGTCTTTGACTTCCCACCTAAAACCTAATTTTTTTTTCAGTCTTTTTCTTTTTAGTCCACTCTATACAAATAGTTTAACTAAATACTTGATGTTTTCCCTCTTTTCACTGGTTTCAATCCATCAACAAGTTCTGCCAACTCTAGCTCAGCAAGGTAGATTTTGAAACATCCTTTGCCCCCATCTTCATAGCTACCAACCTTGTCCAAACCATTATTATATATTACTTGCTTTTCCTTGTTAAGTACTTAATTGTGCTTTCAATTTATTTTGGTTATTTCATGTACAGATTTTTAATTAAAATATATTTATATAATTATTTTTCATTACAGGAACTATAAAGCTTTTTTCCTTTATGTTTAATTAGCATCTCTTTGCTAGGTACTTTGATAGGCACTGAAATATGTGATGAAGCTCTCTATTTTCCCTGCCCAGAGGACAGTAGAGAAACAGACAAGGAAATCTAGGCTTAAAATATGAGCAATATGAGAAGACAGGGGTAACAGGAAAGTGTGGGGATGTATGTGAATATATAATAACGATATGCATAAGGATCCTTGCCATGAAACTAATGAAGCTCAAGCTGAAGGACCTTTTGCCTACAAGAGCCCATTTCAAAACCCCAAGAGAGGATTCTAGAAATCTGTTTTCATGGTCATATGTTTTTGTGAAATGTGCAAGAGTAAGATACTTTAACCACAATTGTAAAGAGTACTGTCTTTTTCCACTCAGACCTCCCTCAGACACAATCTTTCATCTAAGGTAGCATTGCAGTGGCCACAGTCATTTTGAGGGATCTGGTAAAAGGAAGTTGAGTTGGAAGTATATTTAGTTTTGGCTTAGTGGGATATATTTTTGTGGTTCACAGTATTTCAGTGTATACTTATATTCCTGCAAGCTATCGTCCAGCACTAATGACTGCAAAGAATGTATTTCCCCTTCAATATGCCACTCCACCCATCTTTCAGATATAAAAGGACTATTGGTTGTATCACATATGTCAGGAAACTTAGCAACTTTAAAAGAAACTTGATAAAAGCTTTACCATATTTGGTAAGGATCATAAAAACTTTCTGGACATTATGAATAACAAATTGTGAAAAACAGAATTTTTCAAACATCTGATGATAATAATTTTAAAGAAGTTCTTAATTATTTTCTATTCTTGCTACTGAAATTTGTATCACAAGATTACTGTCATATGAAGAAGCAATCAAAGAGGCTGATACTTGATTTTTAAAAAATTATCATAGACTCCTGACAGCTAATACAATTATTATTATTTGTATGAATATTGTGATATTTATAGTCAGTGATGACTTTTTTTATTTTTATTTTTTTAATTCCAGGTGACTGTGATTACATCTAAAAAAAGTAAGTAATGGAGGAGAGGGCAAGAGACCCAAATGTCATTACTTATTTATTTGTTAGTATGAAAAACTTAAATAGAATGTACTATTGTTCTAAGGAATAACAATTTAAATTTATTCTTCTGCTTCTTTTAGGTCTGCCCTTTTAATTATTGAAATTAATATTATTTAAGTTTGTATTATATTCACCAGTGATAGCTGAAATTTATCAGAATTGCCTATCACCTGCATAAAAGAGGCACTTTTAAAAGCAGCCTCCCCAAATCCAGATGGGAGAGTCTGTCCCTAAACTATGTGCAATAATTACAACCAAATTTGAATGAACAAGACCATCAAAGAAACACCACAGATGATGTTATAAGAACTGAAAATTCAAAATGATTGCTTTATGTTTGTTATAATAATTTCCACTAATATTTATCTAATATTTGAATCTTATTTCAAAATCATACTTTCCTATAAACTTAAACTATTTCAATAATAATGAAAACAATTTTTCCTAGAAAACTTCTTCCCAATTTTAAACTCATATTATAAAAAGTTAATATATCTTACAACTTCCAGATTCTGATCAAGCAGGGGAGAATGTTCTAATGCTGAAAGAATTCAGGGCTGAATGGGTTGGCTGAATGCAAATTAAGAGAAAAAACAGTATATTCAACGCCTTCAGTTTTAGTTTGAAAGTAATGGAAATGACAAACACAAATCTCTGTGGATTTTCCTGTTACATTTTCTGTCAGTTGTCTTAATAAGAGCCTCTCCCATGATGCTAATGTTGCCTTTAAAGAAGTGTTAGATATTATTTAATTTCCAATACATCGCTATGGTAAAGAAGATTTTGCTGTCTGCTCTTTGAAGATAGTTAAGCTGAAAGGGTTGTGCAACCTTTTGATTATTCTTGATTTTATTTTAAAGTCGGCAGCTGGGAAGAAAATCTTCCTAAAGGAAGTATGATATACGACTTGGTCAGGAATCAAAACACTTTGAAGTGGCTCCTGAGCCAGTGAAAGAAACCATCTGCCTGTGAAATATCTGTGAATGAAGTCTGACAGTAAATATCAGAGAAGTGAGCGTTCCATGGCAACAGACTGCCACACACAGTTACAATACATACTGAAATTTCCTTCTATACGCACATTCATATGGACATCTAATTTTACCGATGAATAGCAATGATTGCTTGGCAGATCTAACCCATCATCAAATGCTTTTTGGCATCTGGGTTGGGATGTCTGTTATTTAACCCCTTTAGAATGATTTAATGGGACTGGACTAGAGGGAATGTGGAGAAATTGAGCCTGCTAGACCAGATTATTGAAGGAATTGTCCAGGTCAAATGCATCTCAAGGGGTCCGCTCCTTTTGATCAGTATGTTCCTTTATCTAAATCAACCCCTACATCTGATGAGAATCAGGAGTACTTCTTCATTTTGGTTTCTTTAATTAGATTAGGATTCCTTAGCACTATATTTGGGGAAAAACATCACATGCCATTTCCAGAGATAAACCCTTTTAATATTTGTAAAATGTCTTATAATTTTTATCTATGTAAATAAACATACAACATAATATGATACAATGTAAATTTATACAATATGCTTTTCTGTAGCTATATTATATTTTAGTTAAGCAAAAAGGCAAAAGAAATGTATGGAACAAATATTGATAACTTTCATATAGATGACAATATTATATATATTTTGCTATTTTTACTATTATTATAAACATGTTTAAAAATATGATTTTTAGTGCCTTCAAATAATATATGCAATATTTTATTTAACTATTTCCTTCTTCTAAAGTTATTCAATATTACAAATCATATTTTATCAGACAGATAAGATATCAGAGTATTATCAGTACTGGATAATACTCATAATTTCAAAGACAATTTGACCACTTATTCATTTATTTCTTTAGGTTACTAAAAGATTTTCATTTCTCTGCCTTCACCTTGGTATTTGAACATTTTTTTGGAATCTTATTCTGATTTATTTGTAGTGTTTTTGAGTGTATCTCTTTGTATAACTTTCATGGTTGCTCTTGAAATCAGTTTGCATATATATGTAACACCATCAGTATTATTAGTTCCAATGAAGTGTAGAAATCTAATATTCCTTTATGTTCTTTTATTTTTCTCATAACAATTTTCTTTTAAAAACTAGTTTCTCTAAAAAAAATCAGAATCACTAAAACATTGCTATATTTTATGAATATAAAATCCAATCATGAATATAATTTTGAAACCTCAAGGAGAGAAATAAACAGTATTTTATTTACTCCCCATTTTTGCTTACTATGTTTTCTGATATTCCTACATTGCTTCTTTTTTACTCTCTGTTTAGAAAACTTCCTTAATTCATCTTTTCAGTGTAGTTCTGTGAGTGGCAATTTCTCAAGTATCATTATGTTTAAATTACGATCTACCACTAACTACCAAGACAAAAATGAGCAAAGCTGTGCATGAAGTTTATAAAATGAAGTCTAAGATTTTATTCAACTGGAGTCATTAAAAAAGAACATACTGATTATTTTGTATGACTCCTCCTTATTATACGAATATTCTGTGGGATATTATTACTTTAATACAGATAAGAAAGTCTCTTGCCTATTTTATGTCTAGAAGTAAGCCAGGCAGTAAACTAACAATGATTAACTTTAGGCTACACCTGGAACCACATTTTTCTAAACATTTTAACTGCATTCAAATCCTTGTGACAACAAATGAGAGCGATCCTTTATTATTCCCACTGGTGGTACCAAGTTCGCATACTTGCCAAACTGAGAGACTTGTGTAAAGTCCATGCAATCTGACCCCAGAACCAATGCTGCTGTCTACTCTACCGCACTGTCTTTTTACACCCAGGAAAGATATCAAATAACAATAACCATGTCATTCTATTTTCGTTTTCATTGATAATAAAATTAAGAATTAAGTGATTTATTTAAGCTAACTTGATAGCAATAAGCTAAAGAGTCTCCTTTCTAGGTGAAGTGTGAAAATTTCAATCTGGCTCTGTGTGTGTGCACGTACACATGCATGTACACACACACACACATTTGCACATGTGTGACTGCTTCAGATAAACCAAAGATAAGATAGACCAAAGTTGTACAATGAAATAAAACACAGTGAAGAACAGGAAAAAGAAAATAAAGATTTAATCTAATATTACAAAGGTCTTCAGAGATTTTTCAAGATATGTTATTACACATCTTGGAAAATTATAAGATTTGTATGTGTAGTCTTCAAATCCTGTTATATCTTGTCATCAAATGTCAAACATTTTATCATATAATTAAAGAATTCTGCCTCTATGATAAAAGCAAGTACTCAGTATCTTCATAGAATGAACTGGATTTTATTATGATAAACCGTATCTTTCTTGTATACCAATATCATGTGTCTATCAACCTGTGCTGACACAAAGAGGTGCTTGAGGCTTCTAATACAATCAGCTAGTTCTAACAAAATACATCGCTTATAATTTTCACAGTGGTTATCTCTTCGTAATTCCACAGGAAAATCTAGTCATGGAACTGTATCTTCTATCTCTATGGACATTGTTCATATCCTATCAAGTCAAATCAAAATATTTTTCACAATTGATCACACATAACACTAGCATTTTTTTAAAATTCCAGTTTTGAAAGTTCCAATGTCAGTTATTCAATTGGCCAAATATCCTACCAACCTGATTTTCTCCACTTAAAAGAAAATTATTCTACCAAAAATTGACAAAGAAAGTTATTCACTACTGATATATTCCCATATCATGTAATTTAGTAATCCCATGTGATCCCATATCTTTAACCTAGTCTTCTATATTTTCAAAGAAGCATGATTTTCAATATTTCTATGTCACATTTCTTTACTGTTGAGACAGATAGTCAAATAAAGTGTGACATGAATATAATGAAATTTTATGGAAGAAACAAAATATAATCCCTATTCATTATATCAACCAATTTTCACTGAATTGTTATAAACTGAATAAATTATTAACCAGTTGTATAATCTTAATTTCCAAATACTGCTAACAATATTTTTATCCTAGTTTCCAAAATTGTTGTGGAATGCTTCCATATTAGATAAAACCTATGCCACTAAGGATTTGATGCATGCTGCATATATCATATATTCTATCTCAGCACTTTGCTATTTCTATTTTTTTATACAGAAGAATTAAGGTAGCTTATAGGATATACATACATAAAATGATGGCACACTAGAAAGCAACAAGAATTTCAGCCCGAAACCAACATATTGTCCCTGAAATAAGATTCACTTCAAAAAGTCTAGATGAAGGGCTTCATATAATTGCTGTAGTTCAAATTGACAGTAAATCCTGAGTTTTTTGACAACCTATATGAAACATACCTTTTACTGTACAGGGTTCTCACAGGAGAGCACTGACTAATAAAAGCAACTGGGAGAATGAATAGAATATCACTATGTTTTATGTTTATGTAGTGTCATAAAAACATAATTTATGACATATATTGTCACATTCAATGACAATATAAAACACAGTGACAACACAGCAAGCTGCAAAAATTATTCAGGACGTTATCCTGAGAGAAAAATATCTCTACGATAGTTATTCTCCTTGGAGCATTTTTAAATTTGTGGAGGTAAGCGAGGCATTATTGGTGTTTTGTATAAACAGAAAGAGGCTACAGATAGCAAGCATGCTGCAATGTATATAATAGTCTTGCACAACAAAGAATTACCCAGAAATCTAACTGAGTTACCAATGTCTTACTAGACATTTTGGCTTAGATAGTAAAGAATCTGCCTGCAGTGTGTGAGACCCGGGTTCAATCCCTGGGTTGGAAAGATTCCCTGGAGAAGAAAATGGCAACCCACTCTAGTATTCTTGTCTGAAGAATTCCACGGACAGAGGTATAGTCCATGGGGTCGCAAAGAGTTGGACACAACTGAGCAACTAACACTTACTTTCACTAGACTTTCGCCTGGGTGGGACATGTATTTACAAGTATTCAAGCTTAGAAACTAACATCATTTTAAATAAAAAATACAGAGCAGTCTTTTGTGGTTTATTATGCATAGAAGGTAACTGCTGATAAATACATTTAAAATTTTATTTGTTTGGTTTGGAAGTACATCAAGAATTACTTTCCATTCTGGGGAAATAGCATCACTATGTCAAAAGTACTTGAATTGCTAACCTCAAATGCACATCAGACTGTTTCTGTACATGCAGATTTTCCCTGGTTCCTAGTTCAGTGAGTACGTATGTGTGTGTTTTCTTCATTATACTTTCTAGTGTGGTCACGCCAACACATTTTTACCTTAAAATATATTTATTATGAATTACTTTCTTATTTATATTTCATATTACCATTAGGACTTTATATATGGCATGCTTTGCTTTCTTTTTGAAGTTGTATTATGAGAATAAAATTATGGTATTTACTAATTTCTTTTCAGTTAAGTGTATATTGGGGCTTCCCAGTAGTAAAGAACCCGGCTGCCAATGCAGGAGACACAGGTTCGACCCCTGGTGGGGAAGAACCCCTGGAGGGGGTCATGGAAACCCACTCCAGGATTCTTGTCTGGAGAATCCCAGGGACAGAGGAGCCTGACAGGCTACAGTCCATAGGGTTGCAAAGGCTAGGACATGACTGGAGCAATTTAGCACACATGCATGCAAAGTGTCTATGGTATAAAACCTGAAAACCTGAAAGAGTCTTTATTCTGGTGAGCTTGAGAATCACTAACTTAAGTTAGTGAGCAAGTGAGTGAAAGCTACCTCAGGCATATTATTTATTTTTATGATGCTTAGCTGAATATAAGTGCAAATACAAAATAAGTAGTGATGTAGAAAGTGTTCATCTTTAAAATGATTTCCCCAAAGTATGTTTTAGTTTTTAATAAAACTTAGAAAAAATGAATAATTCAAACAAATATTTTCTAATAAGTCTAGAAAGTTTTAATGTTTTTTTTTTCAATATTGAGGAATGATATATCTGATGCAATAACACTGGATTCAGTTATATGAGGGAAAACAATCAAAACCACTGGAAAATGACAAATTTTAATATATGAAAATATGGTTAACAGAACTGAAATGTACAGCTTAATTGAGATATTGACTACTGAAAAGACTGAATAAAAGAAGTTATATAATTTGATATAAATTGTTGTTTTCTACTCCAAAATTTCCTTTACCCAGACCAGTGTTTTCTTTATAAGATTATGTGTACACCAGAAATAAAATGATAAACAAAGAATCACGGATAACTGTTAACTTAGGAGAGGCAAGTTTAATTTCTGAAATTTTCATCTTTTTTTATCCAGAAAAAAAATGTAAATCTTAAGAATTTATTTTAGGGTTTCCTAGGACATGATGCTATGCAATATCTCATCTATAAGAAAACCATTTAAAATTAGATTATAAGAACTGTCACAAATGCAAAACTCTATCTTCAATGTTCACTCATAACCACAACTGTCACATGTTTCATTGATCCTGAAAATAAATGTGTCATGTTTTCTTTTCTCAATTTTTTTTTTTCTCAACAGTGGACAGACATGGAGTTTCCCATATCCAATTTTAAAATTAGAATGTTTGGTTAGAAAGTGAAAAGAAATTATAAATTTTTACATGGGCATGCACAGATGTTTTCAGTAAGTGTTTAGACATAATAAAGACAATGAAACCTTCTTTGGAAGAAAGGTTTCCTGTGCTGCTATTGTTACTTTATTGTGGTTATATTTAAATCCTAAGGTAAAAGCAGGTACCCAATAGGGATTGCCAGCAATTGACCCTTGGAAAAATAACTGAGTTTACTCAATTTAATTTATATTTTGCTTTCATATGTAAAGGCAGATACATATAGTATTCAATCATGTATCAAATGCGTTTTATCTTTTAAGCAATAAATGATTTCATTTTTGGATCAACAAGTCAACTGACACTTTCTAATGTAAAAGTTTATATAAACTCTATAACCTAAAGTTGGAACCCCATTTAACCTCCTTTCCCTTAACTTCTATTCCTCTTTTCCAGAAAAAGAAAACAAACTCACTTTTCACTTTTGTATCTTCCTGGCTTATTCTCTCCACATAAAGACACACACACTTCACATATGTGCACACTTGCATTAGCACATTTATATGCAAGGGGACAGTACTTTATGCATTACTGTGAACATTTTGTAATTTAAATTTAAAATTATACTCTGAAAATTCTCATATATCTCCATAATATGTATTGATTACATCTAATTAGCAGTAAAAGTATTTAATAATGAACAAAAATAACATGGCTCAGGGCTTCTAAAGACAACATCATTTGTTTTTAAAAAAATGATGACTTCAGGGCTTCAAATTTCCACCTCAAGTGCCACATAAATGATCTGATATCTTCTGTATGTGCTCTGAAGGAGATGTTTATCTCCTATAGTCATAGGTCTGAGCCTGCTAGAAATGAAATTCAGAACCTCATCCTGTGATTGGCTGCATTATAACCAAGTTGACCTCCCAACCTCATAGCTAGTCTACTGTTAATGTTAGGACACTGACTGGGAAAATGTGAGATCCTTCAAGTTGGAATAAGGACATGTGGGAAGACCCTGATAAATCTAGGGACACTGAGCCCTTAAATTCTGACATTTCAAACAGTGAAAGTGGCCTCTCTAGCCCAGTGGGATTGGCCTCAGCACCCCCCATCTGAGAAGATTAACTAGGTATTGCATGAGGAAGCTGTAATGGTCTCTCATGAGGTAGTTGCTGAGCAAGACAATGTTGAGTCTGCACAGGAAACACCCCCACAACCCCATGAGACTTATGATTAACCCAAGTCCTAGTAGGCCCCAAAGATGAAGTTAAAAGTGTGACTCATCATAGATGCACTATACTCCAAAAGACGTACTTGAGTTTTCTAATTGATGCAGACAGAAATCTGGGGAACATGTGTGAGAATGGATACTAAGCGTGGGATAATGGTGGAAAAAAAAATTGAATAAGGTTGTATATACTGATAGGGCTCAATAAGCAGACATTCTGCATTTAATGTTGCAGCTTGAGGAGGTAGAAAGGATTCTGGTTGGTTGGTTAGTTGGCTAGAATATGATGAAAAAGGGGCCCACCAAAGTGAGCAAGTTGGAAATACCTGATCTGCCTTGAAAAGGAGTACGTCAAGGCTGTATATTGTCACCTTGTTTATTTAACTTATATGCAGAGTACATCATGAGAAACACTGGGCTGGAGGAAGCACAAGCTGGAATCAAGATTGCCAGGAGAAATATCAATAACCTCAGATATGCAGATGACACCATCTTATGGCAGAAAGTGAAGAAGAACTAAAGAGCCTCTTGATGAAAGTGAAAGAGGAGAGTGAAAAAGTTGGCTTAAAGCTCAACATTCAGAAAACTAAGACCATGACATCCAGTCTAGTCACTTCATGGCAAATAGATGGGGAAACAGTGGCTGACTTTATTTTTTGGGCTCCAAAATCACTGCAAACGGTGACTTGCAGCCATAAAATTAAAAGACATTTACTCCTTGGAAGGAAAGTTATGACCAACCTAGACAGCATATTAAAAAGCAGAGACATTACTTTGCCAACAAAGGTCCATCTTGTCAAGGCTATGGTTTTTCCAGTAGTCATGTATGGATGTGAGAGTTGGACTATAAAGAAATCTGAGCGCCAAAGAATTGATGCTTTTGAACTGTAGTGTTGGAGAAGACTCTTGAGAGTCCCTTGGACTGCAAGGAGATCCAAGCAGTCCATTCTAAAGCAGATCAGTCCTGGGTGTTCATTGGAAGGACTGATGTTGAAGCTGAAACTCCAATACTTTGGCCACATGATGTGAAGAACTGCCTCATTTGGAAAGACCCTGATGCTTGGAAAGACTGAGGGCCGGAAGAGAAGGGGATGACAGAGGATGAGATGGTGGATGGCATCACTGACTCAATGGACATGAGTATGGGTAAACTCCAGGAGTTGGTGATAAACAGGGAGGCCTGGCGTGCTGCAGTCCATGTGGTCATAAAGAGTCAGACACTACTGAGCGACTAAACTGAACTGAACCTTGATTTAATATAAAGCAAGGAATTAAATGGCTCAGGTATATGTAAATATTATAGTGGGTTTGTCACATAAGACCTATATACCCACATTGGGATAGTATAGAAGATTTGCTTCTCACCAATACTGTGAAAAACAATTTGTGAGAAGACTTCCAGAGTACTTAAAGTACTGTTTGAGCACTCTTCTCTGTAGGCAAGAACTTACAATGTGAACTACAGTCAGGGAATTGAGAAATCTAAGTGCAATGGAAGTGACTGGATCTAGGGATCCAAGAGGGACCAAGTGGCAGCGTTCAGTCACTAAAGACAAGGTGGGAATGGATTCTATAACAACAGTGTTAAAGCATAAATGAGAATAGTCTGAAGGGCTTAATTTCAAAAATATATAAACAAGGAATACAACTCAATGATAAAAACAAACAATCCAAACAAAAAATGGGCAGAAGACCTAAAGAGAAATTTCTCCAAAGACAACATACAGATGGCCAACAGGCACAGGAAAAGATGGTCAACATCCTAATCATTCTCTGTGCGCTCAGTCGTGTCTGACTCTCTGTGACTCCATTGACTGTAGCCTGCCAGGGTCCTCTGTCCATGGGATTCTCCATCCATGAATACTGGAATGGGTTGCCATTGCCTACTCCAGGGAATCTTTCCTACCCAGGGATCAAACTCACATTTCTTATGTCTCCTACATTGGCAGGCAGGTTCTTTACCACTAGCATCACCTGGGAAGCCCCACTACTTATTAGAGAAATGCAAATCAAAACTATAATGAGGTACTACTACCTCACACCAGTCAGAATGGCCATCATTAAAAAATCTACACATAACAAATGCTGGAGATGGTGTGGAGATAAGGAAACCCTCCTAGACTCTTGGTGGGAATATAAGTTAGCATAGACACTATGGAAAACAGTATCAAGCTTCCTCAGAAAACTAGAGTTGCTATATGATCCAGCTATCCTACTCCTGGGCATATATCCAGACAAAACCATAGTTCAGAAAGATACATGCACCCCTATATTGTGCAGCATTCTGCACAATAGCCAAGACACGGAGACAACCTAAATGTCCATCAACAGATGAATGGCCCCGCCACAGGGCTCAGTGGTAAAGAATCTGCCTCCCAAGCAGAAGATGCAGGTTCAGTCTCTGGGTCCACTGGGTCAAGAAGATCACCTGGAGAAGGAAATGGCAAAAAATCCCATAGACAGAGAAGCCTAGCAGGCTACAGTCCATGGGGTTGCAAAGAGTCAGACATGACTTAGCAATTAAACAACAGCAAAATACATACATACCACACACACACAGGAATACTACTCAGCCATAAAAAAGAATAAACCAATGTCATTTAAGGCAACACGGATGAACCCAGGGATTATCATACTAAACTAAGTAAATCAGAGGAAGACAAATGCCATATTATTTCACTTATATGTAGAATCTAAGACATGATACAAATGAATTTATCTATGAAATAGACTCATAGACTTATGGTTGCCAAGGGGCAGGGGCAGATGCGAGAGGGTTGAATTGACAGTTTGAGATTAACAAATAAAGATTATTATACATAGCATGGATAAACAACTAGGTCTTACTATATATCAGAGAGAACTATACTCAGTATCCTGTGATAAATCACAGGATTCCATCAGTGGAATGGAATGGAAAAGAATGTGTGTGTGTGTGTGTGTGTGTGTGTATACACATGTGTATATGTATATATAATTGAATCACTTTGCTGTACAGTAGAAATTAGTAAAACATTGTAAATCAACTATACTTGAATTAAATAAAGTAAAACAGACAAACAAAAACAGAACAGTCTGACTCATACAGACCAATGCCATTTACTGGTTAATCACAGTATTCCTAAAAGTGAAACATGTAAGAAGGCTTACTAAATTCTTACTTGATCTATATAAGCAAGAAGGTTTGAGGTCAAGTGAATAAAAAGATAACCTGAATCATAACAGCAATGAGCCATTGTCTTTTTATTAATTCCCTGATTAGAGCCAGTTGACTAACCCAGAATCTCTGTAATGAAGAAAAGGTTGGGTCCCTTTGAGAAAGGATCCTTTTACACTGATAAAAATTTGTATGGCTAACCTTTCTCCAAGTCTTCACTAAAGGAATCCACACTCTTTTACCAGGGTAACTAGACATTAAGAAAAAGGAAGGACTCGGGGGGGGACTACTTGACAGTATTTCTGAACTGACACTAATTCTAGGAGACCCAAAATGTCACTGTGGTCCACCAGAGTAGAGACTTATTAACTCAAGGTGATGAATGACGTTTTAGCTCAGGTCCACTTCACAATGGGCCCAACTGGTTCTTAAACCCACTGTGTGGTTATTTCTCCACTTGTAGAATGCATAACTGAAACACATACATTCAGCTGGCAGAATCCCTACACTGATTCCCTGGCCTGTGAGATAAGAGCTAAAATGTTGGGAAAGGCCAAATAGAAGCCAGTAGAACTATCAATTTAGGGAAATAGTAAACCAAAAAACCTACCTCATTAGAGGGCAGATTGATGACACTATCTAGGACTTGAAAGATACAGGGGTGATGAGTTATACCACATCTTCATTCAATTCACTAATTTGGGCTTGTGCAGAAGAGAGACAGATCTTGGAGAATAACCACAGATTATCATAAGTTGAACCAGTTGGTGACTTCAATTGTAGCTGCCGTACCAGATGTAAATTATTGCTTGAAAACTTAACACATGCTCTGGTCCATGGAATATGGTTATTAATCCAGTCAGCAATATTCTTTGACTCCTCTAAATTAGGACTATATCAACTCTCCATCACATTATAATTCAGTCTGCAGAGATCTTGACTGCCTTTAAGTTCCCCAAGATATCACACTGGTGCATTACAATGATGGCACTATGCTAATTGGACCTAGAGAACAAGTAGTAACAACTACTCTAGAACTGGTGAGACATTTGTGTGTCAGAGAATGGGATATAATCTGACAAAAGTTCAGGGGCCTTCTACCACAGTGAAATGTCTAGGGATCCAAGATGTCTAGTGTGGACCCGTTGAGATATACCTTCTAAAGTGAAAGTATTAATCAGTCACGTCTGGCTCTTTGGGACCCTGTGAATTGTAACCCACCAGGCTCCTCTGTCCATGGAATTCTCCAGGTAAGAATACTGCAGTGGGTTGCCCTTTCCTTCTACACAGGATCTTCCTGACCCGGGGATTAATCGTGGGTCTCTTGCATTGCAGGCAGATTCTTTAAAGTGTGAGCCATTAGGGAAGCTCATACATTCTAAGACAAAGGATAAGTTTTTGCATTTGGTCTCCCTACAAAAGTGAACAAACAAAAAGCACAACACCTACCAGGGTTTCTTTGGATTTCTAAGGTGACATATTCCTCTTTGGGTGTGTAACTCTGGCCCATTTACTGAGTGAACTTAAAAGCTGCTAGTTTTGAGTGGGACCCAGAACTAAAGAAGGCTCTGTACCAGGTCCAGGCTGCAGGGCAAGACACTCTGCCTCCTCATGCCACATAATCCAGTGGATTCAAAAGTGCTTGAAGTGGCAGATAGGACTGCTGCCTGAAGCATTTGTCAGGCCCCAATAGGTTAATCATAACTCAAACCCTTAGGATTTGGAGCAAAAATCTGTCATCCTCTTCTGAAAACTGTTCTCCTCTTGAGAAACAGTTTTTGGCCTGTTACTGGGCCTTTACAGAGACTGAAAAGTTAACTGTACTGTATCAGTAGAGTTTGGTTTTATTTCTATGGAAAACTCTACCTAGTACACATATGTCCACAATACGATTTATATTTAAATATCCAAGGCAACAACATTTAAAGTAGCCAAAAACAGGAAATAATCAACCAGTGAATTAATAAACACAGTGATATATCAATATAGTAAGATACTGCTGCTACTACTGCTAAGTCGCTTCAGTCATGTCAGACTCTGTGCAACCCCATAGACGGCAGCCTACCAGGCTCCCCCGTCCCTGGGATTCTCCAGGCAAGAACACTGGAGTGGGTTGCCATTTCCTTCTCCAATGCATGAAAGTGAAAAGTGAAAGGGAAGTCGCTCAGTCGTGTCTGACTCTTAGCGACCCCAAAGACTGCAGCCCACCAGGCTCCTCTGTCCATGGGACTCTCCAGGCAAGAGTACTGGAGTGGGGTGCCATTGCCTTCTCCATAAAAGAAGTGAATACATGCAATAATCTTAGTGAATTTCAGTTGTCAATCAGTTCAGTTGCTCAGTCATGTCTTTGTGA
This sequence comes from Bison bison bison, assembly GCF_000754665.1. Taxonomy (NCBI): domain Eukaryota; kingdom Metazoa; phylum Chordata; class Mammalia; order Artiodactyla; family Bovidae; genus Bison; species Bison bison. The sequence continues at coordinate 5,724,605 of NW_011495026.1, read as the reverse complement.
CTCTTTGCGACCCCATAGACTGCAGTACACCAGGCTTCCCTGTCCATCACCAAACCCAGAGCCTATGCAAACTCATAAACATCAAGTCGGTGATGCCATCCAACCATCTCATCCTCTGCTGTCCCCTTCTCCTCCTGCTTTGAAACTTTCCCAGCATCAGGGTATTTTCCAGTGAGTCAGTTCTTTGCATCAGGTGGCCAAAGTACTGAAGTTTCAGCTTCAGCATCAGTCCTTCCAATGAATATTCAGGACTGATTTCCTTTAGCATTGACTGGTTTGATCTCCTTTCAGTCCAAGGGAAACTCAACAGTTATCTCCAACACCACAGTTCAAAAGCATCAATTCCTTGGCACTCAGCTTTCCTGACAGTCCAGCTCACATCCATACATGACTACTGGAATAAGCATAGCTTTGACTAGATGGACCTTTGTTGGCAAAGTAATGTCTCTGCTTTTTAATATGCTATTATAACTTTTCTTCCAAGGAATAAGTATCTTTTAATTTCATGGCTGCAGACATCATCTGCAGTGATTTTGGAGGCCAAAAAAATAGGCTTTCATTGTTTCCATTGTTTCCCCATCTATTTGCCATGAAGTGATGGGACCAAATGACATGACCTTAATTCTCTGAATATTGAGCTTTAAGCCAGCTTTTTCACTCTCCTCTTTCACTTTCATCAAGCTCTTTAGTTCTTCTTCGCTTTCTGCCAAAAAGGTGGTATCATCTGTGTACCTGAGGTTATTGATATTTCTCCCAAAAATCATGATTCCAGCTTGTGCTTCATCCAGGCCAGCATTTCTCATGATGTACTCTGCATATAAGTTAAATAGTCAGGGTGACAATATACAGCCTTGATGTACTCCTTTCCTGATTTGGAACCAGCCTGCTGTTCCATGTCAGGTTCTAACTGTTGCTTCTTGACCTGTATTCAGATTTCTCAGAAAGCAAGTAAGATGGCCTGTTACTCCCATCTCTTTATGAATTTTCCACAATTTGTTGTGATCCACACAGTCAAATGCTTTGGTGTAGACAATAAGGCAGAAGTAGATGTTTTTCTGGAACTCTCTTGTTTTTTCAATGATCCAACAGATGTTGGCAATTTGATCTCTGGTTCCTCTGCCTTTTCTAAATCCAGATTGAATATCTGGAAGTTCAAAGTTCAAGTATTGTTGAAGCCTAGCTTGAAGAATTTTCAGCATTACTTTGCTAGCCTGTGAGATTAGTGCAATTGTGTTGTAGTTTGAACATTTCTTTGGCATTGCCTTTCTTTGGGATTGGAAAGAAAACTAACCTTTTCCAGTCCTGTGGCCACTGCTGCATTTTCCAAATTTGCTGGCATGTTGAGTACAGCACTTTAACAGCATCATCTTTTAGGATTTGCAAAATTCAATTAGAATTCCATCACCTCCACTAGCTTTGTTTGTAGTGATGCTTCCTAAGGCCCATTTGACTTCACATTCCAGGATGTCTGGCTCTAGATGAGTGATCATACCATTGTGGTTATCTGGGTCATGAAGATCTTTTTTGTATAGTTCTTCTGTGTATTCTTGCCACCTCTTCTTAATATCTTCTGGTTCTGTTAGGTCCATAGCATTTTTGTCCTTTATTGTGCCCAACTTTGCATGAAATGTTCCCTAGGTATCTCTGATTTTTTTGAAGAGATCTCTAGTCTTTATGATTCTCTTGTTATCCTCATTCTTTGCACTGATCACTGAGGAAGGCTTTCTTATCTCTCCTTGCTCTTCTTTGGAACTCTGCATTCCAATGCGTGTATCTTTCCTCTTCTCCTTTGCCTTTAACTTCTCTTCTTTTCTCAGGTATTTGTAAGGCCTCCTCAGACAATCATTTTGCATTTTTGTATTTCTTTTCTTGGGCATGGTCTTGACCACTGTTTCCCGTACAATGTCACGAACCTCTGTCCATGGTTCTTCAGGCACTCTCTCTTCAGATCAGATTGATTATATTATTTTCAGCCAAAGATGGAAAAGCTCTATACAGTCACCAAAAAAAAAAAAAAAAAACCAGGAACTGACTGTGGCTCAGATCATGAACTCCTTATTGCAAAATTCAGACTTAAATTGAAGAAAGTAAGGAAAACCATTAGACCATCCAGGTATGAAATAAATCAAATCCCTTACAGTTATACAGTGGAAGTAACACATAGATTCAAGGGATTAGATCTGATATGATAGTGAATCTCAAAAGCATTTTATTCAGAGAAAGAAGACAGACATAAAAGGTGACATACTATTTGACTCCATCTATTTGACATTCTGAAAAATGCAAGACTATAGAAAGAAATCAGCCCTGAATATTCTTTGGAGGACTAATGTTGAAGCTGAGGCTCCAATACTTTGGCCACCTGTTGCAAAGAGCTAACTCACTGGAGAAGACCCTGATGCTGGGAAAGATTGAGAGCAGTAGGAGGAGGCGGTGACAGAGGATGAGATGGCTGGATGGCATCACTGACTCAATGCACATGAGTTTGAGCAAATTCTGGGAAATAGTTATGGTCGGAAGCCTTACATGTTGCAGTCCATGGGGTCACAAGAGTCCGACATGACTGCAACACTGAACAACAGCAACACAAATAGGAAGAAATCAGGTCAGTGGTTGTCATGGGCTGTGATTAGGGGTTATTATAGAACTTTTTAAAATGATGTGAATGTTCTATATTTTGTCTGTGGGGTGGTTACATAACTGTTGGAGAAGGAAATGGCAACCCACTTTGGTATTCTTGCCTGGAGAATCCCATGGACACTGGAGCCTGATGCGCTACATTCCTTGGGGTCGCAAAGAGTTGGACATGACTGAGTGACTAATGCTTACTTAACTGTATAAATTTGTCAAATTGAATCATGCGCTTTAATTTTTATTTCAAATTATTTAAAATTGCATGATTTAATTTTTATTTCATATAAATTTTACCTCAATAAAGATGAGCTTGAAAACAAAAAGAAATTGAACTTTAAATAATGTCCAAATTTCACACAGAAAAGAATAAAAAAGACTGCAGTGTTAGTTAGCCCATTAAAGATATTTTAAATAAAAGCATTAGGAATTTTTAACAATACAATCTATACATTTTGGTAATATTAACTCACCAAAAATATTTTCTGTTTATCTGTAGCTGATTTTCATCATTTATAAGGATATTTTTAAAAAGTGAAAACTGATCTCTTTTTGAGAAAATTTCCAAAGATGACTATAAAAGTCTAAGTAAGAGATGTTTATTGTATGAAGTGACAATGATTCAGTCTGGGCTCATGCCGAACAGGTAATGACAAATCTTATGAACTCTAGCTTCCTAACAAAAACCAAAATTTGCAATGTGGGTAGATTCAGTCTACAGAATGGGGGGGGGAATATTGTTTGGCATGTATTTTGGCAAGATGTATGTAACATTCTAGAATAACACAACCTATAAAACTAGTTGGCAGTATTTATAAGAAAAAAGTCTGCCACTTAAAATTATGTTATACATTTCTTTTAAAAATGCCTATAACAGATTGTAATACAGCTCGCCTTTCAGAAATTGCCCAGCAGATGCTTTGTGTTTACATTTTGTTCAAAGACAATATTTCATTCATTCTTGATTAAATGTTTATATGACTCAAATTTAGGTTAACTTAAAATTATGTGTTTTATTTGAATTCTGAGAGCAGGAAATGCCCTGCCCCACCATGGCATAATGTAAAAGGCAAATTATTTCAAAATATTTCCTGGTGAAATAAGCCTTTGTGTTTTGCACAAAGCATTTTATTAGCACTCATTAATACTATGCTCAGCAATTAAATTCTATATTGTGGTGGGCATTATAAAAGCTATAATGATTATTTTAAACCTGTCTTCAACAGAAGGTTATTTTTATATGTAATTTTAGAAACATAAACAATGCAAGTTGTAGAACATTATAAAAAGTTTCCATACAATGAGGCAGACTCATTCAGAAGTTTCAAAACTTTTAACTCAGAGGGAATAATCTGGGAAAATTCATGAAAACTATTTTTTTAAAGTTTAATGGCAGTGTAATTATATGGAGTTCTTATAAATAGCTTTTCTTCAAAATTTTAGATGAGTTTAAGGATAGAGGGAAATAAAAATAGTAGAAGTAGTTATGAGAGTCTCCATAGTAAATTAGGTTAGGAAATTTGGTTTTCTAAGTGTACTCTCAGAGTTTGTCCAGATACACATACTGCACTTTCATTCTAGTAACTTTTCATGGAAAGTATTTTTGTAGACTCTGATGAAATACCAATATATGCTATGGTGTTTCAAGGGATGAGAGTAAGGAAATACATAGCAAATATTTTAACAATTTTCCTATCAGAACTGGAAATGGATTTTCTTTCCTGAGATAAGAATAAGCAAAACATGGAGAAATATAATACAAGAATGGCAAAGATCAGTGCCATACAGGACATGATTGTGTGTGCATGCTCAATCCCACAGCTCAGAAAAGCAATGGGTTTAACATATATCACGCTATGAGGAAAAAATAAATTTTTTCATTAACATTCACTGACATTGTTACCTATTTACTTTGATATGATAAGATCACATTCTTTACTGAATATTGCTATGATTATCTGAAACAAATAACATTTAGAAAATATATATTAATATGTTATGCTATGCTAAGTCACTTCAGTCATGTTCGACTCTGTGCGACCCCATAGATGGCAGCCCACCAGGCTCCCCCGTCCCTGGGATTCTCCAGGCAAGAACACTGGAGTGGGTTGCCATTTCCTTCTCCAATGCAGGAAAGTGAAAAGGGAAAGTGAAGTCCCTCAGTCGTGTCCGACTCTTAGCTACCCCATGGACTGCAGCGTAACAGGCTCCTCCGTCCATGGGATTTTCCAAGCAAGAGTACAGAAATATAGATCAATGGAACAAAATAGAAAGCCCAGAGATAAATCCACGCACATATGGACACCTTATCTTTGACAAAGGAGGCAAGAATATACAATGGATTAAAGACAATCTCTTTAACAAGTGGTGCTAGGAAATCTGGTCAACCACTTGTAAAAGAATGAAACTAGAACACTTTCTAACACCATACACAAAAATAAACTCAAAATGGATTAAAGATCTCAACGTAAGACCAGAAACTATAAAACTCCTAGAGGAGAACATAGGCAAAACACTCTCTGACATACATCACAGCAGGATCCTCTATGACCCACCTCCCAGAATATTGGAAATAAAAGCAAAAATAAACAAATGGGACCTAATTAACCTTAAAAGCTTCTGCACATCAAAGGAAACTATCAGCAAGGTGAAAAGATAGCCTTCAGAATGGGAGAAAATAATAGCAAATGAAGCAACTGACAAACAACTAATCTCAAAAATATACAGGAAACTCCTACAGCTCAACTCCAGAAAAATAAATGACCCAATCAAAAAATGGGCCAAAGAGCTAAATAGACATTTCTCCAAAGAAGACATACAGATGGCTAACAAACACATGAAAAGATGCTCAACATCACTCATTATCAGAGAAATGCAAATCAAAACCACTATGAGGTACCATTTCACACCAGTCAGAATGGCTGCGATCCAAAAGTCTACAAATAATAAATGTTGGAGAGGGTGTGGAGAAAAGGGAACCCTCTTACACTGTTGGTGGGAATGCAAACTAGTACAGCCACTATGGAGAACAGTGTGGAGATTCCTTACAAAACTGGAAATAGAACTGCCTTATGATCCAGCAATCCCACTGCTAGGCATACACACTGAGGAAACCAGAAGGGAAAGAGACACGTGTACCCCAATGTTCATTGCAGCACTGTTTATAATAGCCAGGACATGGAAGCAACCTAGATGTCCTTCAGCAGATGAATGGATAAGAAAGCTGTGGTACATATACATAATGGAGTATTACTCAGCCATTAAAAAGAATATATTTGAATCAGTTCTAATGAGGTGGATGAAACTGGAGCCTATTATACAGAGTGAAGTAAGCCAGAAGGAAAAACATCAATACAGTATACTAACGCATATATATGGAATTTAGAAAGATGGTAACAATAACCCTGTGTACAAGACATCAAAAGAGACACTGATGTATGGAACAGTCTTATGGACTCTGTGGGAGAGGGAGAGGGTGGGAAGATTTGGGAGAATGGCATTGAAACATGTAAAGTATCATGTAAGAAACGAGTTGCCAGTCCAGGTTCGATGCACGATACTGGATGCTTGGGGCTAGTGCACTGGGATGACCCAGAGGGATGGTATGGGGAGGGAGGAGGGAGGAGGGTTCAGGATGGGGAACACATGTATACCTGTGGCAGATTCATTTTGACATTTGGCAAAACTAATACAATTATGTAAAGTTTAAAAATAAAATAAAAAAAAAGAGTACTGGAGTGGGGTGCCATATGTCAATATTTATTTCCTGGTGATTGGACAGACATTCTTATGAAAGATTAGAAACTGGGAAACCAATCTACTCCCTCACATTCTCCCTCTCTCTCTCATTCATGTGTCTATATGTGTGTGTGTGTGTGTGTGTGTGTGTGCGTGTGTATTCTATAGAAACATACAAGCTAATAAGCTGCATGCAAAGGAAGATTTTTAACAAAAGAAGGAAAGTCCCCACTCCAAAGGTGTTTCTTAAGGACAAAATTCTCAGAGATCTGTGGGGCAAGAGTAAGTTGCATATGCTGCTTAAATGGTGAAACAAAATATCTCATTAGATCAGAAGGACTTTATGCTAAAAGTTAATCTGTGTAATGTTGTTATAAATATCATTTTAAGAATTTACAACAAACAAAAACAATGAAAGTCGAATTTATAGAACATATCAAAATGAAATCACATTTGGCAATTACTCTCATACTGTGAATCTTCATAGTCTTTGTATATAATTTTGAGTCTATTTTTCAAAACAAACTAAGTCAGTAAACAAAATGCTATACTCATAAACAACTAAAAACAGAAACATATAAAACTTACTTCCAAAAAATTCCTTTTTGAATTTATGTTTTGGCTGAAAATTTTCAGAGCAAAAAGGACCAGGTGCTTATGCAATAATGTTTCTACTTCTTATGAGCAAAAAAGAGAGAGAATTTGGGTTGTGGTTTAGAATGAAAGGTTGACAGGAGAGAAACTAGACCTCAAGAAATGTTAAACTTTTGTGTGTAGCTTCAGATACTTTTCCAAATATAATTTAACTATTTTTTTCCTCACAATGATGGCAGGAAAAATATTCCCTGAGTCATTCCTCTTCCTTTGGTAGTATTATGGGAATAGTTTCATAGCTATTAAAAAATACTCCAAAATATTTTTAATTAATTGTTTTTCCCTAAAATATTTTTCCTTTAAAATATGTGATTTATTGTTGCTAATCTTTTCCTCTTCTCTAGGCAAATACAAAAGAAAAACAAAATTAGAATAATCTAGAGATTAGAAGTCTTTCTTCAAGATTGTATGGATTTTCCTTATTGGCTTCTTTCAATGTTGGCGTTTTCTGATTTATTTTTTTAATGTGAACTTTCAATCAAAAAAATTGAACTCAACTTTAAAAAACAGATAATATGTAATTTAGAATTATTTTAAATTGTCTACTTAAAATTACTTGGACTTCATGGATTTTATTAGTGAAAGAAAAATAAAACATTTATACCAAAAAACTTCCCCAAAAGCCCCCCTCAGGGCAATACAACAGGTCCTAGGATTACTAGAAGGTAACATTTGAGGAAATAATGGTTTCTAGACAGAAGAGTAGCCTACTACCATTTTGGAAAGAAGTATTTGTAGTATATGGCTGTTTGCATAAAAATGTCAAGAATTCTATCATGTTGGATTTTGTTATAAATTCAACTTTTAGTTATAAATCCACTTTTAGTTATAAAAGTGAAGTCGCTCAGTCGTGTCTGACTCTGTGACCCTGTGGACTCTAGCCCACCAGGCTCCTCCATCCATGGAATTTTCTAGGCAAGAGTACTGGAGTGGGTTGCCATTTCCTTCTCCAGAGGATCTTCCCCACCCAGGGATTGAACCCAGGTCTCCTGCATTGCAAGCAGATGCTTTTACCATCTGAGCCATGAGGGAAGCTAATTAGTTATGGTCCTACGACAAACATATGACTCCAAAATTTAGAGACTTAAAACAATGAAAACCATTTTGTTTTTGCTCATGGTTTCTGCAGGAAGTGCCTGACTAAGCTCTTTAGTTTGGGGTCTCTCACACGGTAGCAGCCCCTACCCCAACTCTGGTAGGGGCCAGAGTTGAGACAGTGAAGGGGAATATGGAGGATCTGGAGCCTGTGCAGGCCCCTTTCTCTTCACGTCTGCTCAGGGCTGCTCCATGCAGTCTCTCAATGGTGGTTGGTTTGGACTTTTTCTACATGGTAGCCTATTTGCCATCAGACTCCTCACACGGCAGCTAAAGGCTCCAGCAAGCATGTCTGCTAAACCAACATGGCACCTGCTTGGCCTTTTATGACCTGCCCTGAAAAGACACCTAGCATCTCTCCCACTGTACTCCAGTGGTGCTAACAGTCACAAAAATCTGCCCAGTTCTAAATGTTACCATCACACTGTAAGAAGAGCAAGTGGGATGGCAGTTAACACTGAAGTTATCTTGGAAAGTACAACTTTATTAAAAATGCATTTTGTTTTATTAAAACTGATGTCAATTTATAAAATAATTTAGTTGGATGCAAAAGTAATCAAAAAATAAAAACTAATTTAAGTAGAAGAAAAATTATGTCAAAGAACCATAAACACATCATAATAGTCATAAACATCATAAACATTTAAACATGTCATGAACACTTTAAAAGAAAACAAGAATACAAAGAGATTTCTTAGGCAGTACACTAAGTCTGCACACCTTGACTAGGAGCTTCATATTTTCATTTGATGCTATTCCTTCAACAATTATGATAATTATGGATTGTTGTAGAAACTTTACATTATAGCTACAGGATAACTTTTACACACATCTTTACTCAGCCCTCTTTGCTTCTTTATAAAGTAATGCTGTTTTCAATGTAAAATAAGAAAAAGGAAGGTCAGACAATTCATTTTTCCTGTTAAGAAACAGAATACCTCAGGATAGAGCTTTTGGTAGACAACAATATCTGTATAAATGTTTATATTTCCAATCTTTCCATATGCTTTTGCTGTATTAGTGGGTGATGATATTAGTCTCCTGTGTTCTAATAAAGTGTATATTAGAATCTCCAGGCTTCAAACAAGTCATTTCAGAGGAAGACAGTAAATATATGATAATTAATGTGGTAGGTGTGCCTATGAAACATGAAGGTGAAAGTCACCTGACATTTTCAGGACACCCTGCTGCCTTACACACAGGGCGAGGGGAAAAATAACTATTAGAATAAAGTTAGAGTATTTCCAAACATGCACAATTTTTATAAAGTAACACTTTATAGTTTTACTTAACCTTCTATTCTAGATGTTGTATACTTATTATTGTTTCCCACTGTCTTCACTCTTTAGCAGTGGCAAATGCAACATCTACCCTGTAGCCAGGAGACAGATGGATGGAATCTTCTTAGACTTCTATAATCACAGTGAAGAGTGGACTGCCAGGAATACAGAAGTCAAGGACCACACTTACACTTCTCTTATCTGGCGAGCTCCCGAAAGTCAGAGACCATCATCAATTTAGTAGCCATGGAATTGGGATAAAAAATGAAACAAAACAGGAAAGGGGAAAAAAAATGTGGATTGTTCCTAGAATGATTCCTATTTTCTAAAACAATATTAGTAGTAATGATACATTTGAAAAATGCAAATAAATAACTCCTATTAACTTCTTGCCAAGGAGGCAGTTGGCTTGGAAAAGAGTTAGCTATGTCTTTGTATAATAATTACATTCCCTTTCAGATGACAATTGCTAATTACAGTAATTTTAGAAATTATCAAGGATTATGATATTACAAAAGCTTGAAATCATATATATATTAAGTATAATTGGCATACACATTAGTTTTCATTACAAAGAGGTTAATTGAAATAATCTCTAAATTCCACAAAAACAAACACCAATTTTAGGTGTTTACAGCCATAAAATTCCCCAAGCTTTCACAATTACTGCAACTATACTGACGATCCCCTTTTCTGAGCCCCTCATATTTACATTATGGAATGACAGAAATTCCGTGATTGAAATTAAAGTCAGATTGAGGTCTTATTGTAATATTTTATCATTTAACAAAGTTAAACACTGGGTCTTAAATTTGGTGAAATTATTCCAATTCCTCTTTTAAAATACAAGAATATTGACATAACACCTAAGTGTTAGAAAAATGTGAATTACCAACCTGTCAGTGTGGCAAAAAATTATTTTAGAGAAATTTATGGATAATTATAAGTAAAAAGCTCTTCAGTATTTGAGTTTTCATGAGCATATTTCTACTCTACCACACCTCACTTCTATAAGAGAAAACACATGAGATGTCAAAATATCTAAAGTAAAATAAATTTATATACTCTAAAAACATGCAGGTACAAGATACACTGCACACGTTTAATATGGAGCATTTATAGAGTATTCATTCTCCTATTGTACAACCCAAAATGTTTACAGGTTATCATTCTTTGACAGCATTTAATATATAGTACATAGGTGGTCAATAAATTATTTTCCTAAGCCTTGTGAATTACTTAAAAAAATCCACCATGAAAGACCAGATGGCTCAACAGATTGGCAATTTATGAGCTAACTTTAATCTCTCACTGGACAAAATGACTAAAGGTCATTGTCATCTGCCATCTGCCATGTGAATAATGAAGTGGTGGGCTTAGTCTTGTTACCATAGACAGGTGCCTACCATAGAAAAGATGAGCCTCATTCCAATTGGAAATAATTTATTTACATCTCCAAAGAAAGACCTTTGATAAATGATGAAAGTTGAGTTTCCCAACTAACGCTGAAAAATAGCTCCAGGTTAAATAGAAAGTGAGAGACTAATAAAAGTGATTTCTAAACTTTCTATCTCAAAGAGTATAATTGTTTCCCCACGTTTTTATGACATTGAGTCAATATATCTGCAGAATTAGAAGTTACTCTTCGCTCTTCAAACTTTCAACTTTGTAGAACATTTTGCAAAATAATTGTGCATAGATGCTAGATTTATATTTAGAAAACATTAAGCATCAATAATATGTGTAGCATATAATATACTATTTTAAATCTGAAATTTTTATTTTTAAATATGCATGTATATAATTGAGATTTTTAACTATATAGGATTAAGAAGAGAGAAGGCAGAATTCATGCTTTAGTCAGAGTGAATAAGAATGAGAAAGAGGGAGAGAGATTTGTAGGAAAAACAATCTATAAGCATAATCTTGTTACTCAAATTTGAAAACCCCAAATATTTAAATATATTTACTGATATATGAGTTTCTGTGCTATAGTTAAAGAAAATAAGCCTAAATATCAATTATTGGAAAGAATCTGGCTAATGTTTAAAACAAAAATGTTGAGTAGAAAATTTGTGGTTAGGATTTCTTTCTTTGTCTGTTATTCATTTTTCCTTGAACACAGAGTGATTAAAATTTGCATGCATTGAGGCATCTTGGTTCCATTAACATCTTGCCAAAAGTGGGTTCTGGTGATTCTGGAGAAGATCTGAGGGGAGGCAGAGCCGCTGTACTTAAATAACTTGGAACCACAGAGCTTGGAAATAACTCACTTTTAATCTCTCTGATTAAATAATGGGGAAACTCATTAGTATCCCTCTAAGTACATGCTAATCCCCTTAACAGAGCAACAGTAGGGCTCAGATGTTGACAAGCAAATGGATACAGCAAAAATGTCATGATATCATTGCATTTTTATTTTATTTGCATTTATTTCCACAGCTATTTTTACCTCTAACAGATTTTTCACTTGCTGTTATGGTACAGTTTTTTTTAGTTAAAACTATTTAAATTTTTAAATATACTCAGGTTAAAGTCAAGTGATACTGAGACATGGGAAAATCCATAAGGAGCCAAACAATGTTTTAAAATTATGTAGAGTTTATACTAATTTGTTTCATTATATACTTAGGAAATATATTTATATTATTGAATATTTCATGTTTCAATGTACAATCACAGATTTTAATAAATATATTTTAATTATTTCAGCCTTTGCCGATTTTCAAAATGAATTTCCTTTTGTCCCCTTTAACTCTCATTTTTTAGGTCAATAGAATCTATTTTAATCTCATGCACATGATCTGTTAGGTGTTTTAGACTGATTTTGAGATCTCTGTAACTAGTCCCTTGCTACTTTTGTACTATTAATCTGTTAATCTAATCTGTTAAATTAAAATTCAACTTGTACCTGAAAGCTTAATTCTTAACTTTTGCCTTAGGTATGGTAATGGTTTCCTTATTTAATTTATCGTAATTGAGTTAATGTCCAGATTCTCTCATGATTATCATGGTGCTAAGTAACTGGTAGCCCTATCTGACAGTTCCTCTGCATGCTAAATTGCTTTAGTCCTGTCCAATTCTTTGCCACCCTATGGGCTGCAGTCCTCCAGCCTCCTCTGTCCATGGAATTTTCCAGACAAGAATACTGGAGTGGGTAGCCATTCCCTTTTTCAGGGTATGATCCTGACCCAGGAATCGAACCCAGGTCTCCTGCATTGCGGGCGGATTGATTCTTTACCGTCTGAGTCACTAGGGAAGTCTGACAGTTCCTGTCTGCTGACAAACTTCTCTTATACTCATCAGCTCCGTGTCTGTAGACTTTGAAATATAACATTTTTATGCTATTTTTCCCCTGGTGTTGGAAAATTATTAATATTATTGGTTAGACTCCTAATAGCAGTTCTTTTCTTCAGATTACAGCCCTTCTGATATCATATTCTTCCTTCAGGATATACCAACTGTGTTTTCCCTCTTTCCTTTATCAGAAGAACCACCTTATATATTTTTTCTTCATTTGACTAAGCTTCTTGGTATCCTAGTCATGAAACAGGCAATAAATACTATGCTTAAAAGTACAAAGTATTTTATTTTTTACCTTATTCACATACATTCACACTATATTAACTTTTAAAATGTATATATTAATAGTTACAGTTACCTGCTTTGATGAATACAAACTAGGGTAATGTGATAAAAAGGAAGGGGGAAGAGAGGAAGGAACTGATTTAACTAGGATGGTCACATGAAAATGATTTAGACAATACTTTTTCAGGCAATGAAGTACTTCATGGAAAACAGGTTTCATATATATTCAGATGAGTGCAACCAAAATTTTATGGAAGGCAAGTAAAGTTACTTGGCCTTTGACCAGATAAACAGAAAACAAAACAAGGTTTCTGCACACCAAATATTACAATCTAATATCAAGATACATAAGTAGAAAAAGATCAGTACATTAAGACAATGTCCAAGAAATTATTTATATACATATACACTTACTTTGACAAATGTACTATTTGAGGTTAAAAAAATAGGTTAAAATAAAGTGCAAAAGGCTAAGGCAGTACAGTAGAAGCTACATCCTATTAGAGAAAATAAGAAGCTATTCACTTCACTGGAAGTACTGATACTGAAGCTGAAGCTCCAATACTTTGGCCACCTGATGCTAACAGCTGACTCTTCAGAAAAGACCCTGATGCTGGGAAAGATTGAGGGCAGGAGGAGAAGGGGATGACAGAGGATGAGATGGTTGGATGGCATCACTGCCTCAATGGACATGAGTTTGAGCAAGCTCCAGGAGATGGTGAAGGAAAGGAAACCTAGTGTGCTGCAGTACACGGGGTCACAAAGAGTTGGACATGGCCAAGGGACGGAACAACAACAACAGGTACAGATTAGTTCTAAGTAGCAGAGACACAGAAAAAAGACAAGGCAAGGATAAAGAGAATACATATGAGGTAATTATTAGAGGTGGGCTTCTCAGGTGGTACAGTGGTAAAGAATCTGCCTACCGATGCAGGAGACACAAGAGATGTGGGTTTGATCCCTGGGTTGGGAAGATCCCCTGGAGTAGTAAATGGCAACCTGCTCCAATTTTCTTGCCTGAAAAATTCCATGGATAGAGGAGCCTGGTGGGCTATAGTCTGTGGGGTCGCAAAGAGTTGGACATTACTGAGCTCACACACAATTCCTAGAGGTAAAGAAAAATAAAAGCATAAATTCCGTCCAGAAAGTTTTATGTAATCCATTTGGAAAGAAAAAGATCAAATGGTAGAATATGTGAATTAAAAGCACAGTAAAGTAGGTTTCATCATGCTACTGCTTTGAATAGATGTTGCATGTATATATTATATACACATTGATTTTAGATTTATATAAAATGCACATACATTGAGATGATCAGATGATTTAAATTATTTAGAAATTATTCCTCAAAGTCTATAAAACATATATATATATAAAATAAAAAATATGACATATATAAAATAAAATATATATAATACATATATGTTTTTTATTTTATATATAAAAACACATATATAAAATAAAAGTTAATACTTCCCATTGTATAAACTCATTAAAAGAAAAAAAGTGAAAGAAATCTTGCTCAACAAATCAATGTGCAATTGCAGTTCCAGAGAGTAAAAGACTCTGAGTCGGTAGTGATGTATAAAAGACTATTTTGTACCATTCAATTGTAAAAAAAAAAAGAAAAGAAAGAAAGAAAAAAAAAAAGAAAAACAAACAGCAACAGTGTTTAAAAAATAATCACATAGCAAAGTACGAAAATGGCATGCAATTAAAAATGCATTGCTTCTTGCCCAAACCTCAAAATATGGCAATGGCAGATCATAACTAGCACTGGTTCCAAGAGTATGTGAAGGACTACTGGAAAGAAAGACAAGCAATACGTTTAGGATTGTTAAGGGATATATCCAGGCAATATATCCAGGCAAGAATATATCTCCTTGACATTAGGAGTTTCTATGAGAAATAAATTCTATTTTTAATAATAATAAGACATAATTACTAAAATCATTAAGAATCTCTATCTGTGAGCTATATTTACCTATTGTAAGTAACAGGATAAAACTAAACTTATATTTGAAATATTACAATTTAATATGGAAGAAAATAGGACATTTTAATTCTCTGTGGTTTATCTACATGGGGATATTAACTCTGAGGTTCATATACTGTTAGAAAAAATAAGTAGGAAATTAGGATCATTGCAAGTTCCCAGGGTGATATAGCCTACTTTTCTCAAAGAAAGTAAATTATAGTAGTTTTTATTCCTTAAAAACTATTCTATATTATTTTTGAGTCATTTTAATAAATATTAGGGTTGCCCTAGTTAAAAAACAATCTGATAAGGAAAGGCTTTTTGGGGGAGAACTACCATCACCATGAAAAGCTTTATAAAATCATTCGGATACAACCACCTACATTTGCAGCTGCTTGCATTTGAAAAAAAGTATTAATATATTCATACATTAATTCAATAACTATCAAGTACCTACTACATGTCTGGCACAGTTGTAGGGATTGAAGATTCAACGGTAAAGAAATGAGACAGCATCCTCTGCAGTTACAGTACTATTGTGGGGAAACATAATAAATAAGCAAACAATTTCTGACAGTGGCATATCGTGTCTGTTAACAGTCGGTTATATTAAACAGTGATGATAGCAATGGGGAGAGAGTCACTTCCTGACTTAGAATAATTGCAGAAAGCATTATTGAGGATGCTTTGGATACAGGTATCAATTAGAAGATTTGAGGAAAGTACTAGGTTGGAAGAAGCACAAGTGCCAAAGTGAGAGTAAGAAATGAGCCTGGAAAGTTCCAAAAACAAAGAGTAGTTGTATACGGCTGAAATGCATTGATAAGGGGAGCCTCTCATGAGGCTGACAAGGCAGGCAGGTGCCAGGTAATCTACTATGCTGTAAGCCTCATTAGGGAATTAGATTTCATTGTAACTCCTATTGGAAGCTGGGAAGAGATCCATAATTATCACCTATCCATGCACTATACACTTCCATAGTGATTGAATACATAACCACAAAAAGGTGGGCCAAGGAGATACATTTATCAGCCTCCCCAATAGCTAAATACAGCCAGAGAATTTGGAACCAATGGAGCATAAGGTGCATAAACTGGTAACTTAAATAAACTTTCTAAAATTCAAATGCCATGTGCCTCCTCTTGCTTTTTGCCTCAGTGTCTCTTTCTTCCCTGCTGGCTGAAATGTGTAATGACTAGAGCTAGAAAAGGCCATCAACCCACTCCAGTGTTCTTGCTTAGAGAATCCCAGGGACAGAGGAGCCTGGTAGGAGACCGTCTCTGGGGTCGCACAGAGTCGGACATGACTGAAGCGACTTAGCAGCAGCAGCAGAAAAGGCATCACTTGCCTGTAGTGAGCTTCTTATTGTATCATCTTTATATTAAGATATAATAAACTAGGTTCCTGATAATCTAGTGAGGGCAGAGTCCTGACATCAGCTGGGATCCCCTTACCATTCTACTGCTTTCTGAGATAAAAATAAAACCCTGTCTTATTTAGGTTAGGTATTTTGAGCTTTTCTTACTCACAAGAAAACCTAATGTTAGTTGATTTCTCTTAATGGCATTTTTAAGCAGAGAAGCATATGATTTCTGTGTTTACCAGGATAGTAAAATGCCATACAGTTTGACTCAAGTCTTGAAAGTCAAGAACAACACATTATGTGCCAAGTATCTCCTCATGACAAAGTTAGGCACTGGTCCACTTATTTGGGAATTGGAAGGATATCATTGAAAACCATTTAATTTCTCATAAGCAAACACTCTTCTAAGGAAAAAAAAAATGGATTAATGTTGAAAAGACCAGAAGAGAAAAAGTGTTCCTTGGAGTCTCTGACACTCTGTAAAGAGTCATTTGTCCTTGAACTAAAGTCAAATAAGAGGGGATATAAAAGAACAAGTGAAAAGATTGACTAGGATCCCTTATTTCTGGGGATAAGGTGACAAAGAAATCTGAAGCTGAAAAATTGTTGTTAACAGTCTGAGGCTTCTAAGTTAACAAACATGGTCCCCTCCTTCTAAAGATGTCACAGCAACATATGTGTGATTATTTCTTAGGACAGTAAACCAGCTTGATGTTGCCTATTAAGCTAGAAGGGTGATAAGACACTAATAGAAAGGTGCAATTCATATGGCCTGAGCCACCTAGATCTTAGTTGCCTAGATCTTAAAGGTTTCTATTCCTAGGTTAACTAATGAAAGGAGAAGTAAGTTATGCAGGTCAGAGGATTTGTAATTAGAATTTCTCAGTGGGGACATTTCTGAATGAAAGTGCTATATGAAAAAGTGTGAGATCTAAGTCCTGCCCTGAGAGCAGTGAGCCCTGACCTCTCCTGCTCATTGCTTCCCTTTCTTTCCTTTTTCCAGATCTGGGAGGATCCCAGGACAGGCTGGGTCGGGATGGGACAGGAGCAGAGAGGAAGCAGAGCCACAGAAATGAGATAGAGAAGATGCCGCGTGTCCTGTGCTGCTTCTTATAGCATGAAGAAAACCCAGGTTGAGACAGAAAAGAGGCCTGAATTTTAAACACTGTTTTGAAATTTTGCTGGCCATTTTAATTATCAAACAATAATTCTTGTGATTAGAAATGACATTATATCTTCTAAATGACCAAAAATGGAACCTGGTCTAAAATTGTTTCAAGACACAGCTAAAAGAGTTAGTTAAAAGAAGAATCTAGAGCTAGTTGCCTTGGCATGAGCTCTGTGTATGTATGTGTGTGTTTGAAAAGGAGAAAGAAAACTAAAATAGATAGCCAATGGGAATTTGCTGTATGACTTAGGGAACTCAAATCATGTTCTGTAACAAAAACTAGAGTGGTGGGGTGGGGAGGGAGGTGGGATGGAGTTTCAAGACAAAGGGCATATAGATATGGCTGATTCAAGTTAATGTTTGGCAGAAACCAACACAATACTGTAAAGTAATTATCCTTCAATTAAAAAATATTATTTTTAAAAAAAGTAAAAAAACACAAAAAAACTTGAGTATTCTTTAACTTGTACCTTACTGACTTGAGCATTTTCAGCACATAAGTAACATAATTTTTAAAAGCACTGGTGAAAGAAATCAAAGAGGACACTAATAGATGGAGAAATATACCATGTTCATGGATCAGAAGAATCAATATAGTGAAAATGAGTATACTACCCAAAGTAATCTACAGATTCAATGCAATCCCTATCAAGCTACCAACGGTATTTTTCACAGAGCAAAACAAATAATTTCACAATTTATACAGAAATACAAAAAGCCTCGAATAACCAAAGCAATCTTGAGAAAGAAGAATGGAACTGAAGGAATCAACCTGCCTGACTTCAGGCTCTACTACAAAGCCACAGTCATCAAGAAAGTATGGTACTGGCACAAAGACAGAAATATTGATCATTGGAACAAAATAGAAAGCCCAGAGATAAACCCACGCATCTATGGACACCTTATCTTTGACAAAGGAGGCAAGAATATACAATAGAGAAAAGACAATCTCTTTAACAAGTGGTGCTGGGAAAACTGGTCAACCACTTGTAAAAGAATGAAACTAGAGCACTTTCTAACACCATACACAAACATAAACTCAAAATGGATTAAAGATCTAAAAATAAGACCAGAAACTATAAAACTCTTAGAGGAGAACATAAGCAAAACACTCTCCAACATAAATCACAGCAGGATCCTCTATGACCCACCTCCCAGAATATTGGAAATAAAAGCAAAAATAAACACAAGGGATCTAATTAAAATTAAAAACTTCTGCACAACAAAAGAAACTATAAGCAAGGTGAAAATACAGCCTTCAGAATGGGAGAAAATAATAGCAAATGAAGCAACTGACAAACAACTAATCTCAAAAATATACAAGCAACTCCTGCAGCTCAATTCCAGAAAAATAAATGACCCAATCAAAAAATGGGCCAAAGAACTAAATAGACATTTCTCAAAGATGACATACAGATGGCTAACAAACACATGAAAAGATGTCCAACATCACTCATTATCAGAGAAATGCAAATCAAAACCACAATGAGGTACCATTTCATGCCAGTCAGAATGGCTGTGATCCAAAAGTCTACAAGCAATAAATGCTGGAGAGGGTGTGGAGAAAAGGGAACCCTCTTACACTGTTGGTGGGAATGTAAACTAGTACAGCTACTATGAAGAACAGTGTGGAGATTCCTTAAAAAACTGGAAATAGAACGGCCATACAATCCAGCAATCCCACTGCTGGGCATACACACTGAGGAAACCAGAATTGAAAAAGACACGTGTACCCCAATGTTCATCGCAGCACTGTTTATAATAGCCAGGACATGGAAGCAACCTAGATGTCCATCAGCAGATGAATGGATAAGAAAGCTGTGGTACATATGCACAATGGGGTATTACTCAGCCATTAAAAAGAATACATTTGAATCAGTTCTAATGAGGTGGATGAAACTGGAGTCTATTATACAGAGTGAAGTAAGCCAGAAAGAAAACACCAATACAGTATACTAATGCATATATATGGAATTTAGAAAGATGGTAATGATAACCCTGTATGCGAGACAGCAAAAGAGACACAGATGTATAGAACAGTCTTTTGGACTCTGTGGGAGAGGGAGGAGGGGATGATTTGGGGGAATGGCATTGAAACATGTATAATATCATATAAGAAATGAATCGCCAGTCCAGGTTTGATGCAGGATGCTTGGGGCTGGTGTACTGGATGACCCAGAGGGATGGTATGGGGTGGGAGGTGGGAGAGGGGTTCAGGATGGGGAACACATGTACACCCGTGGCAGATTCATGTTGATGTATGGCAAAACCAATACAGTATTGTAAAGTAATTAGCTTCTAATTAAAATAAATAAATTAAAAAAATAATTGTGGGAAATTGAATAAATGAATCTTTGAATAAATAAATAAATATGGAAAATTGAAAAAAAATAAAAATAAAAGCACCTGTTGGCTGTCAAAACTGGTCTGAATAGAGGTGTGAGACAATTTTAATAGTTCGTGGAAGTGTTCAGAGTAGCTTGCACTCCAGAGAAGGCAAGTCGATATGAAGGGAAGTGGATAAATCCAGCATATATTTTGGACGTGGTGCCCCAGAGATTTCTAGGTACAGAATTTACAGCAGTGTGGCTGACCATCTCTGGTACAAACAGCTTCCCTTGGGGGGAAACACTGTTCTCTCCCCTCCATTCACAAATCTTTACAGTTACATTAACCTTGAGAGGAATTACGTATTCCCCTTTCTGCTGATTTTACCACCCTCCTTACACCACTCTTCCAAAGAGATTCTTGGATATGAATTTGTTAACCATATATTTAAGTAGCATTAAGTTTTTTTAATTAATTTATTTTTTAATTGAAGGATAATTGCTTTACAGAATTTTGTTTTCTGTCAAACCTCAACATGAATCAGCCATAGGTATACATATAGCCCCTCCCTTTTGAACCTCCCCCCCATAGGGCTTCCCTAGTGGCTCAGATGGTTAACAGTTTGCCTGTAATTTGGGAGACCTGGGTTCAATCCCAGGGTTGGGAGATCCTCTGGAGAAGAAAATGGCAACCCATGCCAGTGTTCTTGTCTGGAAAAATCCCATGGACAGAGAAGCCTGGCAGGCTATAGTCCATGGGGTTGCAAAGAGTCAGACACGACTGAGCAACTAACAAGTTTTCTTTTAGATGATTTAGAGAAACATCTTCCTAAAACCAGTTCAGAGATACAACATGAACAGTGGAAGAAATGTTATATATCCTATATTCACTACCATATGGAGAAACTTTTAAATGGATAAAATATAAAAACAGACCATTTTGAATTTGCTGTATGACTCAGGGAGCTCAAACTGGTGCTCTGTGACAACCTGGGGGTGGAGATGGGGTGGGAGGAGAGAGGGAGGTTCAAGAGGGAGGGGACATATGTATACCTATGACTGATTCATGTTGATGCATGGCAGAAACCAACACAATATTGTAAAATAATTATTCTTCAATTAAAAAACAACATGCAAAAGCCACAAACAGAGCTTATTCTATGAAAAAGAAACAGATAATTTTCAGAATTTACTATGGTGAATGTTACATGTTAACTTTCCTCAAAGTTATTTTTGAGGAAAACTGTTGTCCAGAATTCATAAAGCAGTTTTGTTTTCACAATGCTATTCCTAATAACACTATTTGAGTATAATACTATAATTCTAAATCTATTAAAAGAAAAACTCAGCCATCAAAACCAGAAGAGTACACTACAGGAAACCTCCCACCTCTACTTTAAAATAACAAAAAGGCCAAATTATTTTTGCTTAAATAATAGGCAGTATCTTTGAGTAATCTTTTTCATAGAATATGCAAAGCTGTTTAACATTTTACTTTTCATTTCAAAGACATGTGAGCCAACTTTTATGTATGATGTATCTTGTAGGGATTTTGAGACCAGCATGACTTATGTTCATAATATGTGGATGTTTTGTATTTTTCTTGGACTTATCTACACACTGGTGTCCCTGCCAGGAAGAGAAAGGAAAAAATAGAATTTGATCCTCATTCTCAAATGTTTAAAGCTGTAACCGTTCTTGTTCTTTGCTTTCTTCTTGTAGGACAGAATGTCTAGTATTTTTCTCATTGAGTGAGCCAGCTGTATCTACGACTTTAACAGCCTCGGTGTAATCTGAAGAGCACACACCCAACAGCAGCTCCATGGCACGAAGAACACGCTGCGTTT